>NC_091309.1:16146480-16253980 GCF_038502225.1 Cherax quadricarinatus
TGTATTTACCTGTTTGTGGTTGCAGGGTTGATTCACAGCTCCTGGCCCCCGCCTCTTCTCTTGTCGCCACGAGGTCCACTCTCTCTCCCTGCTCCATAAGCTTTATCGTATCTCTTCTTAAAGTTTGCTGTGTATATATCCTGCCTCCATTGCACCTCTCTCCAGATTGTTCCACTTCCTGGCAACTCAGTGACAGAAGAAATACTTCCTAGCATCCCTGTGACTCATCCTAGTCTTCAACTTCCAGTTGTGACCCCTTGTTGACGTGTCCCATCTCTGGAACATTCTGTCACTATCCACCTTGTGTGTGTGTACTCACCTATTTGTGGATGCAGGGGTCGATTCTCAGTTCCTGGCCTGTCCTCTTCGTTAATCGCTACTGTGTCTACTCTCTCCCTGCTCCAAGAGCTTTAACGTACCTCTTCTTAAAGCTATGCATTTTTCCTGCATCGACTACGTCACTCTGTTAGTTACCATTTTGTCCTAGGCACATGTCGATTAGACACTGTGTGTGTGTGTAGATACACCTATTTCTGCTTGCCTATTTGCGGTTGCAAAAGTCGAGTCACAGCTCCTGGCCCCGCCGAAGTGTGTGTGTAGATAGTTACACCTATATCACTCAAAGGAACATCTTTTTCTCCATCTTTCTCCATCTTTCTTCACCTCGTATTCGTATGGCTTAATATTCAGAAAATGCCTCCAGCTTCTCTTAAAAAGACAAAATATGAAATGACAATTTAGATTTTTGTATTTTTTTTTCATATTATTCTTGAAAAATAAGTGAAATATTTAAAAATAATGAAAAAAATGTGCTAAAACGTTATTTTATAATTTAAATGGGAAGTAAGAAAGTATTGAATGCAGTATCCCGTCCCTGGAGATGCTGGCAGCCAAGGAGTTGGATGCTGCAGCTGTCACCTTGTATTATATTCTTCCACAGTGAGAGTCAGTGGCGTGGCATGCTGGGGAGGAGGAGGATGCATCTGTTTCTTTGTATTAAGCTCTTCCATTGAGAGTCTGCGGGGTGCCGTGCTCATCAAAATGTATTGTGCAGTTGTGTGAAGCAGTGGAGGCTCGATTTCCCTTCCAGAGATAGAGGATGGGAGGTGGTGAGGTTTAATCCGAGGAAAGGGAGGGGGGTAGTGTAATTTCCGTGTATATATCGAGAACCCTTCACCAGTATCAAGGAGACAACATATTGCAAATATTGTGATGTTGAGAGAGAGAGAGAGAGAGAGAGAGAGAGAGAGAGAGAGAGAGAGAGAGAGAGAGAGACTGACTTACTGGTGTATACAAGGCCAATATTGTCAAAGTACCAGTCTTGGCTCCACTCCGAGGACAGCGAGAAGGGAGGTTCTACACAACAAGACGGGCAACAAGCAGGAAATACACTCTGACTGTACCCTTCTCCAGAGCATCACTTCATCTGAGATCTTCATTCCCAAGATGACTCGAGTCTGGAACATGTTGGTACAGCATAAACGGCATCAAAGAAATAAAATCAGTTGACCAAATGAAATCGCTGGTCCACAGATGGCTCCAACTTCATCCTCTTCTTTATCTGTACATAAAAGGGCTTTTAAATGAGCTGATAACAGTTAATAGGTTGTAAATAAAGTTAGGAATCCTTAACCTGACCTTGTAAACCCCTGTGTGTGTGTATGTGAGAGAGAGAGAGAGAGAGAGAGAGAGAGAGAGAGAGAGGCAGGGAGAGACAGACAGACAGACAGAAACAGACAGACAGACAGACAGACAGACAAAGAGAGAGAGAGATGTTAGGCGATACTCCCGGCCCACGACTTATCCAGTTAGTGACCTGGTGAGAGAGAGAGAGAGAGAGAGCAGCTGTTAAAAGCATCGCGACACAGTTGTTGGGCCACACTTATAAAGAATGAGGAAAAAACTGGGGGAAAAAAAGAAATCACGAGAATCTGGCGTGTTTTTCTGATTGTTTATTGTTTGTTGGTTAGAGTTGCATGTTTGGTATGGTTGTTTATTAGGATGTGTTTGGTGTGGCTGTAGGGATGATGTGGGTGTTTACTGGAGCTGGTTGTTTGTTGTGGAAGTTTGTTTTAGCGTAATACTTATTGTTGTTTGCTCGTGTTTTTACTTTTAATGTAGTTGTTTGCTTGTTTTTTGGCTGGTTTAACATGGTTGTTTGCACGTGTTTGTTTAAACGAGTTGTTTTTCATTTAAGTGCTTAGATGTGGCTGTTTGTCTGTTTCAAAACTGGTTGTTTGATGCGATTGTTTGCATGAAGTGTTCTGATGTGGTCGTTTTCTTGTGTGTGTTTTTTTTTACAATCAGGTATTTGATGCGGTTGTTTGCGTGTGTTTTATGAGCTTTAATATACCGTTAATGAGTTGAGAGAGTTGTTGATCTACTCCCGGAGCCCGGCCATGGGCCAGCCTCGTCTGGTGCTTGCCTGGTCAACCAGGCTGTTGCTGCTGCTGTACTGGTTGTTTGGGTTGAGGTCAAGTATAGTCTAGTAAGGCATATAAAGAGTCATTGATGATTATGATTATACAATGTTTTAAAAGTATTTATTCTGACTTTGTAATTATCAGTGATAAATAGTGGCATAATAATAATAATAATAGTAATGAAATAGTAATAATAATTCAGTTCACCCAGGGCTGGGCATGGGAACGCAGGATCGAATCCTGGCCAAGCCGCAGTTCTGTTAATGATTCAAAATCACTTGTTTCGTGATTTATATATATATATATATATATATATATATATATATATATATATATATATATATATAATTTAATAATAAACAAACACAATGAAATATATATATGATTTTTGCGAAATTATTATACATATATTCGGCAAGAAGAGCGTTGCTATTTAAGCCAAAATATACCTATTCGGCACGACATGTACATATATATATATATATATATATGGGAGAGGTAGAAGAGTGCAGCGGGTTGGAGAGGAAGGGAAGAGGAAATAGAAGAAAAAAAAGAGGGAGAGTGAGCGTGTGGGTGAGCCTCAACAAAACCATAGAATTGTTTACTTTGTGAGTGTTACGGGATAGTGTTTTTGTTGTGTTGTTGTCTTTTTAGTTACCTAGTGTCCACTGCTGTAACATATTGATGCAACATGGGTACAACACAGTGGTACAACACAGTTGCACAGCACAGTGGTACAGCTCAGTGGTACAGCTCAGTGGTACAGTTCAGTGGTGCAACATATTGATGCAACACAGGTACAACACTGGTACAACATTTTGGTGCAACACAGGTACAACGCAATGGTGAAGTATTTTGATGCAACACGGCTACAGCACAGTGGTACAACACAGTGATACAAGGCAGTGGCACAACACAGTGGCACAACACAGTGGCACAACACAGTGGTACAACACAGTGGTACAACACAGTAGTTAGACTAACCTTGCAGGGGTTTCCTCGCGTGTCTGTACACTGTGCACTTACTCACGCGATAATGTATTGCTTGAGTAACTTCGGCCTTGCATGTGTCCTTATACCTGCCGGTGTCCCTTTTTCTGCTTGTGTCCCTGTACCTTCTTGTGTCCCTTGCACCTTCTTGTGTCCCTGTATTTGCTTATTGTCCCTGTACCTTCTTGTGTCCCCTGTATCTGCTTGTGTCCCTCTACCTTTTTGTGTCCCCTGCATCTGCTTGTCCCTGTGCCTTCTTGTGTCCCTGTATCTGCTTAGTGTACCTTATTGTGTCCCTCTACCTTCTTGTGTCCCCTGTTTCTGCTTGTGTCCCTCTACCTTCTTGTGTCCCTGTACCTTCTTGTGTCCCCTGTATCTGCTTGTGTCCCTTGTATTGTACCTTCTTGTGTCCTCTGTATCTGCTTGTGTCCCTGTATCTGCTTAGTGTCCCTGTACCTTCTTGTGTTTCTGTACCTTCTTGTGTCCCCTGTATCTGCTTGTGTCCCTTGTATTGTACCTTCTTGTGTCCCCTGTATCTGCTTGTGTCCCCTGTACCTTCTTTCGTCCCCTGTATCTGCTTGTGTCCCCTGTACCTTCTTGTGTCCCATGTATCTGCTTGTGTCCCTTGTATCTGCTTGTGTTCCTGTACCTTCTTGTGTCCCCTGTATCTCCTTGTGTCCCCTGCATCTGCTTGTGTCCCCTGTATCTCCTTGTGTCCCCTGCATCTGCTTGTGTCCCTGTATCTGCTGGTGTCCCCTGTATCTACTTGTGTCTCTGAACTTTCTTGTGATACAACGACAGTATACAAATCACACTCACAGTGCCGTTTATGGCATTTTATTTTGAAGACGTTTCGCTCTCCAGGGAATGGATAAAGTACCTGGTGGCCGAAACGTGTTCACCGTAGAACGCCACAACGCGCACTTTGTATCTCATTTACACTCTCAGGAAAGTTTGTTTTGGTGAAGGAGGATTTAGTGTTTTTCCCACCGAAGTGACTAGTTTATTGTGTTCCCCATATCCATCCTGTGGAGGGTGGAGGAGGAGCTCAGGTTTAAGCGCTAGAGGGTTGAGAGTTGAGGTTGTAGAGAGCGAGTGTGAGCTGGTTCACACTGCGTGGCCAGCCACGCAGATTGGAGATTACGTGGATACGTATATGTGGCCGTTACGGGATTGTGGTGGGATTTATGGGCAGGTGTGTCATGGAAGGGGATTACAGGAGTGGCAGTGACTTATATAACAGAGTCTAGGAGGGCGATAACTGCGTTAATTGAATTATAGATGTTTGTACAGTGCTTGAAAAATAAAATACACATGTATTAGACATTTGTGTACTCTCCTAGTACACATTCATATATCGGTCCAAGATGTTATCAGTGTAACTAGAATTAGTTTCAGTCAGTATAAGTCACCTGTTTTTTCAGGTTACTACTCACTCACTCACTCTCTCTCTCTCTCTCTCTCTCTCCTCTCTCTGTTTATATATATATATATATATATATATATATATATATATATATATATATATATATATATATATATATATATATATATATATGCAATAAGATCACAGTAAACAGGTGATTTCAGAATATGCAAAACAACCACTCTGAAAGAATAGAGAAATTCCAAGCGCTTTCGTGACTACTCACATTGTCAAGGAACTATGAAAGTAAAGCATCCAAGGAAGCTATATAAGGGGTCTGGCCAACACATTTTGTGTCTTATGCCCAAAAATGTAGATATACACCATTTCCTTGGAAAATTAAATAGCTTAGCCCATTCTATAAACTTTACTGTTAAGTTTGAAGAAAATAACTCATTGCCTTTTCTAGGTGTTTTAATTATTAAGGGTAATAATGAATTCAAATTTAAAATTTACAGAAAACCTACAAATAACTGTTCCTATGTCCACTATTATTCCTCGCATCAAGATAGAGTCAAACTGTCTGTTTTCTCATCAATGTTTTTGGGAGCTTTACAAATTTGTAGTCCTGAGTTCATAGATGAGGAAATATCCAAAATTTATGAAATAGGTAATGATTTAAAATACCCAAGAAATGTAATTGATAAATCTTTTAAAGTTGCTAGAAATACTTTTTACAATCCAAAAAGGGACAACCTGCCTTATTCAACTAAAAATATGTTGGTTCTCCCTTACCATGAAAACTTGGTTGATATGCCTTTTCTTAAGACTTTTAATATTAAAGTTGTATTCAAAAATCTTGATACAGTAAAAAAACTTTTGATAAAGAATTCCCCCCAAAATGCTGATGGATGTGTCTACAAGATTCCTTGTAAAATTTGCGATAAAGTTTATTACGGTCAAACTGGTAAAAATCTCGAACTAAGATTAAAACAACATAAATATAGCATTAGAACTGGACAAGATTCCAATGCTCTATTTATTCATGTAAGAGATTTTAACCATCCAATTGATTTTCAAAAAGTTGAGAAAGTAGTATCAAGCAAGTCCATGGTCGACAGGAATATAATTGAATCTTGTTTCATAAAAAGCAGTTTTGACAATAATATGAATATTTCCTTTGGTTTATATAAATTAGATCCATTTATAATTAATAGAATTTGGGAAGAATTTAATAATACACTGGACAAATAATAATTTTTAAATTTTCTTGGATAGAATAGTTTGTTGGTGAGTTGTGCAAAGGACCTGTCCAGTTGGGCCGGCGCGCGTCAGGTGTTTAACCGTTGTGGGATCTGATAGTGAGGTGTTGGCCAGACCCCTTATATAGCTTCCTTGGATGCTTTACTTTCATAGTTCCTTGATAATGTGAGTAGTCACGAAAGCGCTTGGAATTTCTCTATTCTTTCAGAGTGGTTGTTTTGCATATATATATATATATATATATATATATATATATATATATATATATATATATATATATATATATATATATATATATATATATATCAACAAATCGGCCGTCTCCCACCGAATAGGTCAAAATTGGTCAATTAGCAAGAACTCATTTAAAATTAAGTCCTTTCTAAAAATTTGTTGTACGTTTATAGATATATTTTTTTCATTTATATTAATGTAAAAATTAATAATTTTGTAGCAAAACAACCTTAGAAAACTTACCCAACCATATTATAAGAAGCGTAGTTTAATTTACCCTAATCTATGCCAAAGTTCTCTTTGGCACGAAACATAAACTGAGAAGGGTAAATAATTTTAATGCCCAGTGTAATGGGGAACCCATCACTTCAGTTTCCTCAGTAAAATATCTGGGAATCCCCTTTGACTCACGCATGTCAGGAGAATTGATAGGGAACAGTGTAGTAAAGAAAGCGAATGCCAGACTGAAGTTCCTCTACAGACAAGCACACTAGCACAGTGTCTACCTACTGAGGCTCACAGGACCCTTTATCTAGCCCTTGTACAATGTCATATGGACTACACTTGCTCTTCATGGTACTCTGCCTTGACTAAAAGACTGAAAGATAGACTGCAAATCACCCAGAACAAGATGGTAAGATTCATACTGGACCTGGGTCCAAGAGAACATGCTGGCCAGGATGAATTACAGTTAGATATGCTAAATATTGAAGAGAAGGTAAAGCAACTGAAGTTAGATCAAGTTTATAAAATTGCTCACAAACAGTGTCCAGAATATCTTGCTGTCAATTTTCTCAAGGTTGGGAATCAAAGCAATCATAGTACTAGGGGGAGAGAACACAACTTTGTAGTACCCACAGTCAGTGACCAGGCTTCAAACACCTTTTATTGTACAGCAACAAAGGAATGGAACAGACTGCCCGCACACGTCAAAGCCAGTCATAGCATGAACCAGTTCAAGAAGACTGCCAAAAGGTGTCAGATGAATGTAGCGACAGAAAGGAAGGGGAATGATTTTTTATTTTTTTAGCTAACACACGTGTAATTTTACCTTATTCCTAGTAATGACCCTCGTATTGTAGATAGTCTTAATGACCTTCGTGTAGTAGATTGTCTTAATAGCATGATAATAAGATATTATCTCCTTTATAGAATAATAATAAGATATTATAACCTTTATATTATAATAATAAGGTAAAATGACCCCAATGGAAATAAGTCACTGACTTTTTTGGGTTATCCCAGGTACTTTACACATATGCTGCTATGTATGATATTCTATGTAATAGTATTTATGTATAGCTGAATAAACTTACTTAATAATTTAATAATAAACAAACACAATGAAATATATTTTTTGTTACGTTCAGAATGATTTTTGCGAAATTATTTCATAAGCAAATTGTCACTTGCCTTATTCGGCAAGAACAGGATTGCTATTTAAGCCAAAATGGCAAGTTTTAGCTATTCGGCACATTATATATATATATATATATATATATATATATATATATATATATATATATATATATATATATATATATATATATATATATATATGTCGTGCCGAATATGTAAAACTGGTCAATTAGCAAGAACTCATTTAAAATTAAGTCGTCTCTAAAATTTTCTCTTATACGTTTAAAGATATATTTTTTCCATTAATGTTGATGTAAAAATTTATAATTTTGCACCAAAAGGAACTTAGAAAACTTACCTAACCCTATTATAACAAGCGCAATTTATTTTGGCCTAACCCAACTAAATATATTTTAGATTTGTTTACAATAATTTAATACTAAACAAACAAAGTGAAATATATTTTTTTCGTTAGGTTCGGAATGATTTTGGCGAAATTATTGCATACACAAATTTTCACTTGTCCTATATGGCAAGATGAGCGTTGCTATTTAAGCCAAGATCGCAAGTTCTGCCTATTCGGCACGACATGATATATATATATATATATATATATATATATATATATATATATATATATATATATATATATATATATATATATATATATATATATATATATATATATATATATATATATATATATATATGTGTGTGTGTGTGTGTGTGTGTGTGTGCAAAACAACCACAGGAGAGAGTTGAATAATATCTCTAGGCTTTTAGTGTTGCAATGAACATATCGTCAGGAGCTTGGAAAGTTGCAGTTAGCTCCTGACGATGTGTTGATTGCAACACGAAAGGCCTAGAGCTTTTATTCAACACCCTCTGTGGTTGTGTTTTGTATGCTGTGTCGCTTGTTTGCGATTCTTGCAGCGAAAAGTTGTCAGTAAAGCATATCAATATACTGCAGTCGTCAACGCCCCCCGCGGCCGGGTCACAGACCGGGCCGCGGGGGGCGTTGACCCCCGAGACCCTCTCTAGATATACTCTCTACTCCCATGAACTGATCAAGACTTTAAATAAGGAAACATTTCGCCACGAGTGGCTCATATAGAAACTTATTCTGAAGCCACGAGTGGCAAAACGTTTCAAGCAGTGTGTTTATACGTGTTTTGTGTTCTATCTAACACTTGTCAGTGTCACCAGTTGTGTCACCCAGTTTAAGTTTGCGGTGGCGGACCTACATTTTTGTTGGAGTCCTGAAGCCTGGTCCATGACCGGGCTCCGAGAGTAAGAACATTGGAAGGAAGGAGCAGTGCAGTAGGCCTATTGGCCCATGCTAGGCAGGTTCAGTAGCTTAAGCTACTGGCCGAAGCCAGTCACAGCCAAGTGACATCCACTTAAGAAGGGTGGAGCACTGCATCAGACCTACTAGCGCAAGCCAATAGTAAGACTCTCGAAACTCATCAAAGGTAAGGTATGGGGTCACCATGGCAACCAGCAACGGCTAGACTACATCATACTTTAATAACGTTTTAAATTTTATTGTAACTTATTATTTTTATATTGTATTACTTTATATTATTAATATTATTTAAAAAAAAAAATTTAATACAGTAGACCCAAAAAATTCTAAGAAGTGTGGATTAAAGTGGCTTGTGGGGCCCCTCCGGGATAAGGGGCCCTGAAGTTTAACCCTTAAACGTTGCAGTGTCTGACAGGTTTGTAGATGAATGGTTCAGAGAACCGACATGTTGATAAATTAGACACATGTGCAACTCTTGGGTTGGATTGATGGACTGAACACATCGACTCAAGGTGCTGTATAGTCCTTATGGCTTAGCGCTTCTTTTTTTATTATAATAATAATCGACTCAAGGTTGAGGGACTGATTACCTCATTCTCCTCCTGTTCTTCAAGTTTCTCCTACGTATGGACTGATGAAGCCACTGTGTGGCGAAACGTTTCCTCAATAAAGATACCCAAGAGTTGCACATGTGTCTAATTTATCAACCCTTAAACGGTCCAAACAGATCGACGTTCAAATTCGTAATGCTACAAAAATAGATCTTCTTTTTTGGACATATTTTCAAATACTATAACGAAAAAAAATGTAGATGAAAGTTTTTTTTACGCGTTTTCAAATGTAAAACAAAAAAGAAGATCTACATTTGTTTACATACTTTCAGATGTTGAAAAAACGTATATATACGTTTGGACCATTTAACCTGTTGACTCAGATTCTCAACCCACCATATCAAGATATTTACTAGCTTTATTGGCTCCCCTTATCTTCGTGTGTTAGTGTGACTAGTCAATGGTCCAAGTCGGACCGAAACGTTGCAATAGGCTTCTTTCTCTTATGTGCGAGTTATTTTGTATATTTACTTAAGTTTTTGCTTGGGAGACCCAGTCATACATGTTCTTGAAGCTGTGTATGGGAGTTTGTGTCCACCGCCTCCTCATATCGTTCATTGCTTTTCTCTTCTTCTCTGAGACTAAAGAAGTACTTCATAACGTCCTCGTGACTCGACCGAGTTTTTGGTTTCAACAGGTGTTCCCCTCTTAGAATATAAGATAGAAAGGTACTTGGGGGGGGGACTGGTCCTAGATCTGTACATTACCATGACAACGTACCGGAGTGAGAAATGTGGAAATGTACAATAGACTTGGTGAGAAATAGTCACAGGTACACTGCAGGGGTGCAGTGGGAACATTAAGGGAACACTGTATCAACATCCGTGGTCCCAGCTTATTCAACCTTAGCAGAAGATACCATAGATACTCCTGGAGCAAGTGTAGAAGTCTTCTAGAGGAAAATGGACAAGTATCTTCGCCAGGTGCCAGATCAACCAGGTTGTGATGGATATTTGGGGCACTGGACCACCAGCAGCAACAGCCTGGTTGACTAGGTAAGCGCCAGACGAGCTCCGAGAGTAAAAAGACTCTCGTAACTCATGAAAGGTATTAAGAACGAGAAGTATACCACTCCGCCGCTTCCCTGATTCCTGTCCTCCAAGATTATCAGACTCAATCTTTGAGACTCTCTTAAAACAACTAAAAGATAATCCACACTCTAATCCTCTTAATCTACTCTTGAGAACTTTTACTTCCCTCTGGACCCTAGGCAGACCTCCTTCAGAATCTTTGCATAATTTCACAGCTTCTAATACACCGTCTGCGTTGCCTCTCAGGTTGGTTAAGACAAGAGTGAGTCCTGTAGTAGTGGCAGGAGTGACGTATGGTGCAGCTGTATACACACACACACACAGTGAACGCAGGCCTCGTAAGTTACGACCATCCCTCACCGAACTGCTGCTCGTGTTGCTGCGGCTGATGATGACTGTTACTGCGGATATTGCTGCTGCTGCTGCTGTTGATGATACTCCTGACAATCCCTCACCTCAATTGGAGCTCGTGTTGCTGTAGCTGATGATGACTGTGTTGCCACGGATATTGCTCCTGTTGTTGTGGTGGATGTTCTTCAGTCCTGACCATTCCTCACTTTAATTGCTGCTCGTGTTGCTGTTGCTGCCGATGATGATTGTGTTGATGCTACTGTTGATGTTGTTGAAGCTTCTGCTGATACTTCTGTTTCTGATTCTGTTGTTTTTTCTGCTTATATTGCTTTTGCTGCTGATGCTGTTATTACTTCTAATTCTCCTGTTGCTGCTGATGCTGATTTTGGTTCTAATTTTGCTGTTGTTGCTGCTGATTATAACGATGTTGCTGTTGTTGTTCCTCTAGCGGTGTGCACCGCGTCGGGCCAGCTGGTGGAGTGCTGAATGTGGCATGTAGTGTGTACGTCGGGCCAGCTGGTGGAGTGCTGAATGTGGCATGTAGTGTGTACGTCGGGCCAGCTGGTGGAGTGCTGAATGTAGCATCTTGAGAGATGTATTAGTCTGGGAGGGGGATGGTAAGGTAATTGGAGACGTATGGTGGGGTGAAGGATGCGGGGAGGATGGTGGGGGCCACAACAGTGCCATGACCTGCTGCTCCTATCCTACACTGCTGCTACATTCTACAGTTGCAGTCTTGGTATTCTTCCTGCCACTCCATCTTTTGTAAATACACAGATTGGTATATTTTTATTATGTAATACGGCATGCAAAGCTTACAGGATGCAGTGATGAAACATTAAGACGTGTTTCCTTAAGACACCTGCTGTCCCTGTTCATCTGTCAGTAAAGTAGACACCTGGGTGTTAGTTGACTGGTGTGGGTTGCATCCTGGGAACAAAATTGACCTGATTCGCTCGAAATGCTCTGCATAACAAGGGGCTTTCTGTATAGTGGTATATCATTGATGTCAGCTAGGACTGTATATCTTGTACGTGTACTTTTATAAATTATTATTATGAACATGCTGGTGTGTATTGTATGCAACACACACACACACACACACACACACACACACACATACACACACACACACACACACACACACACGGAGGATGAACCAGCAAGACTGGACCTAGTATTCACCTTGAGTAGTGTAGATATTGAGGACATCACATATGAAAGACCTCTTGGGGCCAGTGATCATGTGGTTTTAAGCTTCCAATACACAGTAGAGCTACAAGTGGAGGGGGAAGCAGGAAGGCCAGGACGAATGAAGCCAAACTACAAGAAAGGGGACTACACGGGAATGAGGAACTTCCTGAACGGGGTTCAGTGGGACAGAGAACTGGCAGGGAAGCCAGTTAATGAGATGATAGAATATGTAGCAACAGTGTGCAAGGAGGCTGAGGAGAGGTTTGTACCCAAGGGTAACAGGATTAATGAAAAAGCCAGGATGAGCCCATGGTTCACCCAAAGGTGCAGGGAGGCAAAAACC
This sequence comes from Cherax quadricarinatus, assembly GCF_038502225.1. Lineage (NCBI taxonomy): Eukaryota > Metazoa > Arthropoda > Malacostraca > Decapoda > Parastacidae > Cherax > Cherax quadricarinatus. The sequence continues at coordinate 16,158,952 of NC_091309.1, forward strand.
AAGTGTGCTAGGGAATGGAAGAAATATAGAAGGCAAAGGACCCAGGAGAATAAGGAGAGCAGTCGTAAAGCCAGAAATGAATATGCACAGATGAGAAGGGAGGCCCAACGACAATATAAAAACGACATAGCAGCGAAAGCCAAATCTGACCCGAAGCTATTATACAGCCACATCAGGAGGAAAACAACAGTCAAGGACCAGGTAATCAGGCTAAGGAAGGAAGGAGGAGAGACAACAAGAAATGACCGTGAAGTATGCGAGGAACTCAACAGGAGATTCAAAGAAGTGTTCACAGAGGAGACAGAAGGGGCTCCAGAAAGACTGAGAGGTGGGGCACACCACCAAGTGCTGGACACAGTACACACAACCGAGGAAGAAGTGAAGAGGCTTCTGAGTGAGCTAGATACCTCAAAGGCAATGGGGCCGGATAACATCTCTCCATGGGTCCTGAGGGAGGGACCAAAGGCGCTGTGTGTATCCCTAACAACAATATTCAATACATCTATCGAAACAGGGAGATTGCCTGAGACATGGAAGACAGCAAATGTAGTCCCAGTCTTTAACAAAGGAGACTGATATGAAGCACTAAACTACAGACCAGTGTCACTGACATGTATAGTATGCAAAATCATGGAGAAGATTATCAGGAGAAGAGTAGTGGAACACCTAGAAAGGAATGATCTCATCAACCGCAGCCAACATGGTTTCAGGGACGGGAAATCCTGTGTCACAAACCTACTGGAGTTTTATGACATGGTAACAGCAGTAAGACAAGAGAGAGAGGGGTGGGTGGATTGCATTTTCTTGGACTTCAAGAAGGCGTTTAACACAGTTCCACAAGAGGTTAGTGCAAAAACTGGAGGACCAAGCAAGGATAACAGGGAAGGCACTACAATGGATCAGGGAATACTTGTCAGGAAGACAGCAGCGAGTCATGGTACGTGGCGAGGTGTCAGAGTGGGCACCTGTGACCAGCGGGGTCCCACAGGGGTCAGTCCTAGGACCATTGCTGTTTCTGGTATTTGTGAACGACATGACGGAAGGAATAGACTCCGAAGTGTCCCTGTTTGCAGATGACGTGAAGTTGATGAGAAGAATTCATTCGATCGAAGACCAGGCAGAACTACAAAGGGATCTGGACAGGCTGCAGACCTGGTCCAGCAATTGGCTCCTGGAGTTCAACCCCACCAAGTGCAAAGTCATGAAGATTGGGGAAGGGCAAAGAAGACCGCAGACGGAGTACAGTCTAGGGGCCAGAGACTACAAACCTCACTCATGGAAAAAGATCTTGGGGTGAGTATAACACCAGGCACATCTCCTGAAGCGCACATCAACCAAATAACTGCTGCAACATATGGGGGCCTGGCAAACCTCAGAACAGCATTCCGACATCTTAATAAGGAATCGTTCAGGACCCTGTACACCGTGTACGTTAGGCCCATATTGGAGTATGCGGCACCAGTTTGGAACCCACACCTAGCCAAGCATGTAAAGAAACTAGAGAAAGTGCAAAGGTTTGCAACAAGACTAGTCCCAGAGCTAAGAGGTATGTCCTACGAGGAGAGGTTAAGGGAAATCAACCTGACGACACTGGAGGACAGGAGAGATAGGGGGGACATGATAACGACATACAAAATAGTGAGAAGAATTGAGAAGGTGGACAAAGACAGGATGTTCCAGAGTTGGGACACAGCAACAAGGGGACACAGTTGGAAGTTGAAGACACAGATGAATCACAGGGATGTTAGGAAGTATTTCTTCAGTCACAGAGTAGTCAGGAAGTGGAATAGTTTGGGAAGCGATGCAGTGGAGGCAGGATCCATACGTAGCTTTAAGCAGAGGTATGATAAAGCTCACGGTTCAGGGAGAGTGACCTAGTAGCGACCAGTGAAGAGGCGGGGCCAGGAGCTTGGAATCGACCCCTGCAACCTCAACTAGGTGAGTACACACACACACACACACACACACACACACACACACACACACACACACACACACACACACACACACACACACACACACACACACACACACACACACACACACACACACAGTGCTGCTAGTCGATCCCAGCAACCATATATAGGTGAGTACACAGGAATAATAACTTATATACAGAGAGAGACAGAGACAGACAGGAGCAATAACAGAGACCAGGAACACAGTACAGTATTTTATATTTTATTTCCCGAGGGTTTCAGTGAGGCACTGCTGCTGCTGCTGCTGCTGCTGCTTCTGCTGCTGCTTCTGCTGCTGCTTCTGTTTCTGTTCCTGTTGCTGCAGCTGGTGGTGGTGCTGCTGCTGCTTTTGTTCCTGTTCGTGCTGTTATTGTTGCTTTTACTGCTGCTGTTCCTGCTGTTGGTGCTGTTGTCCAATCACCGCTGAAAGTCTCAGTGTTGAATACCGAAATTATATTATTTTAAAGAAGACTAGCAGCAACAGCCTGAGTGATCAGCTGTGATTGTTGCGTCCACTGACAGCAACAGCCGGTATATGTAGGATAGGCTACATATAACAGATATATGTATAATAAACCTACATATGAGAGATGTATGTAGTACAACGTTGTTATGAGAGGTATGTGGCAGGTTGTACCTCATATCTTGCTTTCATTGCACCTTCATGTTCCTCATAATGTTGGGTAGAGTGTTTTCAAAGCTCTGCCACGAGAACTTTAATTAGATGTTCAGGCCGATCCAATTACTGAACCCCCATTCTCTTCATTTTGTGTAGGTAGGTCACCGGCGGTGAGGGTGAAGGTGTGGGTGGTGAGGGTGAAGGTGTGGGTGGCGAGGGTGAAAATGTGGGTAGTGAGGGTGAAGGTGTGGGTGGTGAGGGTGACAGTGTGGGTGGTGAGGGTGAAGGTGTGGGTGGCGAGGGTGAAAGTGTGGGTGGTGAAGGTGTGGGTGGTGAGGGTGAAGGTGTGGGTGGTGAGGGTGAAGGTGTGGGTGGTGAGGTTAAAAGTAAGTGGTAAGGGAGGCAGGTGAAACTGTGTATTGAATTTGTGTGCGTGTACTCATCTGGTTGTAGTATACGGCTCTACCCCATAATATCTGTAGTAGTTCCTTGTTGGGTCCAGTGGATGTCAGTGCGTGGTGGTGGTCAACACTACTCTCTCTCCTGGGATACATATACTTCCTCGCAAGAACATTCTTTTTCGTTTCGTTACCTGGCGTGAAAGAAGGGAGAAGCGTATTTTTGCCTGTGTATTTATGGAGGAGGCTGGAATGCTTTGTTTGTACCTGGGGGAAAAAGTTACTACTGATGTAGCTACGTACCTTCGTCTGGGACCTGTACGTGTTGATGGGTGTGGTCATCACGGACAAAGAGGCCAAGTTCCATACCGGGGGTTAAATGGTCAACTGTTAGTTGAGAGAAAGTTTTTTAGTGAAGCGAGAGAAAGAATTACGTCAGAGACAGGGAGTTGAGCGAGAGACAGTGGTAGTTAAATGACACACAGGTAGTTCAGTGAGTAATGGACTGTTTACATTGTCTTTACATCTCTACCCGCTTCTGCTGCCTCCTCTGTACTCGACTGAAGAAGCCTACTGTGTAGGCGAAACGTTTCGGAATAAAGATACCTAACTGTTGAACGTGTGTTTTACTTATCATCCCTAGTTGTGTTGCTACACCTGTGCTCCACCACTGGTCTAACACACCTGGTGACTGTCACACTTGCTACTTCTCTCCTCCCTGCTACGCACCTTGCTGCTCCTACTACGCTAGTTCGTACTAGTGATGCTATTAATATTGCTGGTGGCCGAGGTGATGATCAAGCAGCAGCTCTGTGTTTAGCTCTTGTGGTATTTGGCTGCAGCACAACCTGCTGGCGATTAACATTTTTTTCCAAATATTTTGATTATTACAAGTAGCCAAGAGTTCAGGTGCAATATATATGTAGAAAACCAAGCATTGTCTGTTCCCATTAGCATTATTATTCCATCACATCATGACGGAGTTCAGTGTTCACGTCTATGTTCTTGAGAAGTCGTACAGCTGTATCCCACAGCTCACGGGCCCCGCTTATACAGCAGGTTAGGTTCTGGGCTACTGCTGTAAAATGAAATCCGCTCTAAAGTGAAACTGATAACACATTTACACTATCACTTATTATCGATGAAATAGTCTGTACCCTAAGATATATTTAAAAAAAATATTAATAAATCTTTGAAAATTGAAGAACACATTCTGGCCCAGTATATTTACTACCATATCATTCTTTGAAATTCTAACTTTACTAAAAAATAAAGTTGTGCTTCAAAATTTACATCACAAAAGCCACCACAAATATTGATGGTTGTGTCTTCGTATAAGATCCAGTGTACAAAATGTGACAACCTTCGTAAAAACCAGAGATGGTCCAGGAATTAAGATTACATCAGTAAAATAAATCTTTAGAATTCACGAGAGAAATTTTTGGACTGATCAACTGGTCCAACATTAACAGTTACACTAAATTAACAATTACACTAAATATAATTATGTTGAAAATGGTATAAAATGCCGACAGGTTGATGATTAAGACACATGTGCAACAGTTGTGTGTCTTGTTGAAGCGTTCAGGTTTCTTCAGTCAAATATAGAGGCAGCAGGTGTAGTAGCGAAGTGAAGATGATTTAAGGTGAAAATGATATGAAGTGGTCAGTCCCTCAGCCTTGCTGAGGGACTGACCACCTTATATCTCCAGGGTTGATGTATTAATTACATCATCATCATTTCACCACTACACCTACTACTTCTGTATATGACTGAAGAAGTTCACTGTGTAGGTGAAACGTTTCAACAATAATGATACCCAACTGTTACACATGTGTCTTAATTATAATTAAGTTGTTAAACATCTGTGAGAATTTTCAACTGTGTTGACGACAAACCTAATCTCTTCACCTGACGTCGTCACTCCTGAACTGTCATAGTTTAGGCTAAGCAGTACCTCAGGTATACTTGTGAGGTCCATCTAAATTTGATATGTCAGGCCCACATGTGTATTGTACCTCCCTGTGTATCAAAATACTTTAGTACAGCTTTAATTTACATTGACTTATTAAATTGTTTATTAAATATAACAGATTTCTTAGATTTTTTTGCAATAAATGTATATATAAATATATATATATATATATATATATATATATATATATATATATATATATATATATATATATATATATATAACGAGTGTAAATAAATCTTAATGTATTATTTTATTTTTTACAGGTAAGACGAGGCTCCAAATCTATCTGGCCCTGGAAGAAAGAGGTAAGAACATGACGAACACTTTCAGTATGTTGTTGACATGACATGTATGTTGACTGTATGTTTTTGACACGACGTTACCTGCAGTACTGTTGACATGACATCACCTGCAGTATTGTTGACATGACATCACTTACAGTATGCAGTTCACGTTTGCACTACGATGATGACGTCACCTGCGGCACCTTCACACCCAAACAGGATGTGCATATTAAATGGGTGGGTGGGTGGAGTGTGTGTGTGTGTGTGTGTGTGTGTGTGTGTGTGTGTGTGTGTGTGTGTGTGTGTGTGTGTGTGTGTGTGTGTGTGTGTGTGTGTGTGTGTGTTTGAAATAGTCTAGTGTTATAAGATTATAAGCCAGCCAGTGGTGATAATGTCAGTAATTTGTACTCCGTAGAACGTCAACGTTTCGATCCAAGTCGGACCGAAACATCGTCGTTTTAAGCTTCTCTTTCCTGTGTGCGGATCATTTGTGCATATGTACTCTAGACTGTACTGTGTGCAAAAGTAACTATATTACGATTAGGAAGTAATATCAATGCAATAATGTTGGTAGAATTGCCGTTACCACCTTGACAAAACTCCTGGAGAGCGAAACGTTGCCTCAATAAAATGTCGTATTAATTGCACTTGTGTTCTTTTACCTAATGCTAATTAGGCGGAGACTCAATACTAAAGGTGTCCCGATTAACCGAGGTTCATTGTGTCAATCCATATAGACTGTAAGTTGATTGAATATTAACGTATGTCAGCGTCTGCCTGACTGGTCTATTAACGAAAATTAACGAGTCGATATAGATTCTTCTCATTTAGTAATGAGAAACCTCCTTGTATCAGTATCCAGGAAGAATGATGAGCCAGGTTGTGGTGGGTATGTATGTGTGGGTTGCAGGCTGCCAGCAACAAGAGCTTGGTTGACCAGACCATAAGGAATCCTACACCCTGGTCACGGGTGCTGCACTACTAAATCTTAATGTAATGTTTAGGTAAGTTTATTCTGCGTGTAGATGAGCTTGTGTTACTTGTGTTTAGGTTAGTGTTACTTGTATTTAAGTAAGTTAGTGTTACTTGTGTATGGGTGAATTTAGAGCCGCAAAACAGGTTTGCTGTCACTTGAACGACCAGTGTTGTGGTGGGAGGACTGCAAGTGTAGTCTGGCTACCAGCCTGGATGGGGCGTGGGTGAGGGCGTTGGTGAGGATGTAGTGGGTGACCTCTGCGGACCATCACTGCGGTATTGTGACGCCTGGGTCACTGCTGTTGTCTGGCTGGCTGGTTGGGGGTCCTTGTATTTCCATTGGGGTCTTCGTATTTCCATTGGGATCCTTGTATTTCTACTGGGATCCTTGTATTTCCATTGAGGGTTCTTGTATTTCCATTGGGGTTCATTGTATTTCCTTTGGGGTCCTTGTATTTCCCTTGGGTTCCTTGTATTTCCTTTGGGGTCCTTGTCTTTTCACTGGGGATCCTTGTGTTTTTCCATTGAGGGTCCTTGTATTTCCATTGAGGGGTCCTTGTATTTCCATTGAGGGTCCTTGTATTTCCATTGAGGGGCCTTGTATTTCCATTGAGGGGTCCTTGTATTTCCATTGAGGGGTCCTTGTATTTCCATTGAGGGACCTTGTATTTCCATTGAGGGTTCTTGTATTTCCATTGAGGGACCTTGTATTTCCATTGAGGGTTCTTGTATTTACATTGAGGGCCCTTGTATTTCCATTAAGAGTCCTTGTATTTCCATTGAGAGCCCTTGTATTTACATTGAGAGTCCTTGTATTTCCTTTGAGAGTCCTTGTATTTACATTGAGGGGCCTTGTATTTCCATTGAAGGGCCTTGTATTTCCATTGAAGGGCCTTGTATTTCCATTGAGGAGCCTTGTATTTCCATTGAGGGGCCTTGTAGTTCCATTGAGAGTCCTTGTATTTACATTGAGGGGCCTTGTATTTCCATTTAAGGGCCTTGTATTTCCATTTAAGGGCCTTGTATTTCCATTTAAGGGCCTTGTATTTCCATTTAAGGGCCTTGTATTTCCATTTAAGGGCCTTGTATTTCCATTTAAGGGCCTTGTATTTCCATTTAAGGGCCTTGTATTTCCATTTAAGGGCCTTGTATTTCCATTTAAGGGCCTTGTATTTCCATTAGGGTAAAATAACAATGGGTTGTTTACACTACATCGGTAGATACGTAGTTTCTAATGGAAGTAATAATGGCATTAGTGATAATATCATTGTGTGACCATTACAGCGTAATATGTTAGATGGTGTCGAGGTAACAATACGGGTAGTTACAGTGGTACAGAGTTATTTAGAGTGGGTAAAAATAGGGCAGATGGTTTACAAATATTGAGGTATTTCGTGATTTTTTTTTTTGGGGGGGGGGGGAGTTGGCTCTAAATGCTTGGGATATTTTTTTTTAGCTACGTTCGAGTGCGTAATCACGCACTTTGAAACGTTTCCACAATAAAGACACCCAAGTGTTGCACGTGTATCAAATTTATCAACTTTACCTACACTATTGTATTATTGTCGCTGTCTTCAGTGTTCAGGAAGTGTCCGGACCTGCAGTTGACTCTCCTGGAGAACAAACGCCTTTATCAACTCATCATAAATTATGAGTAAGACATTTGTTTAACAGTGAGGGGGGTTATCTTGATTGTTGAAACGTTTCGACAATAATGATAACCAGCTGTGGCAGGGGTCTTAATCATCAGCTTGTTATTATGATGTTTTCATCACATCTGTGATGAATGAGACTTGTGCAACATTTGGGAATCTTTACTGTGGAAGTATTTCGCCAATCAGAGGCTTTTTCAGTCCAATACAGAGAAAAACGTTCTTCTCTGTATTGGACTGCAGAAGCCACTGGCTGCTGATGCGTTTATACAGTAATGGTTCTCAGATGTTCTACAAGTGTCTCACTCTTCAACGTGTCTGTTTTCTAAATGCTTTACATCACTTAATTATGTTGTCTGTGAGGGATTAAGTTGCGACGACTCGTATATGTTCTTTTACCTAACATTTTCGGCAATTTTACCGGTTTTATTGCAACTACCTGGAGGGTGAGTTTTGGGGGTCAACGCTCCTAGCGGGCTTGGTTCCCGACAAGGCCTCCTGCAACATAGTTTGACTGTTCGTACTAGCCGCACGCAGCTCAGCGTATGCACCACAGCGCGGCTGATCAGGAAGTGACCTGAGCAACTTATCGAGCTTCCTCTGGAAGACATCTAGTGGTGTGTGTTGGTAATTCTCTCTATGTATGAAGAGAGGGTGTTTAGGGCGAGAGTTGTCTGCGTCGACCTTAAGACAGTGGAGGGAGTGCCATGACCTAAATCTTAATGGTGTGTAGTGGGGCTGTGGAGGAGGGCAAGCTGTGTGCATTAGTGGTGTTGCACAGCTAACACCATTATCCTCGTTAAGCCACCATTCATGCAGGGAAGTTGGCCATTGCCAGCTGCTGAAGTTACTTCTCTTGTTAACTGTGGACTAGGTGGACAGCTGGCTCAAGTACATGTTATGTGAGAGACGCGGGGGAGGGAGAGAGGTGGAACTAACTTTAGTAAGTCATTCTGTGTGTCACCTGTTGTTACGTAGATCAGGGGTCTCCAAACTGCGGCCCACGAGATTTTATTCTTCCCGCAGCAACTTGAAATATTTATAGTTTCAAATGGAAATTATTGATCTCCAATCAGATGACATGCTGAAACAAAAGTGTAAAGAAGGAAATCTGATTCAGTTTTATAAATCTTTACAGCTCAAACAGTTTCTAAATTTGAAGTGATTTGCTTGTGGATTCGTATCAGTTTTTGGTGCAGCGTACCTTTGTGAACAAATATTTTTAAAAATGAAATATGTCAGGTTCAAATATCGCACAAATTTATCTGATGAGTGTTTAAAGTCCATTATAATAACTGGCTCCTCAAACTTCAAACCTCAGTTCAGCAATATTTTGATTCTAAAAAGCCAGTTCCATCTTTTCCATTAATCTTGTGCCAACTTTTCTCATCAGCAGTTCATTAACTGTTTATACTGTCAGAGCATTGGTTTATTTTGTTTTATATTTTTGCTCATTATATATATATCATTTCTCATTGTAAACGCACTATTATTTCTTCGTAATTGTCTAATTGTCGTATTTCTCTTTTGTTCTGAATCCTATCATGCTCATTACAAAAATGAACTAAATTAAACTTATTTATTTAATTGAATTTTATTCATTTATAAGACTGATTTTTTTCTTTGACCTGCAAAAATGTGTAAAATATACGATGTGGCCCTCGTAGTGAAAAGTGTGGAGACCCCTGGTCTAGATAGTAGTGTGAAACATCTGATGGTGTTCTGTGTCTAGGTAGTAGTGTGAAACATCTGATGGTGTTCTGTGTGACGAAGGCATATTGACCTCTATGGTTAGATTTCCAACCAGGTGTCTCTTTACATGCATGACAGGCAATGTAATCGCTCATCAGTTACAGAATCTGTTGCAACTAATGTGGCATTTTCATTGTGGCAACGTTTCGCTCTCCAGGCACTTTGTCAAGTCGTTAAAACAATACAAGTTGATGTACATATTCTTGTAGGTTTGGCAGGACGGTTCCTGGCTCGGGTCTTCATGTGGTGACCCGGCAGTAGCTCCCGAAGGAGTGTTAGTGTTGATACAAGTGATGTACCGTTTAGAGCCCTATTGACAGGGGTACGGTGGGGATTCATTCAAGTGGTGTACCGTTTATAGCTCTATGGCAGGGGCAGCCCTATGACAAAGGCACAGTGAGTCTTCTGCAGGTCAAGTGGAGTACCGTTTACAGCCCTTTGGTGGGGCAGCCCTATGACAAGGGCATGGTGAGACGTCTTTTTCTCATGTCGAGTACCGCTTATAGCCTTATGGTGGGGGCCGTATGACAAGGGCATGGTGACTCAACTCCAATTGAGCCATTCCTGGTACTTAGGTTGCAGCCCGAGTGCCAGAACGAGTCAGGAGATTCTCTGAACATTTGACGTCTGACTGAAGTCAAAAACAATACAGGGACACAGTGTATATATAGGTATTAGAGTGAGGTGCAAATCATGATCGTGGTAGGTAGTAGTAATAGTTGCAGTAGTACTAGTGGTAGAGGTAGTAGTGGTAGCAGCTGTGTTGAAAATGGTATAAAACACCAACAGGATGAAGATTAAGACACGTGTGCAATAGTTGGGTATCTTATTGATGAAACGTTTCGCCTTCACAATAGGCTTCTTCAGTCAAATACTTGTTACCTCTCTATATGACTGAAGAAGCCTGCTGTGTAGGCAAAACGTTCCATCAGTAAAGATACCCAACTGATGCACATGTCTTCAGTAGCAGCTATGCAATGGTTGGGTTTACTGTTTTGAGGAGATGAAGCTGTCTTCATTTTGTTCAGATGTGTTAGAAATAGCATTTAACGATGATTCAAGGCATTTAAGTCTACAGAAATTGGGTTCTTTGATCACTAGTCGGGCGTCGTTAAATTTCATCAGGTGGTTGACAGAATTCCGGTGTAGTACGTAAGGGTTGTTCAAGTTTTCGTTCCTACATGCATTAATGTGTTCATTGAGACGTATTTCGAGGTTTCTTGCTGTTTCGCCGACGTATATTCTGTCACAGCCTCCACAGGGGATAGTGTAATGTTACGTTAGTTGCACTTGTGTCCTTTTACCTAACTAACATATTGTCAGTAATTCTACCCAGACCATCTTAAAGCTGAATAAAAGACACCTTAAATAAACACGTTACAAGTAACTTAGAGAAGTCGTTAAGAGGAAGCCTGGCTACTGCCTACTAGAAGTGCCAGTGCGTAGAGGTTATGGTTGTCTGGTTGACTAGGCACTCTGCGGGCGGTAACACACATGTACAACAATTAGGTATCTTTATTTCGAAACGTTTCTCCTACACAGTAGGCTTCTTCAGTCGAATACAGAGGACACAGCAGAAGCTGTGGAGGTGTAGAGATGATGTGATCAGTCCTTCACCCTCGACCAGCTAGCTTTGAGGTGGTTAGTCTTTCAGGCTGGAGAAGAGTTCAGCTCCATAGTCTGGAGCGATGGGTTCATGTTGGGAAAAAATTAAATTTAATAAGGGATATACAGAAGCACTGGTTTGGCGGTAGAGTTGTAGATGAGTGGAACAAACTCGCGAGCAACGTCATGCGGTGAGAATTCTGGGCTGTTTTGAAAAATAGGTTGAACAAATTGGTTTAGAAAGGCACACGTTTCGGTCCGAGGACCTTGATCACTTCCAGGACCGAAAAATGATACCAGGTTGAAGAAGTACATGAGTGGATGAGTGTGTGGATGTGGGTTGGACCTGCCTAGCATGAGCCAGTAAGCCCACTGCAGTGCTCCTCCTTTCTCATGTTCTTATTTTATTGAACTTATACTTTCCCCATGGATGAAAAAGCTATGATCAGCATGAGTGAGCGAGGGACGGCACAGCCTAACCGGAGCAACACCATCCTGATTGTATCATGGCACGGAAAGGTCTCTTGGTGTAGTTATGGTCAGCCGGAAAGAATGATGGTGGGAGGGATGTAATGATCACACTGATAAAACTAAACTCAAGAAATCGTAATGACACGATTGCAAATAAACCATACCCCCGGCCGGGATTGAACCCGCGGTCATAGAGTCTCAAAACTCCAGCCCGTCGCGTTAGCCACTAGACCAGCTAGCCACAATAAGATTCATCCAACTAGGTATATTTCTACACCATAGGAAAGTTAGCACAGGCACCTCTGTGACCACAAATGCAAGTTTTTACAGACGAATCTCCAGTTAGCGTGGCCGTGACGAACTCTAGCTCAAGTCCCTTCACTGCCGTCACTGTCGTCACGGCCACGCTAGCTGGAGATTCGTCTGTAAAAACTTGCATTTGTGGTCATAGAGGTGCCTGTGCTAACCTTCCTATGGTGTAGAAATATACCTAGTTGGATGAATCTTATTGTGGCTAGCTGGTCTAGTGGCTAACGCGACGGGCTGGAGTTTTGAGACTCTATGACCGCGGGTTCAATCCCGGCCGGGGGTATGGGATAAAACTAAAGGTCGAGGAATCAAGGAAGGTATTGGGCAAAAATGTAAGACCAAAATTCTTCTTCTTTCAACAAATCGGCCGTATCCCACCAAAGCAGGGTGGCCTAAAAAGAAAAACGAAAGTTTCTCTTTTTAACTTTAGTAATGTATACAGGAGAAGGGGTTACTAGCCCCTTGCTCCCGGCATTTTAGTCGCCTCTTACGACACGCATGGCTTACGGAGGAAGAATTCTGTTCCACTTCCCCCATGGAGTAGACCGAAATCATCTGTGGTAAATAGTGAAGTGTCTCTATGTATATGACGTTTCACCCATGAGTAGGCTTTATCAAGTGTTATTGTACTTGATAAAGCCCACTCGTGGGTGAAACGTTGCACCAGTTAAGACTTCACCACATTACTGTTTATCAAACGAGTGATGTGTGCAGGAGATCAGCTAGTAGTATTACATTATCTATCAGTGCTATGGTTTACAAAGAGATGTGAGCAAACGCGTCTTTCTAATCCAATTTGTCGGTATCTATTGCCAAGGTTTTATACCATCAATGGTATATAATACCTACAAGTTGACCAGACACATATGAAGCACTACCTGTGTAGATAAATGGCGCAGAGAACCTACAAGTTGATAAATTAGACACATGTGCAACACTTGGGTATCTTTATTGAGGAAACGTTTCACCACACAGTGGCTTCATCAGTCTAGTACAAAGAAGAAGGGTGAAGATCAGAAGGAGTTTAAGGTAATCAGTCCCTCAGCCTGGAGTCGTGTAATCAGTCTGTCAGTCTCCAGGCTGAGGGACTGATTACCTCAGACTCCTGATCTTCACTATTCTTCTTTGTAATGGACTGATGAGGCCATTGTGGCGAAACGTTTCCTCAATGAAGAGATACCCTAGTGTTGCACGTGTGTCTTACCAACAGGTGTACCGGCTCATGAGAAACCCATTTACCCTTATACCTGGAGGATACCCACGCCTGGTGCCAGATCAACCAGGCTGTGATGGACGCGTGGGGCTTCAGGCCACCAACAGTAACAGCCTGGTTGACCAGGCAAGCACCAAGCCATGGCTGGGCTCCGGGAGTAGGAGAAAAAAAAACTCTCAACTGATCAAAGGTACATCATACGGCCTGTGGTAGGCCGTAGTTATCTGTTATTTCTCCTGGTGAAAGACAAGATCTCCCTTCATCTCTGCTGATGAAAAGAAGGGGGGTCATGACCCCCTTAGTTGACACCTGGACAGCGTGGAGAGAGGGGGCTTAGCTCCCTTATCGCCCCCATGATGGAGATAAATTTCTGCACAGCATTTTCGAAAAATCTGTTGATCAAACTAGTGATGTACAGACTCTTGGGTGTCTTTCAGAGGGAATTTGACAAGTTCATGAAGTTACTGATCAGCCTGGCTGTGGTTCGTACGTGTGACTGTGCCTACTAGCGCTAAAAGATTGATTGATAAAAGCTAGCAATGAGGAAGCCAGGTGTGGGCAGCGGGGGACAATGACCCCTGGGACCACCAACAGGTGTACAACAGGTTAGCACAAAGCCTTCGTATAATGGTGTCGTGACAGTGTTGCCAAGTGGTTGGTTGTGGGTTGTGGCAACAACGGCCAAGCTTCAATGACTCATTTCCGTTGACTTGCGCTTCTGTAAAGTTGCCAAGTCTAGTGTTAAAGGTCCACGTTGTTACGCCTTGGTTTGTGCCATGACCACGGCTGTGGTGTTAGTTATGAAGTGGAGGGTAGGGGTGTGAAAGTGCTTGGGGGGGGGGTAGAGTGTGAAGTACAGTAGTAGTGTGTGTGAGGGGTGGTGGAACAGGGGGAGAGAAGAGTGGGAGAGGTGGTATAGAGCACTGGGAAAGGGAACACTATACAGATCTGTTAAGTTAAAGGACACATGTGCAACTAATGTGAAATTTTATTGTGCGAATGTTTTAATGTTGATGGACTGATTACGTCGACTCCCGGCTGAGGGACTGATTACCTCAAACTCCTTCCGAGCTTCACCATTCTTATTTGTATTGGACTGATGAAGTCACTGTGTGGCGAAACGTTTCCTCAATAAAGATACCCAAGTGTTTCACATGTATCTAATATATCACATTGGCTGATACCTATCTCCAGTACAGCAGGGAGGAAGGAGGGGCAGCTGCTAGCTTCAGGGAGTCCTCAGAGTCGAGAAAATATAGTGAACTTGCCCATCATTATATGTTTCTCCCCAGAAGTACAGAGACCTTGGCTGCCCATGGGAATAGAGCACATCCAGGTTCATTAAGAAGCTAGGCAACAAGCTTATCAGGGCAACTAAGGATCTCAAGGCAGCTGGTTTTTTGTTCCAGTGCATGTGGCAGGATTTTGATCAAATAGCTTTGAAAATAACTTCGAAAACAAGCCTGGTGCTCCGGGGTATGGGGAAACACCGTCTAGCTTCTGCTAGGCGCCCTTACTTACCTGGGGTCTGGCTCCGTGGTAAAGTACTGTGTACTCTAACGCAGAGTTTGCAGGTTCGAGTCCTGCTGTGGACGTAGAGATAATGTTTGTAAATAATTTCACCTGTTTGCGAATTGTTAACCACTATATATATATATATATATATATATATATATATATATATATATATATATATATATATATATATATATATATATATATATATATATATATATATGCTCAATAATAACCCACGTGAAGACTGGAGGATCACTTTCCTCTGCTCGTTTACTAATGACGTTAAACGTTATAAATGTTTTGCTCGTTTTCTTCATTAGTTTTTCAGGCGAGGTATGCGAAATATCGCATTACAAATCCTAGCTTCGTCAAGGTTTTTGTTATCGTTTTTACCCTTCAAGAGGGACGTTCCTCGCCCCTCAAGGGAAGGATGTTCTGAACCGTTCAAGGGGAAGGGTGCCTTGATGCTGGGAAAAGGCTCTTAATTCAAGTAATGGAAGCTTCCCTTTGTAATAATAATAATAATAATAATAATAATAATAATACATATACTGTGTTTCGGAGTCCCTTTTATGCCGTTCTAGAACCTTTAATTGAAGGATGTGTCCAGGGGTCAGCGCCCCCGCGGCCCGGTCCATGAACCTCCTTACCGTACTCAATAAATATTTCAGGACTGAGCCGAAAAGCTTACAATACAAAGTAAAGTGTAATGGACGTAAATTGTTGCTTTATTGTCTGTTTTCATAATAAAGGCATTACTTTCCGGCTGCAGGTGTTCGTGACCAGCTGCAGTAAAGTTTAATACATTTTATATTGGTCGAGTGAGTTGCTAGGCTTGTGTATGACTTTTATTGTGGCGTTTAATGTATTAGTGATGTTATGTTGCCTTTCCAATTACTGTTATTATCTTGGGTTATCGAGTGTCTAGAGAAGAGTTTCTCTTCTTCCCAGTTATCACTGTTGTGTTATCGAGTACCTAGAGAAGAGTTTCTCTTCTTCCCAGTTATCACTGTTGTGTTATCGAGTACCTAGAGAAGAGTATCTCTTCTTCCCAGTTATCACTGTTGTGTTATCGAGTACCTAAAGAAGAGTATCTCTTCTTCCCAGTTATCACTGTTGTGTAATCGAGTACCTAGAGAAGAGTTTCTCTTCTTCCCAGTTATCACTGTTGTGTTATCGAGTACCTAGAGAAGAGTTTCTCTTCTCAGTTGACCCCAGCTTTAAGGCTTCCATCACTTTCATCTCCGTAATAACCATAATTTTTAAAGGGGTGGACCGGTAAGCCAGCGGAAGGCCTCGGTCAGATGACCAAAAGCTCCCGACCTGAGTCGGGAAACATCTGTCCTGTTTCCTGGCGAACCTTACTTAACCTAACCCTCTCTGTCACAATGTTAGTAAGCCGCTGGAAGGGACTGCTGGTGATAGGAAGAACAGACTCAGCAGAATAATGGAACCTTGAGGCAGCGGAACCATTTTGCTTCAGTAGAATCAGGGACCCATGGACATGGTGATAGCGTGCAACAGACTTCCTCAAAGACCCGGGTCCCAGGCTCATCAACACCGCTAGGAATCCTAGGGTTACCAGTTTTCTGTTTCAGCGTCTCAGTGTTGATATCCAGAGGGGGAATGCTTACTGCATTCTCGTCTCCCATCCAGGTTCTGAGGAGCTGCAGATTCATGATTCCTTTTGAAGTGTTGTTATATTGTATACATGATTATCCCAGGAGCTACGTATGTATTTACTCATCTATTTGTGGTTGCAGGGGTCGATTCGCAGCTCCTGGCCCGCCTCTTCGCTGGTCGCTACTAGGTTCACTCCCTGCTCCATGAGCTTTATCGTATCTCTTCTTAAAACTATGTATGGATCCTGCCTCCACACACACACACACACACACTGTGTGTGTGTGTGTGTGTGTGTGTGTGTGTGTGTGAAAACTTTTAATTGCTCCAAGATATTTTATTTCGTGATAGAAAAATAGCTTAAGGAAAGTGGAAAGGAGAATCCTGAGATTGGACTTGAATTGGGCGAGAGTGAGTGGCTATAACACAGCAATACCATCCCTGTGGAGTCTTACCCTTGAGGTCATATTACCTAGTTGTCCTCTCGAAAAGCGGAGTCTTCCACTGAAATGCCGGGTAATATTTCGTCTCGTTTTGTGTGGCGTCGTCGACGCTGCGGCCGACTTAGTCATGACTCTGGAATATTATTCTGGTCTGGTAGTGGAAGACTCTTCACGGGAGAGTACCTGCACGCTGGCGATCTTCTCCGTGAATGAAATAATGATGGTTTAGAGGAAGGGACGAACTCTCCGATCTTCTCTTTATGTCTTGCACGGGAGACGAACAGCGATTTTTGGTTGATATTGATCACATAGTTGGACCTCGGCCAGTCACCCCAGACGTATAACTCCGTTGGCAGACACCGAGTCGCCTCCAGAAAGGAACGAGTAGACGGCGAATTTCACAAGGAAATGTTGAGTCTAGCGACGGTGACGCAGTGATCACGGAACTAATACAAGAGATGAAGCACTTAACACGTAGGTAAGTGTTAAACTTAACCACCCACACAATAAATCAGTCATTCACCCATCACCAACATAAGAATAGGAAGTTTTCTTGGACCACTGCTCACCTAGCAGTAAAACTAGGCACCTGAGTGCTAGACGACTGATGCGGGTCCCATCCAGGGGAGAAAACTGCTATGCAAATGCCGAGTGTAAAATGACTCCAGACCTGCGAGTAGTTCTAGTCTGCGTAAAGCGCCAATCTGTTAGATTGGAGCTTTACGCAGGAAGCATTCACGTGTTGGGTGCACTTTGTGTAATGCTGTTAATAAGCAAATGAAACGGCCTTCGCTGCTATGCGGAGCACCCAAACGCAATGCTTCTAGCCTTGAAGTTACGTAGGCCATCACGAGGGTGATTCCATCACATCCAACGTCAACGAGAAGAACATCAATTGAGGCCAGATAAATCATGACTTTAGCCAGATACGCTGGAAAGACAATGCGACCACCGCTAATACAGTTCCTCGGGAGGCTGAGCTCATTGTCGCTAGAAGTATGTACCAGACACATACCTCTACGGCAGAGGAGAAGATACAAACTAGAGAGAGAGAAAGTGCTCCCTCTACAAGTGAAGACGACAGCTATCAGATCTTTTCAAAAGCAGCAAATTCTCTTGATGCACGAAAGGTTAGAGATATAGAGAGCATTGAGCACAAACTGGTTACATCATAGAGAGTATGAAGCGATACAGGGAGCAAAGAACCATGAATGAAATTAGAAAAAATCCCCAATATTCTTTCTCATATGCAAAATCCAAGGCAAAAACCTCATCTAGTATAGAGCCTTTATTTAAAAAAGATGGAACATAACAAGATGTCAGTCATGAAATGAGTGAAATACTGAATTCACAGTACGACTCTGTGTTCAGTGAACCACTAATCAGTCTACAGATTAATGACCAAAAGGAATTTTTCATGACTGAGACTCAAAACACCACTGACATCTCCACAATTTCCCATGTAGTATTCTCTCCAGTTGACTTTGAAGAAGTCCTCGAAATCATGCCTATGGATTCTGCTCCAGGAACAGACTCATGTAACTCCATATTCATCAACAATTGTAAGAAACCATTATCTCAGGCCTTAAGTAGTCTATGGAGAAGGAGCCTAGTCCCTGGTGTTATCTCACACTCGTTAAAAACCAATGATATCGCTCCAATTCATGAATGTGGCTGTAAAGCAATCGTGAATGACTACAGTCCCAGAGCCCTACCATCATACGTTATCAAATTCCTGGAACGGATCCATTGAAGCAAGATTACCAATCGCATGGAATTCCAGCATTTGCACAATCCAGGGCAACATAAGTTTAAAGCAGGTCGCTCCTGCTTTTCACATTTGCTAGACCATTATGATATGATATTGTTGTTATTGCTGTAACAAGGAATATGAAAGGCTAGACAACTAAAGCTTTCAACACAAAGGATGATACTCTTGAAGTAATTTGTTTTATCAAGGCTGGTATACTACTGTATACTAATATCTCCCTTCAAAGCAGGCGAAATTACTGAACTAGAGGACGTGCAGAGAACTTTAACTACCAGTACACACTCAGTCAATTAAGTAAAACTACTGGGAACAACTGAAATCCCTTCAATTGTATTCCTTGGAACGTAGTCGAGAAAGGTACCTGAAGGACCCTTCCGGAGATCAACGCGACCCCGACCGGTCCCAGACCAGGCCTTCTGGAGGATATGGTCGTATCAATCAGAATGTTATTGCTGGCCACACACAGTCCAGTATACGAATCACATCTTAATTTACACCTGGAAAATTCTAGAGGGACTGTTGCCAAACTTCACACCGAAATCACTCCATGTGAAAGCATGAGACTTAGCAGACGGTGCAAAGTAACTCAAATAAAAAACAGAGACACGACGAGTACATTAGAGATAACTCGTTGAGTATCAGAGGTTCCCGACTCTTCAGCGGCCCCCATCCCCTCCATACATAAAGGAAATTACCAAGATAACTCTAGCTATCTTCAAGAGGGAACTGGACAAGTTCCTCAAATCACTTCAGCCACCTGCGGCCAGCAGAAACAACGAGGTTGCTCAGGCCCTGATCCACTGGTAGACCTGGTCTGGTACCGGACCACGCGGGCGATGAATCCTTCAGATATCCTTCGTGTGTACTGATTGGTCTGGAGCCGGGCCGCTGGTGACCTCCGATATTAACTCCCGGGTTCCCATTAACCCACCTACTTGACAAACCATCCACCCGCTGCATAATCCCTGCGGGTTTAGCGCTCCTTCTTTATAATAATAATAGAAATCTATTCAAGATAGTAAGGCATTAACCAGTTGGTTAAAATATGAAGAGGAAGTTAGCAGAGAGTAAGAGAGGGTGAGTTGAACAGCTAGCCAGGCTGCTGCCAGAAGGTTTGCTTGTTATCTGTGTGTTGTCGGCTGGCTCGTGAGGTTCAGTCAACTGGGCAATTATGAGGCAATCCCTGAGGCAAGTAACCTCACGTTTGACCACGACAACCGTTCCTCCGCCAGCTACCTCACTCTCCCTCCACCAGCAAGGATATATACACCCTGAGGTGTGTATATCCCTTTATTGGCTAATAACAAGTAAAATACAGCCTTAATTACCCTCGTCCAGTCGAAAGGGTTTAAACTTAACTAACCAGCCTGTCAGTCCACCGTCATGTCCGTGACCGATTTCGAGGATTCTTCTACTCTCTCAGCTCGTCCCAAAGCAAGAGTTCCTTCCCCGTTGAATGACAAATCATCCAGGCTGTTGCTGCCCGCGTCCCGCAAGCTTACTATAGCAACACAGCCGGACTTGTCTGGCAACAGTCAAGTTCCACTATCGCCAATGTCTTTCTGTAAGATTAGCTATGTTAATTTAACTACAAGAGGCCCAAAGCCCTAGGATGATAGTGCAGAGCAACGGGGGGCTTAAGGGGCACGTAATTTCCCCCGTCTTCTAATAACATGTTCATTTTTCCACTATAATCTACCTTGTCCATAATTACTATCGCATTTGCTTTGTTTCGTAAAGTGAAGTCCAGGATCTTTCCTTAATTCATGATATAACTTAACAAATCTTTGAGGACAATTGTGTTGTAGATGTCTGAGCTTTGCTCAGACCCTGAACAGGTCAACAACTGACGAAGACCCACGTCAGGAGACACTTTAATATTTCCAGACGACTGAACCACCACCATTAAATCCTTTACCCCCCCCCCTTCCCTTTCCCTCCAGAGTCGTGTTTCTGAAACATTAACTTTGGTAATATGACCACGAGTAGTGAGAAGAGAGACGCTGTTTTTCTCTTAACTGGAGTTTACCTGGAGAGGGTTTCGGGGGTCAACGCCCCCGCAGCCCGGTCTAAGACCAGGCCTCATGGTGGATCGGGGTGTGATCAACCAGGCTGTTACTGCTGGCCGCACGCAAGCTGACGTACGAACCACAGCCCGGTTGGTCAGGTACTAACTTTAGGTGCCTATCCAGTGCCTTCCTGAAGACAGCCAAGGGTTGAACAGCTCTAATTTTAAGGCCGTCACGTTTCACCTCCCACAGACGCAGCCTTACACCTATTAATGTTTATCTTAGTTATTACCAAATGTTCCTACTACGTTTTTTTTTTTTTTTTTTATTCGCCGGTATTCTCCCGGCCCGGGTCTTTTCCAAGTAGTGGTGACCCGGCCTTGGCTCCCTATCTGGGGAGTGTCTCGAGACTTAAGTCTCCCATGGGAGGAGGTACAAGTACCTCCTCATCTTTGGGACCAAGTGTCCCCAGGCCTAGCCACATTCCCCGCCCTCACGGGGCTCGTAGGAAGAAGCTAGGCCTCTGGTCTGCCATCTACCCCGCCTCAAAGGGGCTCGTGGGGATGGCAGTCTTATGAGCTGCAGATGGTAGCAAGCTCAGGCCTCTCTTGACCTTTCCTACTACGTTAATTTGTTTCGTGATTTTTTTGTAACATTTATCATCTATATACGCGGCCTCGATGAGGTAATAACGACATACAAATTGGTTAACAATTACTTTCAGATGAAAACATTAGGGAGCGTCATGATGACTGGATAACCTAACTAACTTAGTCATAACAATGTCACACACAGTTACGTGTATACAAACTTTACTTATTGTGAAGAAAGTATTTATGGTACCCATATACCTGCTTGTTAACTACCTGCTGGTGGTTCCAGTAGTCACTACCTTAGCATTGCCTTAGCAGTGACCACTGGTACCAGGCTCCCTGCTTAATGACCTAATTAGTCAGGTTAAATATCTTTAGTGCTAGCAGCAGCAGCAGCAGCAGCACTCAAAAGCATCATAGACCAGCTTGTCAGGAACTGCTTGTAGGACCTTGTTAAGTTATCTATTGAAGACGGCTAGGGGTGTGTTTGGTAATTTGGCCAGGTCCTTAATCTGTGCACAAAATTAACTTCCTGGAGTAGCGAATAAACGTGGCAAAATATATTTGGTCAAAAGTACAAATTAGAAAACTCTGTGTCAATACTGTGTCAGCGCTGTGTCAACACTGTGTCAGCGCTGTGTCAATACTGTGCCAACACTGTGTCAACAGTTGACTATGTCAGCAAGCGCAGTCATAAACTCTTCTACCAGCAGCTGAGAGAAATATTTCCACAACAAAGGTACAAATCTGCCGTCACAGACTGGACAAAGAACTTTTACTGGCCGCCGTAACTGCACTCCCAAACACAAGTAAAAAAACGCAAATTATAATTTCCACGCGGAAAATGCTGGAGGGAAGGTTTCCAGAAAAGGAAGAATACTGTGACTGCAACAATTCACATGGGAGATAAAGAAGCTTACGACGACGTTTCGGTCCGACTTGGACCATTTACAAAGTCACATTGTAACTTTGTAAATGATCCAAATCACAGTGTGACTTTGTAAATGGTCCAAGTCACAGTGTGACTTTGTAAATGGTCCAAGTCACAGTGTGACTTTGTAAATGGTCCAGGTCACAGTGTGACTTTGTAAATGGTCCAAGTCACAGTGTGGCTTATTGCAAATGGTCCAAGTCACAGTGTGGCTTATTGTAAATGGTCCAAGTCACAGTGTGGCTTATTGTAAATGGTCCAAGTCAGACCGATACGTCGTGGTAAGCTTCTCTCTCCTATGTGCGGGTTATTTGTGTAAAAGTTAAAAATCTGCAGACAAGTGACGCTCACGCAAGAGCGAGAGGCACAGTAGATGTTGCTAAATACCTCTGATGAAAAGTACGGATGCAATAAAGGACAGGAAACTAAAAAAAATATGTACGAAGAATCAGGGATTTTCAACGCCCTTTTAAGTGTATGGGAATATATGTACAGGTGTCTTCACGAGGTTAATTATCAAGCTGTGGCACCTGGGTTGGCATGCAGGTTGCAGGCCTTACGTGTCAGGGTGGCGGGAAGAAGACATGGTCTGAGACCAAGCCGCGGGGGCATTGATCCCTGGAAATATTCTAAGGTAATTACTACGAGGTTACGTTTACACTTCCTTGCTACTACACTGAACCTGGTTCCCATTATGAGTTGTGGTAACACTCTTCCCTTCATTCCCCCTCCCGCCCTCCCTCCTTAACTAGCTTCCCTTCATTCCTTACCTCCCTCCCTTCATCCCTCCCTCCCATCATCCCTTCCTTCCTTCCCAGTAGTTTAAATACCTTGTTGTTTCTATGCGGGTTGTCAGTGCTCTCTGTATCAGTTATAGTTGTGAGATCTCTCCTGCCCTGAATGGGCGCTGGGTTGTATGTGTTACACCAAGGAGCGGTGCGTCTTGCAGGTAGCAACAGCTTGCTTGATAGAGGGAAGCGCCAGGAGACCCGGTGTACAGGGTAAGGGAGGGCTACTAGTAGAGAAGGTTCTTAACCGGGTTTTTTTATGGTGTGAAGCCAGCCTTGCTCAGCCCCCCCCCCCTCTCTCTCTCTCTCTCTCTCTCTCTCTCTTTCTCTCTCTCTCTCTTTCTCTCTCTCTCTCTTTCTCTCTCTCTCTCTCTCTCTCTCTCTCTCTCTCTCTCTCTCTCTCTCTCTCTCTCTCTCTCTCTCTCTCTCTCTTTCTCTCTCTCTTTCTCTCTCTCTCTCTCTCTCTCTCTCTCTCTCTCTCTCTCTCTCTCTCTTTCTCTCTCTCTCTCTCTCTCTCTCTCTCTCTCTCTCTCTCTCTCTCTCTCTCTCTCTCTCTCTCTCTCTCTCTCTCTCTCTCTCTCTCTCTGTCTCTCTGTCTCTCTCTCTCTCTCTCTCTCTCTGGTGTTACCCAGCGAGAGGCTCCTCTCGACAGTCGTGACTCTTACATTTCCCGTAATAAGAGTTTTTAATTGGAGTTTTGCATACATAAGATAGTGTGTTGTGTGGCATAGTGGGGCGATGTGTATTTTTTGTGTTGCTAAACTCTGGACTCCGAGATACATTGACCTCTGGAAACTTTGGATCAGTTTTGGGAAGTATCTTTGGCTCGCAGACCAGCTCTGATTCAGGGGTCGGCGAATTGTTTTGCGTGTTATCCCGAAAACAGATTTGTGTACAGCGAAATTTCCCACTAAACTGCAAATTATTTGTTTGAAAAAAGTATATAACTTTCATAATTTGCCTCGCTTATTAGATAATAAATTTTTGTGCAGTTTTATTCACATGTTTACTGAGCCTTCATTATCCTCGAGATTTTCATTGTTGTCCCATTTGGAGTAATTTACTCGGGTTCCCCGACTTCTGCGTGACTAGGACTAACATGTGTACTGGGCCCCATGAGTAGCATGTGTACTGGGCCCTATAAGTAGCATGTGTACTGGGCCCTATAAGTAGCATGTGTACTAGTTCTCGGTAGCAGCATATGTACTAGTTCTCGGTAGCAGCATATGTACTAGTTCTCAGTAGCAGCATATGTACTAGTTCTCGGTAGCAGCATATGTACTAGTTCTCAGTAGCAGCATATGTACTAGTTCTCGGTAGCAGCATATGTACTAGTTCTCGGTAGCAGCATATGTACTAGTTCTCGGTACAGTACTCGTCTCCATCCTTTTCCTCATCCTTATATCCGACATAGACTGTGATGTAAACCATGGCACTGTATCTTCCTGTGCAGACGATACTAGGATCTACATAAGTGTGTCATCCATTTGAGTACACGGTAAATCTCCAAAGGTGTGTTCGGTGATGACAGATTTCAATTATTCCATTATGGAAAGCTTGAGGAAATAGTAGCTAGAACGGAGTATGCAACAAATTCTAACCACGGGATAGAGCGAAAAACTAATGTGAAGGACTTGGGAGCGATAATGTCAGATTATCTCACCTTCAAGAATCACAACAGTGTCAGCATCACATCTGCGAGGAAAATTATATGTAAAGAATGCACAGGAAACCTTCACTGTAAATATTAGTTCTATTTAGCACCTTAATTAGTGATAAAGTTTGTAGTCCCTTGACCTGCACTCCCTGGAACGCAGGCGAGAAAGATAAATCATAATCTACCTTTTGAAAATCCTAGAGGGAGTGGCCCCAAGTCTACACACAGAAATCACTCCCTACGAAAGCAAAGACTCGGCAGATGATGTAACATACCTCAATGAAAAGCAGGGGCGCCATGAGCAGGACTAGGAACGGTGATGGTCAGTAGGAGCTATATATTGATCAGCAGAAGGTGCGTTGGTCAGTAGATGAAAAAAACACCTACTGACTCTCATCGCCCGTAGGTGTCTTAGTCATTAGGTTAATAAGGTAAAGTGGTCATCAAGTGACATTAGTCCACTGTGAACTGTCCAGCGATTTACTGTGCCACCCTTACAGGTTTACCTCTTAAATTTGAACAATAATAACAGCAACAACAACAACAACAATAACAATACTAATAATAATAATAATAATGTTTGGATTTGTGTTTTAAAGTGTGATGAAAAATTGATTCGTAATTTCCAAGGGATTTTTTTTCTTCCTGGTTTGTGCTTACTTGTGCTGGCCTATACTTGTTTGAGGGGATCGATGCACCACTCCTGTCCCTGACTCCTAATATATATATATATATATATATATATATATATATATATATATATATATATATATATATATATATATATATATATATACACATACATACATACATGTACATATCTTGTTGCCAGTGGCATCGTGTAGTTGAGGCACGCGAAACTGTTTGTCATTGTTGTATACGTCACAATGGCACGTACGGATTACATCATAACATTGTGTCAGACACCTCAGTTGGGAACACACATACACATACAGGAGGAAGGGAGGAAAGTAGTTATTATTGTTATTAATTAATAATAATAATAATAATAATATTATTATTATTATTATTATTATTATTATTATTATTGGTGGTGGTGGTAGTTGTATATTTAAGTAAAGCCCAACACCCATGTGGATCATTCTCCACAATCAGTTTTATAAGCTCGACCCTCCAGCCGCGAGTCAGTTACGCTACTTGCAGGTACCGTAACTAGTTCTTGGAACCCCTGTAAGGAAATAGGTGACGATGGTGGTGGTGGTAGTAGTAATAGTAGTGGTGATGATGTTAGTGGTAGTAGTGGTGGTGGTGGTCGTAGTTGTGACGGTGGTGGTGATGATAGTAGTAGTAGTGGTGGTGGTAATAGCAGGACTAGTGGTGGTGGTAGTAGTATTACTAGTGGTGGTGGTAGTAGTAGTACTAGTGGTGGTGGTAATAGTACTACTAGTGGTGGTGGTGGTAGCAGTATTAGTACTGGTAATGGTGGTGGTGGTAGTAGTGGGGGTGGTAGTAGTGGTGGTGGTAATAGTAATACCAGCGGTGGTGCTAGTAGTATTAGTAGTGGTAATAGTAGTGGTGATGGTAGTAGTAGTAGTGGTGGTGGTAGTAGTAGTAGTAGTGGTGGTGGTGGTGGTAGAAGTAGTGGTGGTGGTGGTGGTAGTAGTATTAGTAGTGGTAATGGTGGTGGTGGTGATGGTGGTGGCAGATAAAGGAGTAGTAAGGTACATTAGTCGTGGGAACAATGGTGGTGGAGAGGAGAGTCTTCCATTGTATGTTGTGATAGTGACTGATGCTTCACCCATAACCACCACTACCACCACCACCACCACCACCACCACCACTAGTACCACCACCACCACTACCACTACCAACACCATCACTACTACCACTACCACTAGTACCACCACCACCCACTACCACCACCACCACCACTAGTACCACCACCACCCACTACCACCACCACCCACTACCACCACTACTATCACTACCACCACTACTGTCACTACCACCACTAATACTTCCACCACTACTACCACCACTACCACCACCACCACAACCACCACTACAACCACCACCCACTACTACTACCACACCACCCATTACTACCACCACCACCCACTACTACCACCACCCATTACTACCACCACCACCCACTACTACCACCACCCATTGCTACCACCACCACCCACTACTACCACCACCACCCACTTCTACCACCACCCACTTCTATCACCATCCACTATTACCACCACCACCCACGACTACTACCACCACCACGATGGAAGCAATAACCAGGTCACTAATTACCTGATGCTTACCTGTCAACATCTCTTATGGAAACAAGATGACAGTAAGAGTGAGACTGAGGTATAGCAGTGGAAAGACAAGGCAAGAAGAAGATGGGAGAGTAAAGGAGATGAGAAAGATGAGGTGTTGTGTAGATGCTTGAGGTTTCTTAAGAGAAGCGACCGCGCCCCTCGAGAAGTTGAAGATGAGGAAGATAGGTCAGTACAAGTCTAGCCTAACAATGACGCAACTAGCATCAAGTCAGGTCAGTACAAGTGTAGCCTGACAGCGGCGCAACTAGCATCAAGTCAGGTCAGTACAAGTCTAGCCTAACAACGACGCAACTAGCATCAAGGCATCTGAATAAAATTGTTTTACGAATCTCTGGATTAGAGAAAGCGTGAATCATTTGTGTGCAAGATTTGGGTATCTTCATTCCGCAAAGGTTTCAAGATTGATGGACTGAACACATCGACTCCAGGCTGATGGACTGATTACCTCAAACTCCTCCTTATCTTCCACCTTTCTCTGCACTGGACTGAAGAAGATACTGACTAGCGAAACATTTCCAGAAAAGGATACCCAAATGTTGGACAAGTGTCTAGTTTATCATCTTGTCAGTTTTCTAAACTGTTTATTCACATTAGTGGGAAAGAAAGAAACTGCCAGATAAATAGTTTGGGAAATCAAGTTGAAGACAGAATAGAAGGTGATTGATAAGTTGTATATAATAAAGAAGAGACAATGATGAAGAGGGAATGGCGCAGTATAATGAGTGTTGGGGTCCACCTTGTATCACCACTCAAGGATAGGTGTTGGGGGTCCACCTTGTATCACCACTCAAGGATAGGTGTTGGGGGTCCACCTTGTATCACCACTCAAGGATAGGTGTTGGGGCCCACCTTGTATCACCACTCAAGGATAGGTGTTGGGGTCCACCTTGTATCACCACTCAAGGATAGGTGTTGGGGTCCACCTTGTATCACACTCAAGGATAGGTGTTGGGGTCCACCTTGTATCACCACTCAAGGATAGGTGTTGGGGTCCACCTTGTATCACCACTCAAGGATAGGTGTTGGGGGTCCACCTTGTATCACCACTCAAGGATAGGTGTTGGGGCCCACCTTGTATCACCACTCAAGGATAGGTGTTGGGGGTTCACCTTGTATCACCACTCAAGGATAGGTGTTGGGGGTTCACCTTGTATCACCACTCAAGGATAGGTGTTGGGGGTTCACCTTGTATCACCACTCAAGGATAGGTGTTGGGGCCCACCTTGTATCACCACTCAAGGATAGGTGTTGGGGGTTCACCTTGTATCACCACTCAAGGATAGGTGTTGGGGCCCACCTTGTATCACCACTCAAGGATAGGTGTTGGGGGTTCACCTTGTATCACCACTCAAGGATAGGTGTTGGGGCCCACCTTGTATCACCACTCAAGGATAGGTGTTGGGGTCCACCTTGTATCACACTCAAGGATAGGTGTTGGGGTCCACCTTGTATCACCACTCAAGGATAGGTGTTGGGGTCCACCTTGTATCACCACTCAAGGATAGGTGTTGGGGGTCCACCTTGTATCACCACTCAAGGATAGGTGTTGGGGTCCACCTTGTATCACCACTCAAGGATAGGTGTTGGGGGTCCACCTTGTATCACCACTCAAGGATAGGTGTTGGGGTCCACCTTGTATCACCACTCAAGGATAGGTGTTGGGGCCCACCTTGTATCACCACTCAAGGATAGGTGTTGCGGGTCCACCTTGTATCACCACTCAAGGATAGGTGTTGGGGTCCACCTTGTATCACCACTCAAGGATAGGTGTTGGGGTCCACCTTGTATCACCACTCAAGGATAGGTGTTGGGGGTCCACCTTGTATCACCACTCAAGGATAGGTGTTGGGGTCCACCTTGTATCACCACTCAAGGATAGGTGTTGGGGTCCACCTTGTATCACCACTCAAGGATAGGTGTTGGGGGTCCACCTTGTATCACCACTCAAGGATAGGTGTTGTGGGTCCACCTTGTATCACCACTCAAGGATAGGTGTTGGGGTCCACCTTGTATCACCACTCAATGATAGGTGTTGGGGTCCACCTTGTATCACCACTCAATGATAGGTGTTGGGGCCCACCTTGTATCACCACTCAAGGATAGGTGTTGGGGCCCAGCTTGTATCACCACTCAAGGATAGGTGTTGGGGGTCCACCTTGTATCACCACTCAAGGATAGGTGTTGGGGCCCACCTTGTATCACCACTCAAGGATAGGTGTTGGGGTCCACCTTGTATCACCACTCAAGGATAGGTGTTGCGGGTCCACCTTGTATCACCACTCAAGGATAGGTGTTGGGGCCCACCTTGTATCACCACTCAAGGATAGGTGTTGGGGCCCACCTTGTATCACCACTCAAGGATAGGTGTTGGGGCCCACCTTGTATCACCACTCAAGGATAGGTGTTGGGGCCCACCTTGTATCACCACTCAAGTATAGGTGTTGGTGCCCACCTTGTGTCACTCAAGGATAGGTGTTGGGGCCCACCTTATATCACCACTCAAGGATAGGGGTTGGGGGTCCCCCTTATATCACCACTCAAGGATAGGTGTTGGGGGTCCACCTTATATCACCACTCAAGGATAGGTGTTGGGGCCCACCTTGTATCACCACTCAAGGATAGGTGTTGGGGTCCACCTTGTGTCACTCAAGGATAGGTGTTGGGGCCCACCTTATATCACCACTCAAGGATAGGTGTTGGGGTCCACCTTGTGTCACTCAAGGATAGGTGTTGGGGCCCACCTTATATCACCACTCAAGGATAGGTGTTGGGGGTCCACCTTATATCACCACTCAAGGATAGGTGTTGGGGGTCCACCTTATATCACCACTCAAGGATAGATGTTGGGGCCCACCTTTTATCACCACTCAAGGATAGGTGTTGGGGCCCACCTTATATCACCACTCAAGGATAGGTGTTGGGGCCCACCTTATATCACCACTCAAGGATAGGTGTTGGGGGTCCACCTTATATCACCACTCAAGGATAGGTGTTGGGGGTCCACCTTATATCACCACTCAAGGATAGGTGTTGGGGGTCCACCTTATATCACCACTCAAGGATAGGTGTTGGGGGCCCACCTTATATCACCACTCAAGGATAGGTGTTGGGGTCCACCTTGTGTCACACAAGGATAGGTGTTGGGGCCCACCTTGTATCACTCAAGGATAGGTGTTGGGGCCCACCTTGTATCACTCAAGGATAGGTGTTGGGGCCCACCTTGTATCATTCAAGGATAGGTGTTGGGGTCCACCTTGTATCACTCAAGGATAGGTGTTGGGGCCCACCTTGTATCACTCAAGGATAGGTGTTGGGGCCCACCTTGTATCACTCAAGGATAGGTGTTGGGGCCCACCTTGTATCACTCAAGGATAGGTGTTGGGGCCCACCTTGTATCACTCAAGGATAGGTGTTGGGGCCCACCTTGTTTCATTCAAGGATAGGTGTTGGGGCCCACCTTGTATCACTCAAGGATAGGTGTTGGGGCCCACCTTGTATCATTCAAGGATAGGTGTTGGGGCCCACCTTGTATCACTCAAGGATATGTGTTGGGGCCCACCTTGTACCACTCAAGGATATGTGTTGGGGCCCACATTGTATCACTCAAGGATAGGTGTTGGGGCCCACCTTGTACCACTCAAGGATAGGTGTTGGGGTCCACCTTGTATCACTCAAGGATAGGTGTTGGGGGTCCACCTTGTATCACTCAAGGATATGTGTTGGGGCCCACCTTGTTTCACTCAAGGATAGGTGTTGGGGCCCACCTTGTACCACTCAAGGATAGGTGTTGGGGCCCACCTTGTACCACTCAAGGATAGGTGTTGGGGCCCACCTTGTATCACTCAAGGATAGGTGTTGGGGTCCACCTTGTATCACTCAAGGATAGGTGTTGGGGTCCACCTTGTATCACTCAAGGATAGGTGTTGGGGTCCACCTTGTATCACTCAAGGATAGGTGTTGGGGTCCACCTTGTACCACTCAAGGATAGGTGTTGGGGCCCACCTTGTACCACTCAAGGATAGGTGTTGGGGTCCACCTTGTATCACTCAAGGATAGGTGTTGGGGCCCACCTTGTATCACTCAAGGATAGATGTTGGGGTCCACTTTGTATAACTCAAGGATAGGTGTTGGGGTCCACCTTGTATCACTCAAGGATAGATGTTGGGGTCCACTTTGTATAACTCAAGGATAGGTGTTGGGGCCCACCTTGTGAAATACCAGAGACCTTCAAGACTGCACACGTGGCTTCCATTACATAAGAAAGGTAGTAGAGCACTACCTAAAAATTACAGACCAGTAGCCCTAACTTCCCACGTCATAAAAATCTTTGAAAGAGTGATGAGACGTCAGATTACAAATTTCATGGACCAGCACAACCGGTAAAACCCAAACCATCATGGTTTTCGAGCAGGACGATCATCTCAGTAGTAGTAACCAGTTACCAGTAACCACTGTACCAGTAGTTGACTCACGACAAACCGTCTCTGCCTGAGTCACTGTCTGAACTCATATTGTGCTGACCTAGCAGTATTCAAAGACCCCCCTCACATATGGGTACTGGGGGCGGCCAGTCTGTGTTACGAGAGGAGCAAGGAGACAAGGTTACGGCTGTAAGGGCTCTCTCCACATTATCTGTAATTATACGTACTACCAGCCTACGTGAGTATTTCTTTACCCAATCCACGTGTTCGAACTCCCACATGATAATCATGTCTGTCACAGCTGTTGAACTAATATGACAGAATTACGGAGGCACTGGAAGACGACCAAAACGCAGATGTGATGTACACAGATTTTGCAAAGGCGTTTGACAAATGCGATCATGGAGTGATGGCGCACAAAATTAAAGCCATGGGCATTACGGGGAAGGTAGGCAGATGGATTTTCGGGTTCCTAACACACAGAACACAAAAAGTAATAGTAAACAGAGCATCAGCGAGGTAGAAAGCTCAGTTCTTCAAGGGACTGTCATGGCACCACTGACACTGAAAAATTACAGGAAAACATAAACAGGGTTTTCCAGTGGGCAGTGGAGAACAACATGACGTTCAGTGGTGATAAGTTCCAGCTGCTTAGGTATGGAAAGAATGAAGAACTCAAAAGGAGCACTATATACAAAACTCAAGAGGGTCACCAAATAGAACGTAAGGAACACGTGAAAGACCTAGGAATAATTATGTCAGCGGACCTTTCTTTTAAAGACCATAACAAGGCAAAGATCACGACAGCCAGGAAGATGACTGGGTGGGTGTTGAGAACTTTCAAAACAAGGGAAACAATGCCGATAATGACACTCTTCAAATCGCTAGTGCTCCCTCACTTAGAATATTGCTCAGTGCTGACGGTCCCGTTCAGGGCAGGAGAAATATCGGAGCTGGAACAAATAAAGAGATCATTTACGGCTCACATTGAGCCGTAAACGGGAACGCTTGCAAGTCTTGAACATGTACTCATTGGAGCGGAGGAGAGAGAGGTACATGATAATATATACCTGGAAGGTACTCGAGGGCTTGGTCCCAAATCTGCACACTGCCATAACATACTGGAGTGAGAGATATGGGAGGAAGTGTAAAATAAACCCAGTGAGGAGCAGGGGTGCGGTGGGGACAACAAGGGAACACTGTATCAACATCCGGGGTCCCAGACTGTTCAACATCTTACCAGAGGATATCAGAAACACGACTGGAACCAGTATAGATGCCTTCAAGAGGAAACTAGACAAGTATCTTCACCAGGTGCCAGATCAACCAGGCTGTGATTGGATATATTGGGCAGGTGGCCTCCAGCAGCAACAGCCTGGTTGACCAGGCAAGCACCAGACGAGCCTGGCCCATGGCCAGGCTCCGAGAGTAGTAAGACTCGCGAGGCTCATTAAAGGTATGTTATCACCCGTCACAGCACCTATGGTAATGCTCACGTAATTACCATCCTGATGACCCTGCTGGGTAATACATTGCTGCTCGCTGTTGAGTGACAGCAACGCAGCTGCAGCCGACACTTGTCTGGTTCAACACGTTAATACACGCTCGTAATTATAAAACTTGCGCCCGAAACTGTTAGTTTTCCCGGCTAAACACGCTAATGTTGGGCCGTAATTACGAACCCACTTGCAAATACCTATTAAAGTAATCTCCTTGGCTCTGTGAACGGAAACAAAGCTTAAGTGATCTCCTTGGCTCTGTGAACGGAAACAAAGCTTAAGTGATCTCCTTGGCTCTGTGAACGGAAACAAAGCTTAAGTGATCTCCTTGGCTCTGTGAACGGAAACAAAGCTTAAGTGATCTCCTTGGCTCTGTGAACGGAAACAAAGCTTAAGTGATCTCCTTGGCTCTGTGATCGGAAACAAAGCTTAAGTGATCTCCTTGGCTCTGTGAACGGAAACAAAGCTTAAGTGATCTCCTTGGCTCTGTGAACGGAAACAAAGCTTAAGTGATCTCCTTGGCTCTGTGAACGGAAACAAAGCTTAAGTGATCTCCTTGGCTCTGTGATCGGAAACAAAGCTTAAGTGATCTCCTTGGCTCTGTGAACGGAAACAAAGCTTAAGTGATCTCCTTGGCTCTGTGAACGGAAACAAAGCTTAAGTGATCTCCTTGGCTCTGTGAACGGAAACAAAGCTTAAGTGATCTCCTTGGCTCTGTGAACGGAAACAAAGCTTAAGTGATCTCCTTGGCTCTGTGATCGGAAACAAAGCTTAAGTGATCTCCTTGGCTCTGTGAACGGAAACAAAGCTTAAGTGATCTCCTTGGCTCTGTGAACGGAAACAAAGCTTAAGTGATCTCCTTGGCTCTGTGAACGGAAATAAAGCTTAAGTGATCTCCTTGGCTCTGTGAACGGAAACAAAGCTTAAGTGATCTCCTTGGCTCTGTGAACGGAAACAAAGCTTAAGTGATCTCCTTGGCTCTGTGATCGGAAACAAAGCTTAAGTGATCTCCTTGGCTCTGCGAACGGAAACAAAGCTTAAGTGATCTCCTTGGCTCTGTGAACGGAAACAAAGCTTAAGTGATCTCCTTGGCTCTGTGAACGGAAACAAAGCTTAAGTGATCTCCTTGGCTCTGTGAACGGAAACAAAGCTTAAGTGATCTCCTTGGCTCTGTGAACGGAAACAAAGCTTAAGTGATCTCCTTGGCTCTGTGAACGGAAACAAAGCTTAAGTGATCTCCTTGGCTCTGTGAACGGAAACAAAGCTTAAGTGATCTCCTTGGCTCTGTGAACGGAAACAAAGCTTAAGTGATCTCCTTGGCTCTGTGAACGGAAACAAAGCTTAAGTGATCTCCTTGGCTCTGTGAACGGAAACAAAGCTTAAGTGATCTCCTTGGCTCTGTGAACGGAAACAAAGCTTAAGTGATCTCCTTGGCTCTGTGAACGGAAACAAAGCTTAAGTGATCTCCTTGGCTCTATGAACGGAAACAAAGCTTAAGTGATCTCCTTGGCTCTGTGATCGGAAACAAAGCTTAAGTGATCTCCTTGGCTCTGTGATCGGAAACAAAGCTTACGTGTCAAGCTTTTATTGAAACGTTTTGCTTTGTAGCGCTTTATTATCATTTGACAGAGCTCTACACGGAAACAACAAATAATACCCTCGATGGGTATACCTTTGATGGGTATACCTTCGATTGATATACCCCTCGATGGGTATACCTGATGGGTATATATTGATGGTTATACTTTTGATGGATGTACCTTTGATGGGTATACTTTTGATGGGTATACTTTTGATGGGCATACCTTCGATGGGGTATACCTTCGATGGGGTATACCTTTGATGGGTATACCTTCGATTGGTATACCTTCGATGAGTATGCCTTCGATGAGTATACCTTCGATGGGTATACCTTCGAAGAGTATACCTTCGATGGGTATACCATCGATAGCCTCTAAAGTAAGATAGGATGTATTACAAGAATGATAACCCTAAGGAAACAGGAAATATCTCTCATATACCCGGCCATGGGCCAGGCTTGTCTGGTGCTTACCTGGTCAACCAGACTGTTGCTGCTGGAGGCCCGCTACATGAATGATAAGCATAATTGTAAGGAAACACAGGAAAACAGTATACAAATAACCAGGACACAGGAGAGAATAACTTACCACGACGTTTCGGTCCGACTTGGACCATTGACACTGACCTGACATACTAGCTCGTCTCTCCTATTGCGAGTTATCACTGTATTGTTTCACTCACGGTATTGTACCTTTTTGTCCTCTACGGGAAATCAGAGTGCACGCTGAGTGTAAGGAGAAGATTGTAAGAGATTCCTGGCATCTTACATGTTTGTAAGGTAAGGAGAAAAGATCAGGATTCTTGCCGTAGTGAAACACGTATAACAGAGATTCCGTCTGATATTCACATGGCAGGAGGGTAGTAATAGTACCTCCATGGATGGTCGGTGTTTGTATGTGGCAGGAGGGTAGTAGTAGTACCTCCATGGATGGTCGGTGTTTGTATGTAGCAGGAGTAGTAGTAGTAGTACCTCTGGATGGTCGGTGTTTACATGTAGCAGGAGGTGAGCAGTAGTACCTCCATGGATGGTCGGTGTTTGTATGTGGCAGGAGAGTAGTAGTAGTATCTCCACGGATAGTCGGTGTTTGTATGTGGCAGGAGAACATTAAAATGGTATAAAATACCGACAGGTTGTTAGGTAAGACACATATGCAACAGTTAGGTATCTTTATTATGAAACGTTTCGCCTACACAGTAGGCTTCTTCAGTCAAGTACAGAAAAGTTGATAGAAGCAGAAGATACTTGAAGACGATGTAATCAGTCCATCACCCTTAAAGTTTTGAGGTGGTCAGTCCCTCAGTCTGGAGAAGAGCATTGTTCCATAGTATGAAACAATATGTCACTTCATCTCCATATTGTTTCATACTATGGAACAATGCTCTTCTCCAGACTGAGGGACTGACCACCTCAAAACTTTAAGGGTGATGGACTGATTACATCGTCTTCAAGTATCTTCTGCTTCTATCAACTTTTCTGTACTTGACTGAAGAAGCCTACTGTGTAGGCGAAACGTTTCATAATAAAGATACCTAACTGTTGCATATGTGTCTTACCTAACAACCTGTCGGTATTTTATACCATTTTAATGTTCAATCTGTCAGACACTGCAACACAAGGGTATCTTGGTACAGACCTACAATCAACTTCGACAACTTCCACTAGTGCGAGCGGCTGGATTTGAGAGGGACCTGACCTTTCAACATCTGAGTTCTTACCTCTCCTAGTGGCCTACGTCTCACCTCTTGGCGCTATAAAAAGCGTCATTCTGTCACTTCATCTCCATATTGTTTCATACTATGGAACAATGCTCTTCTCCAGACTGAGGGACTGACCACCTCAAAACTTTAAGGGTGATGGACTGATTACATCGTCTTCAAGTATCTTCTGCTTCTATCAACTTTTCTGTACTTGACTGAAGAAGCCTACTGTGTAGGCGAAACGTTTCATAATAAAGATACCTAACTGTTGCATATGTGTCTTACCTAACAACCTGTCGGTATTTTATACCATTTTAATGTTCAATCTGTCAGACACTGCAACACAAGGGTATCTTGGTACAGACCTACAATCAACTTCGACAACTTCCACTAGTGCGAGCGGCTGGATTTGAGAGGGACCTGACCTTTCAACATCTGAGTTCTTACCTCTCCTAGTGGCCTACGTCTCACCTCTTGGCGCTATAAAAAGCGTCATTCTGTCACTTCATCTCCATATTGTTTCATACTATGGAACAATGCTCTTCTCCAGACTGAGGGACTGACCACCTCAAAACTTTAAGGGTGATGGACTGATTACATCGTCTTCAAGTATCTTCTGCTTCTATCAACTTTTCTGTACTTGACTGAAGAAGCCTACTGTGTAGGCGAAACGTTTCATAATAAAGATACCTAACTGTTGCATATGTGTCTTACCTAACAACATGTGGCAGGAGAGTAGTAGTAGTATCTCCATGGATGGTCGGTGTTTGTATGTGGCAGGAGAGGAGTAGTAGGAGTACCTCTATGGATGGTCGGTGTTTGTATGTGGCAGGAGGGTAGTAATAGTACCTCCATGGATGGTCGGTGTTCACATGTGGCAGGAGGTGAGCAGTAGTACCTCCATGGATGGTCGGTGTTTACATGTGGCAGGAAGTGAGCAGTAGTACCTCCATGGATGGTCGGTGTTTACATGTGGCAGGAGAGTAGTAGTAGTACCTCTATGGATGGTAGGTGTTTACATGTAGCAGGAGAGTAGTAGTAGTAGTACCTCTATGGATGGTCGGTGTTTACATGTGGCAGGAGGGTAGTAGTAGTAGTAGTACCTCCATGGATGGTCGGTGTTTACATCTTAAGAGGCACGTAAGTTCCCCCGTCTTCTAATAACATGTTAATTTTTCCACCATAATCTGCCTTGTCCATAATTACTATGGACAAGTTAAGGTGAAGGTGAAGTCTAGGATCTATCCTTAAATGCAACAAAGATTTGTTAAGTTATACCATGAATTAAGGAAAGATCCTGGACTTCACCTTACGAAACAGACAAAGCAAATGCGATAGTAATTATGGACAAGGTAGATTATAATGGAAAAATGAACATATTAGAAGACGGGGGAAATTACGTGCCCCTTAACAGCCAGTTGGTCTCCCTCGCCTGCTCGGGGATTAATATAGTCCAGTCACCAGGTTACAGCTCCAAACTCACGCTCTCTCCAGCAAATTTGTATTCAGGACATTATTGGGAAAACTCTCGCAGGTTCAGATTTTGGCCTCATATAATCAAAGTAAAGACAAAGTTTGCATATCGTGGAAGTTTGTCTGCACTTATTTACCTCTCAAGGGAGGTTCCTTGACGCTGGCGAGGGGCTCTTGATCTTGGGAGGTGGATCTGTGCTTCACTTCCCTGAATTGAGCCTGAATACTTTCCATCCCCCCCCCCCCACAAGCGCTGTATAATCCTACTGGTTCAGCGCTCCCCCGTGATTATAATTATAATTATTCACTTATTTAACGTTGACCCAGACGGCTTTAAGGGATAAGTGTTTCCGAGCGAACCTGTCATCTGTTTCAATGGTTCTGTCTAGTGTAATAATTATAACCATAATTTTTTAAGGGGATAGACAGGTAAGCCAGCGGAAGGTCTTGGTCAGATGACCATACGACCCGCGTCAGGAAACACTAGTCCTGTTTCCTGACAAACTTTACCTACCCTAACCTAACTTAATCTAACCTAACCTAACCTAAACTAAACTAACTTAACCTAACCTAACCTAACCTAACCTAACCTAACCTAACCTAACCTAACCTAGCCTTACCTTACCTTACCTTACCTTACCTTACCTTACCTTACCTTACCTTACCTTACCTAACCTAACCTAACCTAACCTAACCTAACCTAGCCTTACCTTACCTTACCTTACCTTACCTTACCTTACCTTACCTTACCTTACCTTACCTAACCTAACCTAACCTAACCTAACCTAACCTAGCCTTACCTTACCTTACCTTACCTTACCTTACCTTACCTTACCTTACCTTACCTTACCTAACCTAACCTAACCTAAGCAAGAGGACCCTCTGTGTGGCCGGTAGGGCAGATGCTGCATGCAACATGTACCCTTCCCTACGGGTCATGATGGCGGCTTTGAGGGGACTTGAGCTAGAATTCGCCACAGCCACGCTGGTGGGAGGCTCATCTGTAAAAACTTGCGTATGTGGTCACAGTGGTGGCCCATGCTAACCGCCCTATGGTGTATAGAAATGTACCTTGTGGGATGAATGTTGTTAGAGCCAGCTGGCCCAGTGGTTAACGCGTTGGCCTGGAGTCTTATCACTCGCGCGCCATTTGTTCAAACCCCACCCGTTCTGATTTTTTTTTCAAGTTGGCCCTGCTTCATGTTTCATGTCCTGTGGTGCAGGCTGGTCCTACCTCATGTTTCACGTTATGTGGTGCAGGCTGACCCTGCCTCATGTTTCCCGTCATGTGGTGCAGGCTGGTCCTACCTCATGTTTCCCGTCATGTAGTACAGGCTGGTCCTGCCTCATGTTTCACGTCATGTGGTGCAGGCTGGTCCTACCTCATGTTTCACGTCATGTGGTGCAGGCTGATCCTGTCTCATGTTTCCCGTCATGTGGTGCAGGCTGGTCCTACCTCATGTTTCACGTCATGTGGTGCAGGCTGGTCCTGCCTCATGTTTCCCGTCATGTAGTGCAGGCTGGTCCTACCTCATGTTTCCCGTCATGTGGTGCAGGCTGGTCCTACCTCATGTTTCACGTCATGTGGTGCAGGCTGATCCTGTCTCATGTTTCCCGTCATGTGGTGCAGGCTGATCCTGTCTCATGTTTCCCGTCATGTGGTGCAGGCTGGTCCTACCTCATGTTTCCCGTCATGTAGTGCAGGCTGGTCCTACCTCATGTTTCACGTCATGTGGTGCAGGCTGGTCCTACCTCATGTTTCACGTCATGTGGTGCAGGCTGATCCTGTCTCATGTTTCCCGTCATGTGGTGCAGGCTGGTCCTACCTCATGTTTC
The DNA here is from genome assembly GCF_038502225.1 of Cherax quadricarinatus. Taxonomy (NCBI): domain Eukaryota; kingdom Metazoa; phylum Arthropoda; class Malacostraca; order Decapoda; family Parastacidae; genus Cherax; species Cherax quadricarinatus. The sequence continues at coordinate 16,198,305 of NC_091309.1, forward strand.
CCGTCATGTAGTGCAGGCTGATCCTACCTCATGTTTCACGTCATGTGGTGCAGGCTGGTCCTACCTCATGTTTCCCGTCATGTGATGCAGGCTGGTCCTACCTCATGTTTCCCGTCATGTAGTGCAGGCTGGTCCTGCCTCATGTTTCACGTCATGTGGTGCAGGCTGGTCCTGCCTCATGTTTCACGTCATGTGGTGCAGGCTGGTCCTACCTCATGTTTCCCGTCATGTGGTACAGGCTGGTCCTACCTCATGTTTCACGTCATGTGGTGCAGGCTGGCCCTGCCTCATGTTTCCCGTCATGTGGTGCAGGCTGGTCCTACCTCATGTTTCCCGTCATGTGGTGCAGGCTGGTCCTATCTCATGTTACACGTCATGTGCAGGCTGGTCCTATCTCATGTTTCCCGTCATGTGGTGCAGGCTGGTCCTACCTCATGTTTCACGTCATGTGGTGCAGGCTGGTCCTACCTCATGTTTCCCGTCATGTGGTGCAGGCTGGTCCTATTTCATGTTTCACGTCATGTGTAGGCTGGTCCTATCTCATGTTTCCCGTCATGTGGTGCAGGCTGTTCCTACCTCATGTTTCCCGTCATGTGGTGCAGGCTGGTCCTACCCCATGTTTCCCGTCATGTGGTGCAGGCTGGTCCTACCTCATGTTTCACTTCATGTGGTGCAGGCTGGTCCTACCTCATGTTTCCCGTCATGTGGTGCAGGCTGGCCCTGTCTCATGTTTCACTTCATGTGGTGCAGGCTGGTCCTGCCTCATGTTTCCCGTCATGTGGTGCAGGCTGGTCCTGCCTCATGTTTCCCGTCATGTGGTGCAGGCTGGTCCTACCTCATGTTTCCCGTCATGTGGTGCAGGCTGGCCCTGCCTCATGTTTCACTTCATGTGGTGCAGGCTGGCCCTGCCTCATGTTTCATTCATGTGGTGCAGGCTGGCCCTGCCTCATGTTTCACTTCATGTGGTGCAGGGTGGTCCTACCTCATGTTTCACTTCATGTGGTGCAGGCTGGCCCTGCCTCATGTTTCACGTCATGCGGTGCAGGCTGGTCCTACCTCATGTTTCACTTCATGTGGTGCAGGCTGGCCCTGCCTCATGTTTCACGTCATGCGGTGCAGGCTGGTCCTACCTCATGTTTCACGTCATGTGGTGCAGGCTGGTCCTACCTCATGTTTCCCGTCATGTGGTGCAGGCTGGTCCTATCTCATGTTTCACGTCATGTGTAGGCTGGTCCTATCTCATGTTTCCCGTCATGTGGTGCAGGCTGGTCCTACCTCATGTTTCCCGTCATGTGGTGCAGGCTGGTCCTACCTCATGTTTCCCGTCATGTGGTGCAGGCTGGTCCTACCTCATGTTTCACTTCATGTGGTGCAGGCTGGTCCTACCTCATGTTTCCCGTCATGTGGTGCAGGCTGGCCCTGCCTCATGTTTCACTTCATGTGGTGCAGGCTGGTCCTGCCTCATGTTTCCCGTCATGTGGTGCAGGCTGGTCCTGCCTCATGTTTCCCGTCATGTGGTGCAGGCTGGTCCTACCTCATGTTTCCCGTCATGTGGTGCAGGCTGGCCCTGCCTCATGTTTCACTTCATGTGGTGCAGGCTGGCCCTGCCTCATGTTTCATTCATGTGGTGCAGGCTGGCCCTGCCTCATGTTTCACTTCATGTGGTGCAGGGTGGTCCTACCTCATGTTTCACTTCATGTGGTGCAGGCTGGCCCTGCCTCATGTTTCACGTCATGCGGTGCAGGCTGGTCCTACCTCATGTTTCACTTCATGTGGTGCAGGCTGGCCCTGCCTCATGTTTCACGTCATGCGGTGCAGGCTGGTCCTACCTCATGTTTCACGTCATGTGGTGCAGGCTGGCCCTGCCTCATGTTTCACGTCATGTGGTGCAGGCTGGCCCTGCCTCATGTTTCACGTCATGTGGTGCAGGCTGGCCCTGCCTCATGTTTCCCGTCATGTGGTGCAGGCTGGCCCTGCCTCATGTTTCACGTCATGTGGTGCAGGCTGGTCCTGCCTCATGTTTCACGTCGTGGTGCAGGCTGGTCCTGTCCCATCTTTTTAATTGAATTGTCCTTTCCACAAGACAGGAAAGTATGTTAATTATATCAACATCGAGAGAAGCCAGGTAAAGCTTTCAAAGGAGCTGAGATTGGTAACAGCTCTCAGCTTGTATGTAGAGCTCTGAACTCTTAACCTAACCCTGTAAAAACTCTTGTAAAAAGAGAAGAGCCGAGGTAAAAGAGAGGCATGGGGTTAGAGTATAAATAGTGTAAGAGTGAGAGTGAGAGAGGATATAGTGTGAGAGGAAGAGGAGTGTGGGAAGAGTATAGAGCGAAGTAATGGAGGGGATGAAGAGTGTGGGGAAGAGGAGTAGAGCTCAGTACAGAGGATACCAGCTGACTCAACATGCGGGCTAATTAAGAGGCAATCATCATGAACTGACTACCATGGTAGTGTAGTGAGCCTCACAACACTCCCATGGTAGTGTTGTGAGCGTCACAACACTACTTTGGTAATGTAGTGAGCGTCACAACACTACCATGGTAGTGTAGTGAGCGTCACAACACTACCATGGTAGTGTAGTGACCGTCACAACACTACCATGGTAGTGTAGTGAGCGTCACAACACTACCATGGTAGTGTAGTGACCGTCACAACACTACCATGGTAGTGTAGTGAGCGTCACAACACTACCATGGTAGTCAGCTTCACAACACTACCACTACTATGGTAGTGAGCCTCACAACACTACCATGGTAGTGTTATGAGCCTCACAACACTACTTTGGTAGTGTAGTGAGCGTCATAACACTACCATGGTAGTGTAGTGAACGTTACTACACTACCATGGTAGTGTAGTGAACGTTACTACACTACCATGGTAGTGTAGTGAGCGTCACAACTACCATGGTAGTCAGCCTCACAACACTAACACACTCTCTACCACTACCATGGTAGTGTAGTGAGCGTCACAACTACCATGGTAGTCAGCTTCACAACACTAACACACTCTCTACCACTACCATGGTAGTGTAGTGATCTTCACAACACCACCACCATCGCCACTTCTACCACAATTCCTCCTATACACAACCTTTCTATACCCTCTGTACGTACAGCTTTTATACAACGATATCTGATACCTGAAGGACACTTGAAGGATATCTGAAGGATTTTTTAGAGGGGTCAGCATCCCTGCGACCCGGTCCTAGACCAGGCCTTCTGGTGGATCAAGGCCTGGTTAACCTAGCTGTTACTGCTGGCCGCACGCAGTCCAACGTACGAACCACAGCCCGTCTATCCAGGAAGTGATTTGAGGAACTTGTCAAGTTCCCTCTTGAAAGCAACCAGAGGTTTGTCTGTAATTTTCCTTATGTACGGAGGGAGGCCGTTGAGGAGTCGGGGACCCCAGACACTCGATGAATTCTCTCTTTAATACACTCGTCATGACCCTACTTTTTAGTAGAGGTATTCTGTACCGTCTAGCTTTCGTGCGGAGTGTGATCCGAGGAAATGGAAGGTAACTAAGTCTTTGGATGAGGAGCCCTTCACAACATGACCACACCCTCCTTTTGAAGAAGAAAGGAAGGTTGTCAGTAACTAGTTGTGGTTTCAGTCATGTGTTTTGAGAACTTATCCTAGGACGAAGCTGTGTTCTCTTGGCTTGTGTTTATGTGGTGTCACTGTGTGCCTGGTAGGGAATCACATCAGAGGTGTTCATTTCGCTGTTGCTGACTCCTCTGCTAACCTCGGACTTTGTGCAGCGAACAATAACAGCCTCGCTAATCACAATGTCAACAGGGAGGTCTAGTCTGGTACCCAACAACAGAGGGTGTTGATCTTGGAAACTATCCTCGGGTAACCATCAACTGCTAAGTAACGTTTTGACAGGCTCAGGTTCAGGTAAGTCTGCCAGGACGGGTTCTGGTTTAGGTAAGTCTGCCAGGACGGGTCCTGGTTCAGATAAGTCTGCCAGGACGGGTCCTGGCTCAGGTAAGTCTGCCTGGACGGGTCCTGGTTCAGATAAGTCTGCCAGGACGGGTCCTGGTTCAGGTAAGTCTGCCAGGACGGGTCCTGGTTCAGATAAGTCTGCCAGGACGGGTCCTGGTTCAGGCAAGTCTGCCAGGACGGGTCCTGGTTCAGATAAGTCTGCCAGGACGGGTCCTGGTTCAGGTAAGTCTGCCAGGACGGGTCCTAGTTTAGGTAAGTCTGCCAGGACGCATCCTGGTCCATGTGGTGACCCGGCAGTGGCTCCCGAATGAGTATCGGAGTTGATACTAGTGATGTACCATTTACAGCCCTATGACAAGGGCACGGTAAGTCGTCTTCAGGTCAAGTGGAGTGCCAGCTCAGTAAGTGTAGTTTGCTTGGCTGGGGTAAATCTCTGTCCCGAGTGGAGCATCATTGGTAACACAGGGTAGCCATTATTGTGGCCGAGCGCCCTGGTAACCTGTTGTGGCTCACCACATTAGTGCTCCTTTTATTCAGATTTGAAGTCCTTAGTTGCACCTGCGACCTGCTTGCCCGAGTAATTCACAGTAACGGCAAACATGGGAGTTTTAATGATACGTTCAGAAATGTTAGTAGGTGTGTAGACGTAACTCGTCGTCCTGCAGGAATAGTAGTAGGCATGTAGACGTATCTCGTCGTCCTGCAGGAGTGTTAGTAGGTATATAGAGGTATCTCGTCGTTCCTCCCGTGTTATGTGGTGCAGGAAGCCTTCCTCCAGTGTTACGTAGTGCAGGAAGCCTTCCTCCAGTGTTACGTAGTGCAGGAAGCCTTCCTCCAGTGTTACGTAGTGCAGGAAGCCTTCCTCCAGTGTTGTGATGTGGCGCAGGAAGCTTTCCACCAGTGTTTTGATGTGTGGTCCAGGAAGCCTCCCTCCAGTGTTATGTGGTCTAGGAAGCCTCTCCAGTGTTATGTGGTCCAGGAAGCCTCCTGCAGTGTTATGTGATCCAGGAAGCTTCCCTTCAGTGTTATGTGGTCCATGAAGCCTGACTCCAGTGTTATGTGGTCCAGGAAGCCTCCTCCAGTGTTATGTAGTCCTGGAAGCCTCCCTCCAGTGTTATGTGGTCCAGGAAGCCCCCTCCAGTGTTATGTGGTCCAGGAAGCCTCCTCCAGTGTTATGTAATCCAGGAAGCCTCCTGCAGTGTTACGTGGTCTAGGAAGCCTCCTCCAGTGTTATGTGGCCCATGAAGCCCCCCTCCAGTGTTATGTGGTCCAGGAAGTCTCCTCCAGTGTTATGTAGTCCAGGAAGCCTCCTGCAGTGTTATGTGGTCCAGGAAGCCTCCTCCAGTGTTATGTGGTCCAGGAAGCCTCCTCCAGTGTTATGTGGTTCAGGAAGCCTCCCTCCAGTGTTATGTGGTCCAGAAAGCCCCCCTCCAGTGTTATGTGGTTCAGGAAGCCTCTAGTGGTATGTGGTCCAGGAAGCCCTCTCCAGTGGTATGTGCTCCAAGAAGCCTCCTTCAATGTTATGTGGTCCAGGAAGCCTCCCTCCAGTGTTATGTAGTCCAGGAAGCTTTCTCTAGCGTTATGTGGTCCAGGAAGCCTCCCTCCAGTGTTATGGGGTCCAGGAAGCCTCCCTCCAGTGTTATGTGGTCCAGGAACCCTCCTCCAGTGTTATGTGGTCCAGGAAACCTCCCTCCAATGTTATGTCGTCCAGAAAGCCTCCCTCCAGTGTTATGTGATCCAGGAAGCTTCCTCTAGTGTTATGTGGTCCAGGAAGCCTCCCTCCAATGTTATGGGGTCCAGGAAGCCTCCTTCCAGTGTTATGTGGTCCAGGAAGCCTCCTTCCAGTGTTATGTGGTCCAGGAAGCCTCCTTCCAGATACCGTAACTATTTTAACAGTGATTTACATGCAATAAACAATAGCAGATGAGGTACATCCAGGAGGTGTAACCAAGAGGAGGAGGTGGTGGAGGTAAAGCGAGGCGGGGGGAGGTGTAAATAGGAGAAGGTGGTGCCAGGTGGTGGTGCCCCTCGTGTTGTGAACAAGGGAGCACCTCTGGTAGTTAGTTTCTCAGAGATGGAGACTAATGAGCAGCGTTGTGCTGGCTACTGTATCCTCCTCATTACACCAGCCTCTTGCATTTTTACCTCATCTTCAGACTTATTACATACATGCATATTCCTCTCCTCATTAGAGCAGTCTCTCTCTCTCTCTCTCTCTCTCTCTCTCTCTCTCTCTCTCTCTCTCTCTCTCTCTCTCTCTCTCTCTCTCTCTCTCTCTCTCTCTCTCTCTTTCTCTCTTTTACACAGGGTTTGACAAGGTTAAGTTAGGGATCCCTAGCTTTATTGACAAGTTAAGAATCCCTAACTTTATTGACAAGCTAAGAGCTGTTACCTACATCAGCTCATTTGAAAGCATTTTTATTGTTATGAGACATACAAGTAGGGAACAGGATGAAGTTGGAGCCATCTGTGGGCCAGCATTTTCATTTGATCAATTGACTTTATCTCGTTAACATCATAATGCTGTACAAATGTATTCCAGACTCGAGTCATCCTGAGGATAAATGATCTGAGACGAAGTAATGTTCTGGAGAAGGGTACAGCCAGAGTGAAGTTGCTGCTTCCTGCCCGTCTTGTGGTATAGAAGCTTGCTTCACGCTGTCCTCGAAGTGGATCCAAGTGTGGTACTTTGACAATGTTGGTCTTGTACATAACAGTAAGGCCACCCACATCCCTCCTGTGTTGAAGGCTCTCCACAGGGTTTTTACAAGGTTAACTTTAGGGTTCGTAACTCTATTTACAAGCTAAGAGCTGTTACCTACATCAACTCATTTATAAATTGATGTACGTAGCAGCTCTTAGCTTGTAAATAAAGTTGTTAACACTAAACCTAACCTTGTAGACCTCTCTCTCTCTCTCTCTCTCTCTCTCTCTCTCTCTCTCTCTCTCTCTCTCTCTCTCTCTCTCTCTCTCTCTCTCTCTCTCTCTCTCTCTCTCTCTCTCTCAACATAAACAATACACATTCAGAATAAAAAAGAATGGACTTTAACATACTTGTTTTTCACGAAGAATAAAAGATGACAGCTCCTGGAGGGCGAAACGTTGCTACAATAAAAATCACACTGCCATGGATGGAGGACTTTGACTCGGTAACTGGAGAATCACCTGGACAATGTATCTGGGTTGGTCCCAGACCATTGTCCTAGTAATCACGGTATAAACCGTGGTATTAGATACCGACTTGTCGGTTTAGAAACACACCCGAGTAAACACTAGGGTATATTTATTAGAAAACGTTTCGGTCCTGGGAGCTTGATCACCTCCCGGGACCGAAACATCTTTCTGAAGCTCATAGTCATAACGGTCCAGGACAGTCCGAGGTGTCGTGTTTAGTTCCACCCGGAGTTTTGCGATTCACTCGCCATGGGTTCCAACACCACTCGTTCTGTTTTTTTTTTTATGGGTTGGTTGTCACCTTCGCTGATCTCTGATCTAGGATATTACGTCTTCAACACATCCTACGCTCTATGACCCTTGTGGGGGTTAGCCTGGTTCATCAGGTCCTGATCCACCGCGAGGCCTGGTCATGGACCGGGCCGCGGGGGGCGTTGTTCCCCGGAACACCCTCCAGGTATACTCCAGATATACACAGATCAGTTTTACAGGCTAAGAGCTGTTGTCCTCCCTTAGCTCATTTTAAAACCCAGCGCTATCTCAGGATGCTACACATAACAGTCAGCTAACACCCAGGTACCTAATTACTGCTTGGTAAACAGGGGCAGCAGGTGTAAGTAAACATGACCAACTTACACAACGTAACATGATAATTCGCGAAGGTGAGCGATGAGTACAGTGAGAGATAACAACCCGGTCAGTGTAAAGGGCCCAAGACTCGTCAACGCACTCGCTTCGTATTAGGGGAATTACCAACAGGCCCTTCCCTGTCTTCAAGAGGGAACTGGATAAATTACTTTAATCAGTTTCTGATCAGCCGGTCTGTGGTGCATATTTTGGTTTACGTGCAGCTAACACCAACAGCCTGGTCGATCAAGGCGGGTCACAGGCGCTATAACCTTATCACTTTACAGGTAATTTATAAGTTACAACTATTAAATTTAAATTCGTTAATCCCAATATTAACATGTGAGCATGAGAAGTGATAGGAATGACGCATGCGTCAGCATGTCAGTGACGCATTTAATATGACGCAGTAAATCTCTGTAGGGACGCCTTTCATGTTTATTAATTAGATTATTGGATCAACTTATCAAGGGTTTCTTATGTTCACCTTAAGAGGAGCTGAGCAATGACGTGACCAAACTGGAAATTAGTATCGTGAGTGTTTATTTCTAAAAATTTCATGAAGTCTCTTATCCCGCGGCCCGGTCCCAGATCAGTCTTCCTGGCCCGGTCCCAGATCAGTTTTCCTGGCCCGGTCCCGGATCAGTTTTCCTGGCCCGGTCCCAGATCAGTTTTCCTGGCCCGGTCCCAGATCAGTCTTCCTGGCCCGGTCCCAGATCAGTTTTCCTGGCCCGGTCCCAGATCAGTCTTCCTGGCCCGGTCCCAGATCAGTTTTCCTGGCCCGGTCCCAGATCAGTCTTCCTGGCCCGGTCCCAGATCAGTTTTCCTGGCCCGGTCCCAGATCAGTCTTCCTGGCCCGGTCCCAGATCAGTCTTCCTGGCCCGGTCCCAGATCAGTCTTCCTGGCCCGGTCCCAGATCAGTCTTCCTGGCCCGGTCCCAGATCAGTCTTCCTGGCCCGGTCCCAGATCAGTCTTCCTGGCCCGGTCCCAGATCAGTTTTCCTGGCCCGGTCCCAGATCAGTCTTCCTGGCCCGGTCCCAGATCAGTCTTCCTGGCCCGGTCCCAGATCAGTCTTCCTGGCCCGGTCCCAGATCAGTTTTCCTGGCCCGGTCCCAGATCAGTCTTCCTGGCCCGGTCCCAGATCAGTCTTCCTGGCCCGGTCCCAGATCAGTCTTCCTGGCCCGGTCCCAGATCAGTCTTCCTGGCCCGGTCCCAGATCAGTTTTCCTGGCCCGGTCCCAGATCAGTCTTCCTGGCCCGGTCCCCAGACCAGTTTTCCTGGCCCGGTCCCAGATCAGTCTTCCTGGCCCGGTCCCCAGACCAGTTTTCCTGGCCCGGTCCCCAGACCAGTTTTCCTGGCCCGGTCCCCAGACCAGTTTTCCTGGCCCAGTCCCAGATCAGTTTTCCTGTCCCGGTCCCAGACCAGTCCTAGTTGACCACCTGATCAATAAGGATGTTGGTTCTAGCCGCATAGGCACCACAGCCAGGTTGATCAGGAACTGATTTGAAGAACTTATCCACTTCCCTCTTGAAGACGGCCAGGGGGGGGGGTGTTGGTCCCTTGACACACATTGAGTTATCGTTTAGTGTACTCATGGCACCGCTGCTTTTCATTGGGGGTATTTTGCACCGTCTGTCAAGCCTCTTAGTTTCATGAGCAATATGTGTGTGCAGATTTGGAACCATTGCCTCTATAATTTTCCAGGTGTAGCTTATAATGTATCTTTCTCGACTACGTTCCAGTAAGTACAATTCGAGGGACTTCAAACTTTCCCAATAATTTAGGTGCATCACTGAATTTATACCAGCGAAGAATCTGTGTACATTCTCCAGATCTGCAATTTCAATCGCCTTAGATGGGTATGTTTATGTACAGCATTTTGAGAACTAAGAGACAACAAGTGACTTGAAGACTATCATCGCTGGCAATTTTCCTGGGATTTTCTACCCTTTAGTCAAATGAATGTGAAACGGGAGCTTATTATATGTTTTGCACTCTGGTAGGATTGTTCTTTGTTTCTTTACGTCTCCTGAGCTTTTAAAGATGGCAGGTAAATTTTACAGACTTTTGCTGATAGTTGGTATATGTTCGTCTTTCCTGCGTGATTTTCAGCACTGTTAATGTACTAATTCTTTTCCAGGTTAGAAGGTCTGGTTTACGATCTGGCCACAAGGACGACAATTCTTGTATCCATTAACGTAGATCACAAAACAACACAGTCTTGTGCTCACTAGTCGTTCTCTTGACATGGTATGAGATACACGATATGACGCTGGACGAATGCATGTGTTTTAATTTGGTGTCTGAAGGTCATTACACACGTTTAAACTTGGGAAGATGGAGTATGGAATGGAGAGGTTATAGAGAGGAGAGAGAAAAGTCAGTGGTTTTATCAATACAATACAGGGATATAATGTGAAGAATGTAGAACTATATGCAAAAGATGAGGTAATCAGTCCCTGAGTCTTGGAGTTGAAGAGCACCGTAGTCCTGAAGATTCTGAAGTACAGGCAATAATATTGTCGCTTATATACTGGCGTCAGCTGAGGGACGTGCTGCTGCACGTCCCTCAGAATCTTCAAGACTACGGTGCTCTTCAACTCCAAGACTGAGGGGCTGATTACCTCATCTTTTGCATATAGTTCTACATTCTTCACATTACATCCTTGTATTGTATTGATAATACCACTGGATGGCGAAACATCTGCAAAATAAAGCTACCCAGATGTTGTACATGTGTTTAATTCTTCATCTTGTCGGTACTATATACCAATCATATACAATGTAACATTCGAGTGTTCTCTTAGTGATCAAATATTAATTGATCAAGTAATGACATAGGCAGCCATTCTAGTATTAATAAACAAAGTGTATTATTCCTTTAATTTGCACTTATCAATTTTCCCTTGAGAACTATTTCTCGCATTACTGTCCTGTTAAACCTATTAATGTATATTACCGAGTTGCCAGAGCAAGAAGTTATCTCACCTCTTCGTAGAAAGTGGTAAGCTAAGTGGCTTATCAACTGGGGAATCAGTTGGATTCTTTCGCTCCTGTTTAAGTAAGTGGTTAGCCGATTGCTCAGGAGAAAAATTAGGTTAAGTTGTGGAAAACTATAAGTGGCCACTTTACTGGTGTTTATTCCTTACCCGAGGCTTTGCCATGGACCAGGCCGCCGCAGGGGCGCTGACCCCCGAAACACCCTCCAGATGTGAACATTAAAATGGTATAAAATACCGACAGGTTGTTAGGTAAGACACATATGCAACAGTTAGGTATCTTTATTTCGAAACGTTTCGCCTACACAGTAGGCTTCTTCAGTCGAGTACAGAAAAGTTGATTACATCGTCTTCAAGTATCTTCTGCTTCTATCAACTTTTCTGTACTCGACTGAAGAAGCCTACTCTGTAGGCGAAACGTTTTGAAATAAAGATACCTAACTGTTGCATATGTGTCTTACCTAACACCCTCCAGATGTGCTCCAGGTATTACCCTCTGGGTATGGCACTCTCCATGGCACTGAGAAATTAAGGACATATTTTCTCTGTGTTCCCACTGGACCACTTTGTACTCAAGTACAGGGAGGGTGGCAGTGACGTCACTGTAAACTCTGCCACCCATGATAACTGGGTCGACGCTGCACAGCTCGTTCTTCCCTTCATGGGTGACTATTTCACCCATCACAATGGGGCACACTGCTGATATTTGTGAAGGCAGGCCAGGCAACGACGGGTTTTCTAGATGAAAGCTTGTGGAGAAGTACTTTCAACACCCGTCTGTGTCATGCTTGTCTTCACCTTCCATCTCTGTTTTCTGGTCCCCGCGTCTCGTAGAGCTCCAGTGCAGTTCTTGCGTCTCGTAGAGCTCCAGTGGAGTTCTTGCGTCTCGTAGAGCTCCAGTGCAGTTCTTGCGTCTCGTAGAGCTCCAGTGGAGTTCTTGCGTCTCGTAGAGCTCCAGTGGAGTTCTTGCGTCTCGTAGAGCTCCAGTGGAGTTCTTGCGTCTCGTAGAGCTCCAGTGGAGTTCTTGCGTCTCGTAGAGCTCCAGTGGAGTTCTTGCGTCTCGTAGAGCTCCAGTGGAGTTCTTGCGTCTCGTAGAGCTCCAGTGGAGTTCTTGCGTCTCGTAGAGCTCCAGTGGAGTTCTTGCGTCTCGTAGAGCTCCAGTGGAGTTCTTGCGTCTCGTAGAGCTCCAGTGGAGTTCTTGCGTCTCGTAGAGCTCCAGTGGAGTTCTTGCGTCTCGTAGAGCTCCAGTGGAGTTCTTGCGTCTCGTAGAGCTCCAGTGGAGTTCTTGCGTCTCGTAGAGCTCCAGTGGAGTTCTTGCGTCTCGTAGAGCTCCAGTGGAGTTCTTGCGTCTCGTAGAGCTCCAGTGGAGTTCTTGCGTCTCGTAGAGCTCCAGTGGAGTTCTTGCGTCTCGTAGAGCTCCAGTGGAGTTCTTGCGTCTCGTAGAGCTCCAGTGGAGTTCTTGCGTCTCGTAGAGCTCCAGTGGAGTTCTTGCGTCTCGTAGAGCTCCAGTGGAGTTCTTGCGTCTCGTAGAGCTCCAGTGGAGTTCTTGCGCCTCGTAGAGCTCCAGTGGAGTTCTTGCGTCTCGTAGAGCTCCAGTGGAGTTCTTGCGTCTCGTAGAGCTCCAGTGGAGTTCTTGCGTCTCGTAGAGCTCCAGTGGAGTTCTTGCGTCTCGTAGAGCTCCAGTGGAGTTCTTGCGTCTCGTAGAGCTCCAGTGGAGTTCTTGCGTCTCGTAGAGCTCCAGTGGAGTTCTTGCGTCTCGTAGAGCTCCAGTGGAGTTCTTGCGTCTCGTAGAGCTCCAGTGGAGTTCTTGCGTCTCGTAGAGCTCCAGTGGAGTTCTTGCGTCTGGTGAGGTGAGTGGAGTTCTTGCGTCTGGTGAGGTTAAGTGGAGTTCTTGTGTCTGGTGAGGTTGAGTGGAGTTCTTGCGTCTCGTAGAGCTCCAGTGGAGTTCTTGCGTCTCGTAGAGCTCCAGTGGAGTTCTTGCGCCTCGTAGAGCTCCAGTGGAGTTCTTGCGTCTGGTGAGGTGAGTGGAGTTCTTGCGTCTGGTGAGGTTAAGTGGAGTTCTTGTGTCTGGTGAGGTTGAGTGGAGTTCTTGCGTCTGGTGAGGTTGAGTGGAGTTGTTGCGTATGGTGAGGTGAGTGGAGTTCTTGTGTCTGGTGAGGTTAAGTGGAGTTCTTGGGTCGGGTGAGGTTGAGTGGAGTTCTTGCGTCTGGTGAGGTTAAGTGGAGTTCTTGCGTCTGGTGAGGTTAAGTGGAGTTCTTGCGTCTGGTGAGGTTAAGTGGAGTTCTTGCGTCTGGTGAGGTGAGTGGAGTTCTTGTGTCTGGTGAGGTTGAGTGGAGTTCTTGCGTCTGGTGAGGTTGAGTGGAGTTCTTGCGTCTGGTGAGGTTGAGTGGAGTTCTTGCGTCTGGTGAGGTTAAGTGGAGTTCTTGCGTCTGGTGAGGTGAGTGGAGTTCTTGCGTCTGGTGAGGTTGAGTGGAGTTCTTGCGTCTGGTGAGGTTGAGTGGAGTTCTTGCGTCTGGTGAGGTTGAGTGGAGTTCTTGCGTCTGGTGAGGTTAAGTGGAGTTCTTGCGTCTGGTGAGGTGAGTGGAGTTCTTGCGTCTGGTGAGGTTGAGTGGAGTTCTTGTGTCTGGTGAGGTTGAGTGGAGTTCTTGTGTCTGGTGAGGTTGAGTGGAGTTCTTGCGTCTGGTGAGGTTGAGTGGAGTTCTTGCGTCTGGTGAGGTTAAGTGGAGTTCTAGTGTCTGGTGAGGTTGAGTGGAGTTCTTGTGTCTGGTGAGGTTGAGTGGAGTTCTTGCGTCTGGTGAGGTTGAGTGGAGTTCTTGCGTCTGGTGAGGTTAAGTGGAGTTCTTGCGTCTGGTGAGGTGAGTGGAGTTCTTGCGTCTGGTGAGGTGAGTGGAGTTCTTGCGTCTGGTGAGGTTGAGTGGAGTTCTTGTGTCTGGTGAGGTTGAGTGGAGTTCTTGCGTCTGGTGAGGTGAGTGGAGTTCTTGCGTCTGGTGAGGTTAAGTGGAGTTCTAGTGTCTGGTGAGGTTAAATGGAGTTCTTGTGTCTGGTGAGGTTGAGTGGAGTTCTTGCGTCTGGTGAGGTTGAGTGGAGTGAACCCCATTGAGTTCACGAGTATCTTGTATATCGTAATTGTGTCTCTCGTAGTCTTTCTTCTAGGTATATCAATCTCTGCTTCTTCTCACAGGGCACATTGCTCAGCTCTCAGACTTGGCTGTTGAAAAATCTTGATCTTTTCAGACTTCTGAACGTGTTTGATCAGATCAGGACTTCGCTATTAACCTATAAAAGAAAATTTAGGAAAAGTTCAATTTTTAGGTTAGTTTAACCTAACTGATCAATTCGTCTTTTTAAGCAAGACATAAAGATATTGTGATTGTGAGACGCCAGCCTCACTATCTTCAAGACGCCAGCCTCACTATCTTCAAGACGCCAGCCTCACTATCTTCAAGACGCCAGCGTCACTATCTTCAAGACGCCAGCCTCACTATCTTCAAGACGCCAGCCTCACTATCTTCAAGACGCCAGCCTCACTATCTTCAAGACGCCAGCCTCACTATCTTCAAGACGCCAGCCTCACTATCTTCAAGACGCCAGCGTCACTATCTTCAAGACGCCAGCGTCACTATCTTCAAGACGCCAGCCTCACTATCTTCAAGACGCCAGCGTCACTATCTTCAAGACGCCAGCGTCACTATCTTCAAGACGCCAGCGTCACTATCTTCAAGACGCCAGCCTCACTATCTTCAAGACGCCAGCCTCACTATCTTCAAGACGCCAGCCTCACTATCTTCAAGACGCCAGCGTCACTATCTTCAAGACGCCAGCCTCACTATCTTCAAGACGCCAGCGTCACTATCTTCAAGACGCCAGCCTCACTATCTTCAAGACGCTAGCCTCACTATCTTCATGACGCCAGCCTCACTATCTTCAAGACGCTAGCCTCACTATCTTCATGACGCCAGCCTCACTATCTTCAAGACGCCAGCCTCACTATCTTCAAGACGCCAGCCTCACTATCTTCAAGACGCCAGGCTCACTATCTTCAAGACGCCAGCCTCACTATCTTCAAGACGCCAGCGTCACTATCTTCAAGACGCCAGCGTCACTATCTTCAAGACGCCAGCCTCACTATCTTCAAGACGCCAGCCTCACTATCTTCAAGACGCCAGCCTCACTATCTTCAAGACGCCAGCCTCACTATCTTCAAGACGCCAGTCTCACTATCTTCAAGACGCCAGCCTCACTATCTTCAAGACGCCAGCCTCACTATCTTCAAGACGCCAGCCTCACTATCTTCAAGACGCCAGCCTCACTATCTTCAAGACGCCAGCCTCACTATCTTCAAGACGCCAGCCTCACTATCTTCAAGACGCCAGCCTCACTATCTTCAAGACGCCAGCCTCACTATCTTCAAGACGCCAGCCTCACTATCTTCAAGACGCCAGCCTCACTATCTTCAAGACGCCAGCCTCACTATCTTCAAGACGCCAGCCTCACTATCTTCAAGACGCCAGCCTCACTATCTTCAAGACGCCAGCCTCACTATCTTCAAGACGCCAGCCTCACTATCTTCAAGACGCCAGCCTCACTATCTTCAAGACGCCAGCCTCACTATCTTCAAGACGCCAGCCTCACTATCTTCAAGACGCCAGCCTCACTATCTTCAAGACGCCAGCCTCACTATCTTCAAGACGCCAGCCTCACTATCTTCAAGACGCTAGCCTCACTATCTTCAAGACGCCAGCCTCACTATCTTCAAGACGCCAGCCTCACTATCTTCAAGATGCCAGCCTCACTGTCTTCAAGACGCTAGCCTCACTATCTTCAAGACGCCAGTGTCACTATCTTCAAGACGCCAGCCTCACTATCTTCAAGACGCTAGCCTCACTATCTTCAAGACGCCAGCCTCACTATCTTCAAGACGCCAGCCTCACTATCTTCAAGACGCCAGCGTCACTATCTTCAAGACGCCAGTGTCACTATCTTCAAGACGCCAGCCTCACTATCTTCAAGACGCTAGCCTCACTATCTTCAAGACGCCAGCCTCACTATCTTCAAGACGCCAGCCTCACTATCTTCAAGACGCCAGCCTCACTATCTTCAAGACGCCAGCGCCACCATCTTCAAGACGCCAGCGCCACCATCTTCAAGACGCCAGCGTCACTATCTTCAAGACGCTAGCCTCACTATCTTCAAGACGCTAGCCTCACTATCTTCAAGACGCCAGTGTCACCAACTTCAAGACGCCAGCGCCACCATCTTCAAGACGCCAGCGCCACCATCTTCAAGACGCCAGCGCCACCATCTTCAAGACGCCAGCACCACCATCTTCAAGACGCCAGCCTCACTATCTTCAAGACGCCAGCCTCACTATCTTCAAGACGCCAACCTCACTATCTTCAAGACGCCAACCTCACTATCTTCAAGACGCCAGCGTCACCATCTTCAAGACGCCAGCTTCACTATCTTCAAGACGCCAGCGCCACCATCTTCAAGACGCCAGCACCACCATCTTCAAGACGCCAGCGCCACCATCTTCAAGACGCCAGCGCCACCATCTTCAAGACGCCAGCCTCACTATCTTTAAGACGCCAGCGTCACTATCTTCAAGACGCCAGCCTCACTATCTTCAAGACGCCAGCCTCACTATCTTCAAGACGCCAGCCTCACTATCTTCAAGACGCCAGCGTCACCATCTTCAAGACGCCAGCCTCACTATCTTCAAGACGCCAGCGCCACCATCTTCAAGACACCAGCGCCACCATCTTCAAGACGCCAGCGCCACCATCTTCAAGACGCCAGCGCCACCATCTTCAAGACGCCAGCGCCACCATCTTCAAGACGCCAGCCTCACTATCTTCAAGACGCCAGCGTCACTATCTTCAAGACGCCAGCCTCACTATCTTCAAGACGCCAGCCTCACTATCTTCAAGACGCCAGCGTCACCATCTTCAAGACGCCAGCCTCACTATCTTCAAGACGCCAGCGCCACCATCTTCAAGACGCCAGCGCCACCATCTTCAAGACGCCAGCGCCACCATCTTCAAGACGCCAACGCCACCATCTTCAAGACGCCAGCGCCACCATCTTCAAGACGCCAGCCTCACTATCTTCAAGACGCCAGCGTCACTATCTTCAAGACGCCAGCCTCACTATCTTCAAGACGCCAGCGTCACTATCTTCAAGACGCCAGCGCCACCATCTTCAAGACGCCAGCGCCACCATCTTCAAGACGCCAGCGTCACCATCTTCAAGACGCCAGCGTCACCATCTTCAAGACGCCAGCGCCACCATCTTCAAGACGCCAGCGCCACCATCTTCAAGACGCCAGCGTCACCATCTTCAAGACGCCAGCGTCACCATCTTCAAGACGCCAGCGCCACCATCTTCAAGACGCCAGCGTCACCATCTTCAAGACGCCAGCGTCACCATCTTCAAGACGCCAGCGCCACCATCTTCAAGACGCCAGCGTCACCATCTTCAAGACGCCAGCGCCACCATCTTCAAGACGCCAGCGCCACCATCTTCAAGACGCCAGCGCCACCATCTTCAAGACGCCAGCGTCACCATCTTCAAGACGCCAGCGTCACCATCTTCAAGACGCCAGCCTCACTATCTTCAAGACGCCAGCATCACTATCTTCAAGACGCCAGCGTCACCATCTTCAAGACGCCAGCCTCACTATCTTCAAGACGCCAGCGTCACTATCTTCAAGACGCCAGCCTCACCATCTTCAAGACGCCAGCCTCACTATCTTCAAGACGCCAGCGTCACTATCTTCAAGACGCCAGCGTCACTATCTTCAAGACGCCAGCCTCACCATCTTCAAGACGCCAGCCTCACCATCTTCAAGACGCCAGCGTCACCATCTTCAAGACGCCAGCGTCACTATCTTCAAGACGCCAGCGTCACTATCTTCAAGACGCCAGCGTCACCATCTTCAAGACAAGGTGACTGAACGGCAATGCAAGACCACATTAAATAGGTATTTTAAGATGGTCCTAACACACCATGTGTGCTGTTCTGATGGATTCAGCAAGGGGAGCATGAAGGTTCTGAAATTAGTTTCATTGTCAGGAACCAGGAGGTATGACTCAACCCCTGGTGATGTAAATAAGCGAACACACACTTGTGTGTCTACCATTGGGGGTCATCGTGACCCTCTGCCACCCGGCACTATGCCAGGTCTCCAGGTTTCAATTCCTGATTAGTCAGGTTGATGGTTCTAGCAGGCACCACAGCCTGGCTGATCAGGAACTGACTCCAGGAATTTAACAAGTTCTCCCTGGAAATAGTTGCTGCACCTCTCCCTCATTCCCTCGCTCCCTCGCTTCCTCATTCTCTCACTCCCTCATTCCCTCGCTCCCTCACTCGCTTGCTCCCTCATTCCCTCGCTCCCTCACTCCCTTGCTCCCTCACTCCCTTGCTCCCTCACTCTCTCGCTCCCTCACTCCGTCATTCCCTCCTTCATTCCGTCACTCCCTCATTCCCTCATTCTCTCTCACTCTCGCCTGCTCCAGTTCTGCAATTTGTCTCACATTTCTCTCTGCGTTATTTCTTTCCAACTTTTTCTCTTCCTTTCCACTACCTGGCCGCTACACCCATCCACGTGTCTCACTTTCTACGTTATTTTCTTCCTTCCTTCTCTCCCTCACCCGTCCCTTAACTACATCTCTCACCCTCTACATCTACATCTCCTCTCCTCTGCTTCTTCCACTTCCTCCTTCATTCTCTCCTCCCTGAAACTTCTATTTGGCCTAATATTTTTGTTTCTCTTTGCATGGTTTTATCGCCCCTCGTTACTGCCTCCTCTTTCCTCCATCAATGTCTCGACTACCTTTATCTTTATTTACTTTCCTCCTCTCCAAACTTTTCTTTCATCCACCCCTGATATTCACGCTCCCTTGCTTTCATCCACCCCTGATATTCACACTCCCTTGCTTTCATCCACCCCTGATATTCACGCTCCCTTGCTTTCATCCACCCCTGATATTCACACTCCCTTGCTTTCATCCACCCCTGATATTCACGCTCCCTTGCTTTCATCCACCCCTGATATTCACACTCCCTTGCTTTCATCCACCCCTGATATTCACACTCCCTTGCTTTGATCCACCCCTGATATTCACGCTCCCTTGCTTTCATCCACCCCTGATATTCACACTCCCTTGCTTTCATCCACCCCTGATATTCACACTCCCTTGCTTTCATCCACCCCTGATATTCACGCTCCCTTGCTTTCATCCACCCCTGATATTCACGCTCCCTTGCTTTCATCCACCCCTGATATTCACGCTCCCTTGCTTTCATCCACCCCTGATATTCACGCTCCCTTGCTTTCATCCACCCCTGATATTCACGCTCCCTTGCTTTCATCCACCCCTGATATTCACGCTCCCTTGCTTTCATCCACCCCTGATATTCACGCTCCCTTGCTTTCATCCACCCCTGATATTCACGCTCCCTTGCTTTCATCCACCCCTGATATTCACACTCCCTTGCTTTCATCCACCCCTGATATTCACACTCCCTTGCTTTCATCCACCCCTGATATTCACACTCCCTTGCTTTCATCCACCCCTGATATTCACACTCCCTTGCTTTCATCCACCCCTGATATTCACGCTCCCTTGCTTTCATCCACCCCTGATATTCACACTCCCTTGCTTTCATCCACCCCTGATATTCACACTCCCTTGCTTTCATCCACCCCTGATATTCACGCTCCCTTGCTTTCATCCACCCCTGATATTCACACTCCCTTGCTTTCATCCACCCCTGATATTCACGCTCCCTTGCTTTCATCCACCCCTGATATTCACGCTCCCTTGCTTTCATCCACCCCTGATATTCACGCTCCCTTGCTTTCATCCACCCCTGATATTCACGCTCCCTTGCTTTCATCCACCCCTGATATTCACACTCCCTTGCTTTCATCCACCCCTGATATTCACACTCCCTTGCTTTCATCCACCCCTGATATTCACGCTCCCTTGCTTTCATCCACCCCTGATATTCACGCTCCCTTGCTTTCATCCACCCCTGATATTCACGCTCCCTTGCTTTCATCCACCCCTGATATTCACACTCCCTTGCTTTCATCCACCCCTGATATTCACGCTCCCTTGCTTTCATCCACCCCTGATATTCACGCTCCCTTGCTTTCATCCACCCCTGATATTCACACTCCCTTGCTTTCATCCACCCCTGATATTCACACTCCCTTGCTTTCATCCACCCCTGATATTCACGCTCCCTTGCTTTCATCCACCCCTGATATTCACGCTCCCTTGCTTTCATCCACCCCTGATATTCACGCTCCCTTGCTTTCATCCACCCCTGATATTCACGCTCCCTTGCTTTCATCCACCCCTGATATTCACGCTCCCTTGCTTTCATCCACCCCTGATATTCACACTCCCTTGCTTTCATCCACCCCTGATATTCACGCTCCCTTGCTTTCATCCACCCCTGATAATCACACTCCCTTGCTTTCATCCACCCCTGATATTCACACTGCCTTGCTTTCATCCACCCCTGATATTCACACTCCCTTGCTTTCATCCACCCCTGATATTCACACTCCCTTGCTTTGATCCACCCCTGATATTCACGCTCCCTTGCTTTCATCCACCCCTGATATTCACACTCCCTTGCTTTGATCCAGCCCTGATATTCACGCTCCCTTGCTTTCATCCACCCCTGATATTCACACTCCCTTGCTTTCATCCACCCCTGATATTCACACTCCCTTGCTTTCATCCACCCCTGATATTCACGCTCCCTTGCTTTCATCCACCCCTGATATTCACACTCCCTTGCGTTGATCCACCCCTGATATTCACGCTCATTTGCTTTCATCCACCCCTGATATTCACACTCCCTTGCTTTCATCCACCCCTGATATTCACGCTCCCTTGCTTTCATCCACCCCTGATATTCACACTCCCTTGCTTTGATCCACCCCTGATATTCACGCTCCCTTGCTTTGATCCACCCCTGATATTCACGCTCCCTTGCTTTCATCCACCCCTGATATTCACGCTCCCTTGCTTTCATCCACCCCTGATATTCACACTCCCTTGCTTTCATCCACCCCTGATATTCACGCTCCCTTGCTTTCATCCACCCCTGATATTCACGCTCCCTTGCTTTCATCCACCCCTGATATTCACACTCCCTTGCTTTCATCCACCCCTGATATTCACACTCCCTTGCTTTCATCCACCCCTGATATTCACGCTCCCTTGCTTTCATCCACCCCTGATATTCACGCTCCCTTGCTTTCATCCACCCCTGATATTCACGCTCCCTTGCTTTCATCCACCCCTGATATTCACGCTCCCTTGCTTTCATCCACCCCTGATATTCACGCTCCCTTGCTTTCATCCACCCCTGATATTCACACTCCCTTGCTTTCATCCACCCCTGATATTCACGCTCCCTTGCTTTCATCCACCCCTGATATTCACACTCCCTTGCTTTCATCCACCCCTGATATTCACACTCCCTTGCTTTCATCCACCCCTGATATTCACACTCCCTTGCTTTCATCCACCCCTGATATTCACACTCCCTTGCTTTCATCCACCCCTGATATTCACGTTCCCTTGTTTTTCCCAGCATTCACCTCCCCTTTACAGTCTCCATTCTTATTTCACTCTCTCCACTAGGGACAGTGCTAGATCAACCAGGCTGTGATGGATATGTGGGTCAGTGGACCACCTGCAGCAACAGCCTGGTCTGCCAGGCAAGCACCAGACGAGCCTGGCCTAAGGCCGGGCTCTGGGTGTTAGAAAAACTTTCGGAACTCGTCAGTGGTATATAAGTTAGGTAACCCAGTTACGGGGGTCACCGCCCCTGCCGCCCGGTCCCAAACTAGGTTTGCCTGATCGAGCAGGTTGTTGGTGCCGGTCGCACGCAGTCCAGCGTATGCACCACAGCCCTGCTGATCAGGAACTGACTTGCTACGACGCACGTGGATCAGGAGGGGAACATTGTGGCGATGTTTCGGTCCCTCCTAGTCCATTATCAAGTCACAACCTGTGATTTGATAGTTGTCAAAGACGGAGCGAAACGTCGTCCTAAGTTTCCTCTTGTAAGTGCCTAGTTTAACGAACACGGTAATACCGGATATGTGAGTGTTGACCTGGGAGTGTTGACCTGGGAGTGTTGTCCTGGGAGTGTTGACCTGGGAATGTTGATCTGGGAGTGTTGTCCTGGGAGTGTTGACCTGGGAATGTTGATCTGGGAGTGTTGACCTGGGAGTGTTGACCTGGGAGTGTTGTCCTGGGAGTGTTGACCTGGGAGTGTTGTCCTGGGAATGTTGATCTGGGAGTGTTGACCTGGGAGTGTTGACCTGGGAGTGTTGATCCTGGAGTGTTGACCTAGGAGTGTTGATCTGGGAGTGTTGACCTGGGAGTGTTGACCTGGGAGTGTTGACCTGGGAGTGTTGTCCTGGGAGTGTTGTCCTGGGAATGTTGATCTGGGAGTGTTGACCTGGGAGTGTTGACCTGGGAGTGTTGATCCTGGAGTGTTGACCTAGGAGTGTTGATCTGGGAGTGTTGACCTGGGAGTGTTGACCTGGGAGTGTTGACCTGGGAGTGTTAACCTGGGAGTGTTGTCCTGGGAGCGTTGATCCTGGAGTGTTGACCTAGGAGTGTTGATCTGGGAGTGTTGACCTGGGAGTGTTGATCTGGGTGTTGACCTGGGAGTGTTGTCCTGGGAGTGTTGTCCTGGGAGTGTTGACCTGGGAGTGTTGACCTGGGAGTGTTTTCCTGGGAGTGTTGACCTGGGAGTGTTGACCTGGGAGTGTTGTCCTGGGAGTGTTGATCTGGGAGTGTTGACCTGGGAGTGTTGACCTGGGAGTGTTGACCTGAGAGTGTTGATGTGGGAGTGTTGATCTGGGAGTGTTGACCTGAGAGTGTTGACCTGAGAGTGTTGATGTGGGAGTGTTGATCTGGGAGTGTTGATCTGGGAGTGTTGATCTGGGAGTGTTGATCTGGGAGTGTTGACCTGGGAGTGTTGACCTGAGAGTGTTGATCTGGGAGTACTGACCTGGGAGTGTTGGCCTGGAAGTGTTGACCTGGGAGTGTTGACCTGAGAGTATTGTCCTGCGAGTGTTGATCTGGGAGTACTGACCTGGGAGTGTTGACCTGGGAGTGTTGACCTGAGAGTATTGTCCTGAGAGTGTTGATCTGGGAGTACTGACCTGGGAGTGTTGACCTGGGAGTGTTGACTTGGGAGTGTTGACCTGGGAGTGTTGTCCTGGGAGTGTTGACCTGGGAGTGTTGACTTGGGAGTGTTGACCTGGGAGTGTTGACCTGGGAGTTTTGACCTGAGAGTGTTGATCTGGGAGTGAACTGGTGAGTGTTGACCTGGCGGAGGCACCAGACAAACAAGAGGGGGAGAGAGGGGGGGGTGAGAGCCGGGAAGCAAACAAGCGGCGTGTTTGTTCATGTTCTGATTTGCTGGATCTACACGCTTCAGGTTGCTGGTGGGGCGCCATGTTGACTTACAGATTTGTGTGGCGTGGTAGTAACCTTGCTTACTGACGTACCGTAAGTTTATTTAGGTACAGGTACACATAAATACAGTTAGCACCAATTATCGTACATAGTAACGTATGTGTAAATTACCTAGAATACCCCCCCTCCCCCCTCCCCCCTCCCACCCGAAAAGAAAGTGGAGTGACTTATTTAAATTGGGGTTTCGTTGTAGTTTGTGTAATTCAGGCAGCATTCCCTCCTCCAGGCGTGTGAATGTCAACTTTTTAGTGAACTTTGATGCGTTCGACACTGCCAAACGCAAGAGGGGGATGTGTTTTGGTAAGTACCCGCCCCGGTCGTGCACCTGTACTCTGTAGTTTACCTAAAGACACTTCCGGGGGTCACTGCCCCCTTAGCCAGGTCCCAGGCTAGGTCTTTCGGTTGAAGGCCTGATTAATTAGGTTGTTGGTGCTGGTCACATAAACTTAAAAATAAAAGATCAAGTTTCTTCAAGACTACCAGTGGTCTGTTAGTAATTTCCCTCATGTATGAAGAGAGGGTGTTGAAAGGTCTTGGTCCCTTTACACTTACTTCTTAATGTACTCACTGCACCCCTGTTTGGAGTGAGCACATTAAGAGATAAGTGTGAAGGAAAGTAAGAGACTCGGCAATGTCGATTTTCTTCAGTAGGAAGTGTTTTCGGTTTGTAGGTTTGGGACCAGTAACTCGAAAAAAATAAATCCAGGTGTAAATTATGCTGTATATTTACTCGTCTGCATTACAAAGAGTAAAATTCTAGGGACTTAAGCATTCTTAATAATCTAGATGCTCGGCTGAATTTATATGAGCAGTGAAGGTTCTCTGTACAGTCTCCAGATCTGCAGCTTCACCTGTCTTTGGAAGTGGCTGTTAGTGTACAGCAGTATTCCGGGTCTAGAGGGCGTCTGAAAGGGTATTATCATTGACTTGGCATCTCTTGTTTTGAAGGTTCTTGTTATCCAGTCTTATCATTTTCCTTGCGTGTGTGATAATGAGACTGTTCTGATCCTTCAGAGTGAGATATTTGGACATTATGACTCCTTACATTAATTTTTCACACTATTGAGTGGTCTGAGCTTGTCTTTTCTTATTAGTTCCATAGCTGAGTAACTAAAATTTATCCTCAGTGAACGTATTGTTTTCCTTGACCTACTGGAAAAACCTGGTTTACGTCAGCTTGAAGGTTTGCTGTGTCTTCACTGGATGTTACTCTCATACAGACTGAAGTATCGTCTGCAAAGGACGATACTCTCTTATGATTTATGCACAAATAACCTGCACATAGGAGAGAGGAGCTTACGTGTTCCAGCAGTGTTTCTGATATCTTCTGGTAAGATGTTGAAAAGTCTGGGACCCCGAATGTTGATAGAGTGTTCTCTTATTGTATCCGCCGCACCCCTGCTTCTCACTGGGTTTATTTTACACTTCCTCCCATATCTCTCACGACGTTTCGGTCCGACTTGGACCATTCACAAATTCACAGTGACTTTGTAAATGGTCCGAATCGGACCGAAACGTTGTGAGAGATATGGGAGGAAGTGTAAAATAAACCCAGTGAGAAGCAGGGGTGCGGCGGATACAATAAGAGAACACTCTATCAACATTCGGGATCCCAGACTTTTCAACATCTTACCAGAAGATATCAGAAACACGACTGGAACAAGTGTAGAAGCCTTCAAGAAGACACTAGACAAGTATCTTCACCAAGTGCCAGATCAACCAGGTTGTGATGGACATATGGAGCAGCGGACTTCCGACAGCAACATCCTGGTTGACCAGGGAAGCACCAGACGAGTCTGGCCCATGGCCGGGCTCCGAGAGTAGCGAAACTCACGAAACTCTTCGAAGGTATATCGAAGGTAAGGTATACACTTTGGTAAAGTCTGTGTACACTACATCTACAGTTTGTAAATGTTCTGGTGCGTCCATAACAGTGTCATAATGGTCCAGTAGTTGCGCCGAGCAGGAGTGACCTGTTTTAAATCCATCTTGCCCTGGGTTGTGCATGTGTTGGAAACCCAGGTGTTTGGTCCTCTCGCTTCTTTAAACTCTTTCAAAGATCCTTTTTTTTTTCTTTTTTAGAAGGCGCCACGTCAGTACTATCGGTGGAAAAAATAAACACAGATACAGTATAATGCGATCCTTTATTGACTACTTTTCGCTCACTGTGTGGGCAAAAAGTAGTCAATAGTTTGGAGAGTCAGGTGGAGAATGTTGGGTAGGTTGTATAATAGACGGACCTGCAGATGTAGGTCCCTCTCTTGTTATGACCTACCCATCCTCATCCACCTGACTCTCCACCTTATATATACTCAAGTACTCTTTGCCCAGGTAGGTCTGTTTGTGACTGGTAAATCCTGCTGTGTGGGCGAAACGTAGTCAATAATGGATCACATTATACTGCATTTGTGTCTATTTTTCCATCGTGTCGGTAATTTATACCATTTATCTTCATCAGTACTATCAGTCGATAGTTTTTCGTGATTGTTTGCAGCCACCTTTGTAGAGTGGGGCTGCATCAGTTTTTTTTAATAGCTGTGGGATAACTCCATGAAATAATTAAGGTTTCTTGCAGTTGTTGATGAATATGGAGTTCCAAGATGGGCATTGCTCATGTGTTCTGTTATTTATAAAGTGTAGCAATGACTGCCTGTGTGATCATCGTCAAAGGTTGATATGTTGAAGGCTGCGTCAGACTGATGGATGCTGCACACTGATGGATCTTCACCTCCATCATCATGTCTCCTCGCATCAGGGTGGTTGTGAGCATCTCTTCGACTTAAGGTGTGGTGATCTCTCTCGTGTGATCGTCTCATCTCAGAGTGTGGTGTAATCTGCCCAAAGTGTGATGGTTTCTGGTGTGATTTTTCCCACCTCAGAGTGTGATGAACTCTGCTCAAGGTGTGTTGGCTTCACTGGGGATATTCCATTTATCACTCTAATCCTGAAAAAAAGTATTTCTTAAGGTCCATATGGCTCATATTTGTCCTTAGTTACCACAGATGTTTCCTGGCTTCCTCGCATCTCAAAACAACCTATCCGGTCTATCAAATCTCGTGTATTTTATATGTCATGAGGATGTTTCCCCCATGGCGTTCCTCTCGTCTAGTATTGCTAGCTACGTAGTTTCTTAGGCCACTCTTCATATTCCCTTCCCCTCACTTCGGGCATCAATCTTGCTGCAACTCTTTGAATTTACCCTGGTTACCCTAATCAGGTGTCCAAATGGTGTGGTCACACATATTTCCATCTATTTCATGTATTTGACAAAAATTGTTGTATGTATATCCTCGAGTATTCATTGAACGCAGAATACACGACGTTTGATGATTTCGTTAACGCTGTGTATCTTAAAGTGCATCATCATAGATAAGACTGTTTCTACTGTTGCTTTCCGGTCACAGCAACTCCAGCAAGAGGAATAAAATAATAATAATAATAATAATGAATAAGATATTTCAGTTGATAGCAGCAACGGCAAGCAGTTGTGTTCCAGTGGTTTTGCTATGTCAGTAAGTTGAGTGAATATAAAGAGGGAGAGAGAGAGAGAGTGAGTGTTGAGCGGTGACTAGCAGAAATGACGTGTGTGTAGCATCCGTGTCGATACGTAATAACATATAACTAGAAACTAGAAATATATAACTAGAAACTGGACAAGTGTCTTCACCAGGTGCCAGATCAGCCAGGCTGTGATGGATATGTGGGGCAGCGGGCCTCCAGCAGCGACAGCCTGGTTGACCAGGCAAGCACCAGACGAGCCTGACCCGTGGCCGGGCTCAGAGAGTAGATAAATTCTCGAGGATCATGGATAACAATACACCTGATAAACACAAATGCATTATAATGCAATCCTCTGTTGACTACGTTTCGCCCACACAGTGGGCTTTATCCAGTCACAAACAGATCTACCTGGGTATGTATGTATAATGTTCGCCAAGACCAGGGTCCTGGCACGGGTCTTAATCTATTTACCTGGGTAAGGAATACACGAGTATATAGTGTGGAGAATGTTGGGGAGGTTGTATTATAGATTGACCTACAGGTGCAGGTCATTCTGTAATACAACCTACTCATGTACACCCAGGTATACTCATATACACCCAGGTATACTTATATACACCCATGTATACTCATATACACCCAGGTATACTCATGTACACCCAGGTATACTCATATACACCCAGGTATACTCATATGCCCAGGTATACTCATATACACCCAGGTATACTCATATATACCCAGGTATACTCATATACACCCAGGTATACTCATATATACCCAGGTATACTCATATACACCCAGGTATACTCATATACACCCAGGTATACTCATATACACCCAGATATACTCATGTACACCCAGGTATACTCTTATACACCCAGGTATACTCATATACACCCAGGTATACTCATGTACACCCAGGTATACTCATATACACCCAGGTATACTCATATATGCCCAGGTATACTCATATACACCCAGGTATACTCATATATACCCAGGTATACTCATATACACCCAGGTATACTCATATACACCCAGGTATACTCATATACACCCAGGTATACTCATATACACCTAGGTATTCTCATGTACACCCAGGTATACTCATATACACCCAGGTATACTCATATATGCCCAGGTATACTCATATACACCCAGGTATACTCATATACACCCAGGTATACTCAGATACACCCAGGTATACTCATATACACCAAGGTATACTCATATACACCCAGGTATACTCATATACACCCAGGTATACTCATATACACCTAGGTATTCTCATGTACACCCAGGTATACTCATATACACCCAGGTATACTCAT
Organism: Cherax quadricarinatus; assembly: GCF_038502225.1. Taxonomy (NCBI): domain Eukaryota; kingdom Metazoa; phylum Arthropoda; class Malacostraca; order Decapoda; family Parastacidae; genus Cherax; species Cherax quadricarinatus. The sequence continues at coordinate 16,226,411 of NC_091309.1, forward strand.
ATATGCCCAGGTATACTCATATACACCCAGGTATACTCATATACACCCAGGTATACTCAGATACACCCAGGTATACTCATATACACCCAGGTATACTCATATACACCCAGGTATACTCATATATACCCAGGTATACTCAGATACACCCAGGTATACTCATATACACCCAGGTATACTCATATACACCCAGGTATACTCATATACACCCAGGTATACTCATATATACCCAGGTATACTCAGATACACCCAGGTATACTCATATACACCCAGGTATACTCATATACACCCAGGTATACTCATATACACCCAGGTATACTCATATACACCCAGGTATACTCATATACACCCAGGTATACTCATATACACCCAGGTATACTCATATACACCAAGGTATACTCATGTACACCCAGGTATACTCGTATACACCCAGGTATACTCATATACACCCAGGTATACTCTTGTATTCTTGTGTCCTCTTAAGCCGCGTTATCACATTCTTTTCTTTACCTCTTGTCTCATTTTTTTTTACTCTTCTCCCCTTCCCCTGTTCATCTTTTTTTCTTCCTCCTCACCCTGTTCTTCCTGGGCTTCATTTTTCCCTTCATATCTGTCTTTCCTCGTTGATCTCCTCTTTCATTGTCATCTTCCCCTTCGTGGTCTTCCTCTTATTTTTCACTTTCTTATTTTCCTTCATTCTTCATTTTTGTGTTTCTTAATTGTAGTGGTGGCCTTGTCTTCGGTAGTGTTACCACAGTGTTACTTATCACCACTACACTGTAGTGTTGTGTTACCATCACTACACTGTAGTGTTGTGTTACCATCACTACACTGTAGTGTTATGTTACCATCACTATACTGTAGTGTTGTGTTACCATCACTACACTGTAGTGTTATGTTACCACCACTACACTGTAGTGTTGTGTTACCACCACTATACTGTAGTGTTGTGTTACCACCACTATACTGTAGTGTTGTGTTACCACCACTATACTGTAGTGTTGTGTTACCACCACTACACTGTAGTGTTGTGTTACCACCACTACACTGTAGTGTTGTGTTACCACCACTATACTGTAGTGTTGTGTTACCATCACTACACTGTAGTGTGGTGTTACCACAGTGTTACTTATCACCACTACACTAGTGTTGTGTTACCACCACTATACTGTAGTGTTGTGTTACCATCACTACACTGTAGTGTGGTGTTACCACCACTACACTGTAGTGTGGTGTTACCACCACTACACTGTAGTGTTGTGTTACCACCACTACACTGTAGTGTGGTGTTACCACCACTACACTGTAGTGTGGTGTTACCACCACTACACTGTAGTGTTGTGTTACCACCACTACACTGTAGTGTTGTGTTACCATCACTACACTGTAGTGTGGTGTTACCACCACTACACTGTAGTGTTGTGTTACCACCACTACACTGTAGTGTTGTGTTACCACCACTACACTGTAGTGTGGTGTTACCACCACTACACTGTAGTGTTGTGTTACCACCACTACACTGTAGTGTTGTGTTACCACCACTACACTGTAGTGTTGTGTTACCACCACTATACTGTAGTGTTGTGTTACCACCACTATACTGTAGTGTTGTGTTACCACCACTACACTGTAGTGTTACCACAGTGTTACTTATCACCACTACACTAGTGTGGTGTTACCACCACTATACTGTAGTGTTGTGTTACCATCACTACACTGTAGTGTGGTGTTACCACCACTATACTGTAGTGTTGTGTTACCATCACTACACTGTAGTGTTGTGTTACCACCACTACACTGTAGTGTTACCACAGTGTTACTTATCACCACTACACTGTAGTGTTGTGTTACCACCACTACACTGTAGTGTTGTGTTACCACAGTGTTACTTATCACCACTACACTAGTGTGGTGTTACCACCACTACACTGTAGTGTTGTGTTACCACAGTGTTACTTATCACCACTACACTAGTGTGGTGTTACCACCACTACACTGTAGTGTTGTGTTACCACCACTATACTGTAGTGTTGTGTTACCACAGTGTTACTTATCACCACTACACTAGTGTGGTGTTACCACCACTATACTGTAGTGTTGTGTTACCACCACTACACTGTAGTGTTGTGTTACCACCACTACACTGTAGTGTTGTGTTACCATCACTACACTGTAGTGTTGTGTTACCACCACTACACTGTAGTGTTGTGTTACCATCACTACACTGTAGTGTTGTGTTACCACCACTACACTGTAGTGTTGTGTTACCATCACTACACTGTAGTGTTGTGTTACCACCACTACACTGTAGTGTTGTGTTACCATCACTACACTGTAGTGTTGTGTTACCACCACTACACTGTAGTGTTGTGTTACCACAGTGTTACTTATCACCACTACACTAGTGTTGTGTTACCACCACTACACTGTAGTGTTGTGTTACCACAGTGTTACTTATCACCACTACACTAGTGTTGTGTTACCACCACTACACTGTAGTGTTGTGTTACCACCACTATACTGTAGTGTTGTGTTACCATCACTACACTGTAGTGTTGTGTTACCATCACTACACTGTAGTGTTGTGTTACCACAGTGTTACTTATCACCACTACACTAGTGTTGTGTTACCACCACTACACTGTAGTGTTGTGTTACCATCACTACACTGTAGTGTTGTGTTACCACAGTGTTACTTATCACCACTACACTAGTGTTGTGTTACCACCACTATACTGTAGTGTTGTGTTACCACCACTATACTGTAGTGTTGTTACCACCACTATACTGTAGTGTTGTGTTACCACCACTATACTGTAGTGTTGTGTTACCACCACTACACTGTAGTGTTGTGTTACCACCACTATACTGTAGTGTTGTGTTACCACTACACTAGTGTGGTGTTACCACCACTATACTGTAGTGTTGTGTTACCACCACTACACTGTAGTGTGGTGTTACCATCACTACACTGTAGTGTGGTGTTACCACCACTACACTGTAGTGTGGTGTTACCACCACTACACTGTAGTGTTGTGTTACCACCACTACACTGTAGTGTTGTGTTACCATCACTACACTGTAGTGTTGTGTTACCATCACTACACTGTAGTGTTGTGTTACCATCACTATACTGTAGTGTTGTGTTACCACCACTATACTGTAGTGTTGTGTTACCACCACTATACTGTAGTGTTGTGTTACCACCACTACACTGTAGTGTTGTGTTACCACCACTACACTGTAGTGTGGTGTTACTACCACTACACTGTAGTGTTGTGTTACCACCACTACACTGTAGTGTGGTGTTACCACCACTACACTGTAGTGTGGTGTTACCACCACTACACTGTAGTGTGGTGCTATCACCACTACACTGTAGTGTGGTGTTACCACCACTACACTGTAGTGTGGTGTTACCACCACTACACTGTAGTGTGGTGTTACCACAGTGTTACTTACCACTACTTAACTTACCTGAAGTAAGAGCCCTTTAAGGGCTGTTACTTGAAGGTGCTGAAGACCTTTTGATTCAAGGAATTGGAGCTACTTTTCCCCTCTTTCTTTTCTCATACCTAATCTGATTATTTTTCATTCTTCAAGTATGTGTGTTTTTGCTCCTAACGGGTTTAGCACTCTCCCCATTGGAGATAAGAATAATCTTGCCTCGCAAGTTAATTAAGGTGCTCACGGCTTAATTAAGCAGTCTGAAGCTATCATCGCGCTAATTTTGGCGCTTTTCTTAAGAGAAGCTTAAGGCGTAATTTAAAACGGTGCCTGCATCAATAGCTGTTGTCCCGTGGCTCGGTTGGTAGCACACACACCTCACGCACCAAGTGTCGGGTTCAATCCCCGATACGGGGGAGAGGGAAACGTTAGGCATGTTTCCTAACACTTGCTGCCCCTGTTCATCTAGCAGTACGTGGGTTCCTGGGTGTTAGATGACTGGTGTGGGTGGCATCCTTAGGTGTAATTCCATGACAAGTGGACCCGGGCTCCCTACCTTATCATCTCAGATTTTAATGAAACCTGGTGTGCTGGATCCACCATGTCCCAAACTAACTTTGGTAAAGTTTTAGATCTGTCAATGAATTGGTTGTCGAGATAGAGCTCTTTGACACCATGACGAGACCGTGTACCGTAATCCTACGAAATTTCGCCAGTTTCGAATCAAAATAATTTCTCACTCTTTCTACCAAAATGAAACCATGCTATCTTACACAGCTTATTATGCTTAATCCATTGGAACTGTTACGGATTTACATATTTTGAAATTGATATACTGATTAAGCCTCAAATTGGGGCACTTATAATCAGTGCGTCAAAAAAACATCCAAGTTTAGCCTTGATGGGGCTGAGCTTTGAAATGGCCTGAGGTTGGATAACAGATCTCACCCTGGAAAAATTTATTTGTGTGAAAAAAAAAGAGTTTCCCTACTCACAAAGCGAGGTAAACTAAGTGATGACAACAATGTGCAAACTTTACCCTTAATATACCTTAAATGAGTTTCGTGAGTCTTTCTACTCCCGAAGCCTGAAACATTAGTGTAATCATACACTTCCACCGACCATGGGCCGGTGGGAGTGTATGATTACAGGAATGTGTAAGGTGGGAGTGGGTGATTACACTGGGTAAGGTGGGAGAGCATGATCATATTGAGTAGGGTGGGAGAGCATGATCACACTGGGTGGGGTCAGTGTTGTAAACTGGTGTTGCTGGTTCACCAAAGTTTGTATCCACTTCCCTCACTTCACTTAGAGACAACTTTTTGCCCAAGTTAAGGCCCATTTCTGAAGTTAGGATGGGGTCTTGTATGAGAGTCTAGATGGGTCTTGTATGAGTCAGGATGGGTCTTGTATGAGAGTCTGGATGGATCTTGTATGAGAGTCTAGATGGGTCTTGTATGAGAGTCTGGATGGGTCTTGTATGAGAGTCTAGATGGGTATTGTATGAGAGTCTGGATGGGTCTTGTATGAGAGTCTAGATGGGTCTTGTATGAGAGTCTAGATGGGTCTTGTATGAGAGTCTAGATGGGTCTTGTATGAGAGTCTGGATGGGTCTTGTATGAGTCTAGATGGGTCTTGTATGAGAGTCTAGATAGGTCTTGTATGAGAGTCTAGATGGGTCTTGTATGAGAGTCTAGATGGGTCTTTATGAGAGTCAGGATGGGTCTTGTATGAGTCTGGATGGGTCTTGTATGAGAGTCTGGATGGGTCTTGTATGAGAGTCAGGATGGGTCTTGGGTGAGATTCTGGATGGGTCTTGTATAAGAGTCTGGATGGGTCTTGTGTGAGATTCTGGATGGGTCTTGTATAAGAGTCTGGACGGGTCTTGTATGAGAGTCTGGATGGGTCTTGTGTGAGATTCTGGATGGGTCTTGTATGAGAGTCTAGATGGGTCTTGTATGAGAGTCTGGATGGGTCTTGTATGAGAGTCAGGATGGGTCTTGTGTGAGATTCTGGATGGGTCTTGTATAAGAGTCTGGATGGGTCTTGTATGAGAGTCAGGATGGGTCTTGTATGAGAGTCAGGATGGGTCTTGTATGAGAGTCAGGATGGGTCTTGTATGAGAGTCTGGATGGGTCTTGTATGAGAGTCTGGATGGGTCTTGTGTGAGATTCTGGATGGGTCTTGCATGAGAGTCTAGATGGGTCTTGTATGAGAGTCAGGATGGGTCTTGTATGAGAGTCAGGATGGGTCTTGTGTGAGATTCTGGATGGGTCTTGTATGAGAGTCTGGATGGGTCTTGTATGAGAGTCAGGATGGGTCTTGTGTGAGAGTCAGGATGGGTCTTGTATGATTCAGGATGGGTCTTGTATGAGTCAGGATGGGTCTTGTATGAGTCTGGATGGGTCTTATATGAGAGTCTGGATGGGTCTTGTATGAGAGTCTAGATGGGTCTTGTATGAGAGTCTGGATGGGTCTTGTATGAGTCAGGATGGGTCTTGTATGAGAGTCTGGATGGGAGTGTATGAGAGTCTGGATGGGTCTTGTATGAGAGTCAGGTTGGGTTTTGTATGAGAGTCAGGTTGGGTCTTGTATGAGAGTCTGGATGGGTCTTGTATGAGTCAGGATGGGTCTTGTATGAGAGTCTGGATGGGTCTTGTATGAGAGTCTGGATGGGTCTTGTATGAGAGTCAGGATGGGTCTTGTATGAGAGTCTGGATGGGTCTTGTATGAGAGTCTAGATGGGTCTTGTATGAGAGTCTGGATGGGTCTTGTATGAGTCAGGATGGGTCTTGTATGAGAGTCTGGATGGGTCTTGTATGAGAGTCAGGATGGGTCTTGTATGTGAGTCAGGATGGGTCTTGTATGAGAGTCAGGATGGGTCTTGTATGAGAGTCAGGATGGGTCTTGTATGAGTCAGGATGGGTCTTGTATGAGTCAGGATGGGTCTTGTATGAGAGTCAGGATGGGTCTTGTATGAGAGTCTGGATGGGTCTTGTATGAGAGTCAGGATGGGTCTTGTATGAGAGTCAGGATGGGTCTTGTATGAGTCTGGATGGGTCTTGTATGAGAGTCTAGATGGGTCTTGTATGAGAGTCTGGATGGGTCTTGTATGAGTCAGGATGGGTCTTGTATGAGTCTGGATGGGTCTTGTATGAGAGTCTGGATGGGTCTTGTATGAGAGTCAGGATGGGTCTTGTATGAGTCAGGATGGGTCTTGTATGAGAGTCTGGATGGGTCTTGTATGAGAGTCTGGATGGGTCTTGTATGAGTCAGGATGGGTCTTGTATGAGTCAGGATGGGTCTTGTATGAGAGTCTGGATGGGTCTTGTATGAGAGTCTGGATGGGTCTTGTATGAGAGTCAGGATGGGTCTTGTATGAGAGTCAGGATGGGTCTTGTATGAGAGTCTGGATGGGTCTTGTATGAGAGTCTGGATGGGTCTTGTATGAGAGTCTGGATGGGTCTTGTATGAGTCAGGATGGGTCTTGTATGAGAGTCTGGATGGGTCTTGTATGAGAGTCAGGATGGGTCTTGTATGAGAGTCAGGATGGGTCTTGTATGAGAGTCAGGATGGGTCTTGTATGAGAGTCAGGATGGGTCTTGTATGAGAGTCTGGTTGGGTCTTGTATGAGAGTCAGGATGGGTCTTGTATGAGAGTCAGGATGGGTCTTGTATGAGAGTCAGGATGGGTCTTGTATGAGAGTCAGGATGGGTCTTGTATGAGAGTCAGGATGGGTCTTGTATGAGAGTCAGGATGGGTCTTGTATGAGAGTCAGGATGGGTCTTGTATGAGAGTCAGGATGGGTCTTGTATGAGAGTCTGGATGGGTCTTGTATGAGAGTCAGGATGGGTCTTGTATGAGTCAGGATGGGTCTTGTATGAGAGTCAGGATGGGTCTTGTATGAGAGTCAGGATGGGTCTTGTATGAGAGTCTGGATGGGTCTTGTATGAGAGTCAGGATGGGTCTTGTATGAGAGTCTGGATGGGTCTTGTATGAGAGTCAGGATGGGTCTTGTATGAGAATCAGGATGGGTCTTGTATGAGAGTCTGGATGGGTCTTGTATGAGAGTCAGGATGGGTCTTGTATGAGAGTCAGGATGGGTCTTGTATGAGTCTAGATGGTTCTTGTATGAGTCAGGATGGGTCTTGTATGAGAGTCAGGATGGGTCTTGTGTGAGAGTCTGGATGGGTCTTGTATGAGAGTCCCCATGGATCTTGTATGAGTCAGGATGGGTCTTGTATGAGAGTCTGGATGGGTCTTGTATGAGAGTCCCCATGGATCTTGTATGAGTCAGGATGGGTCTTGTATGAGAGTCTGGATGGGTCTTGTATGAGAGTCTAGATGGTTCTTGTATGAGAGTCAGGATGGGTCTTGTATGAGTCAGGATGGGTCTTGTATGAGAGTCAGGATGGGTCTTGTATGAGTCAGGATGGGTCTTGTATGAGAGTCTGGATGGGTGTTGTATGAGAGTCTGGATGGGTCTTGTGTGAGAGTCTGGATGGGTCTTGTATGAGAGTCAGGATGGGTCTTGTATGAGAGTCCCCATGGATCTTGTATGAGAGTTAGGATGGGTCTTTTGTGAGAGTCAGGATGGGTCTTGTGTGAGAGTCTGGATGGGTCTTGTATGAGTCAGGATGGGTCTTGTATGAGAGTCAGTATGGGTCTTGTATGAGAGTCAGGATGGGTCTTGCGTGAGTCAGGATGGGTCTTGTATGAGAGTCTGGATGGGTCTTGTATGAGAGTCTGGATGGGTCTTGTATGAGAATCAGGATGGGTCTTGTATGAGAGTCTGGATGGGTCTTGTATGAGAGTCTGGATGGGTCTTGTATGAGAGTCTGGATGGGTCTTGTATGAGAGTCAGTATGGGTCTTGTATGAGAGTCTGGATGGGTCTTGTATGAGAGTCTGGATAGGTCTTGTATGAGAGTCAGGATGGGTCTTGTGTGAGTCAGGATGGGTCTTGTATGAGAGTCTGGATGGGTCTTGTATGAGAGTCAGGATGGGTCTTGTGTGAGAGTCAGGATGGGTCTTGTGTGAGAGTCTGGATGGGTCTTGTATGAGAGTCAGGATGGGTCTTGCGTGAGTCAGGATGGGTCTTGTATGAGTCTGGATGGGTCTTGTATGAGTCAGGATGGGTCTTGTATGAGAATCAGGATGGGTCTTGTATGAGAGTCTGGATGGGTCTTGTATGAGAGTCTGGATGGGTCTTGTATGAGAGTCTGGATGGGTCTTGTATGAGAGTCAAGTTGGGTCTTGTGTGAGAGTCAGTATGGGTCTTGTATGAGAGTCTGGATGGGTCTTGTATGAGAGTCTGGATGGGTCTTGTATGAGAGTCAGGATGGGTCTTGTGTGAGTCAGGATGGGTCTTGTATGAGAGTCTGGATGGGTCTTGTATGAGAGTCTGGATGGGTCTTGTATGAGAATCAGGATGGGTCTTGTATGAGAGTCTGGATGGGTCTTGTATGAGAGTCAGTATGGGTCTTGTATGAGAGTCAGTATGGGTCTTGTATGAGAGTCAGGATGGGTCTTGTGTGAGAGTCTGGATGGACCTGTCCATCTTAGTTCGCACTGCGAGGTTGTTAGTCTCTGCCTGTTTGACCCTTCCTCGGATCAATCCAAGACCCCTGGCTGTTTTCAAGAAGGCACTGGACAGGCACCTAAAGTTCAGTACCTGACCAGCCCGGCTGTGGTTCGTATGTCAGTTTGAGTGCGGCGAGCAGTAACAGCCTGGTTAATCAGACCCTGATCCACCACGAGGCCTAGTCTCAGACCGAGCCCCGGGGGCGTTTACCCCCGAAACCCTCTCCATGTATACTCCAGGTTCCCATATGGTGTATGTGACCCTTTCACCCTCTCCCCTGTGACTGATCACCTCAAATTCTCTCTCTCTCTCTCTCTCTCTCTCTCTCTCTCTCTCTCTCTCTCTCTCTCTCTCTCTCTCTCTCTCTCTCTCTCTCTCTCTCTCTCTCTCTCTCTCTCTTTACACAGGGTTTGACAAGGTTAAGGATCCCTAGCTTCATTGACAAGCTATTTACAGGTTAAGGATTCCTAACTTTATTGACAAGCTAAGAGCTGTTACCTACATCAGCTCATTTGAAAACATTTTTGTTGTTATGAGACATACAAGTAGGGAACAGGATGAAGTTGGAGCCATCTGTGGGCCAGCATTTTCATTTGATCAACTGACGTTATCTCGTTGACATCATTATGCTGTACAAATGTGTTCCATACTCGAGTCATCCTGGGTATATATGATCTCAGATGGAGTGATGTTCTGGAGAAGGGTACAGCCAGAGTGAAGTTGCTGCTTTCTGCCCGTCTTGTGGCATAAAAGCTTGTTTCACGCTGTCCTCGAAGTGGATCCAAGTGTGGTATTTTGACAATATTGGCCTTGTACATAACAGTAAGGCCACCCACATCCCTCCTGTGTTGAAGGCTCTGCTGAAATGACAGATCTATCCAGTATGTGTCCATTCGAGAGATGAGACGTCTTGCTCTTTTCTCCACTCTGTCAAGCTGTCGCAGATGAGAGGGGGGGGGGCAGGCAAACCAAGAAAGTGGAGCATACTCAAGGTGTGAGCGTACTTGTGCCTCGTACAGGATCTTGCAACCCCTACTGTCAAGCAGATGCGAGATACGGCGAAGTGCTGTAAGTTTCCTGGCTGCCTTGTTTGCAAGATTTACAACATGGTTCTTCATGGTTAGTTTGGAGTCAAATTTCGCCCCAAGGATATCAACTTCTTCTCCAGGTGCCAACACCCTCCCATTCATCCTTACTACTGCACCAGCATTACCATCATGGTGCCTAGAGACGATCACCATTTGCGTTTTCTCAGGTGCAAATGTTACTTGCCATCTATTTCCCCAAGCTGATATAGCTCTTAGCTGGTGATTGATGTAGTTTAGAGCAGCTGGCATCTCTCACTCACTCTCTCTCTCTCTCTCTCTCTCTCTCTCTCTCTCTCTCTCTCTCTCTCTCTCTCTGTCTCTCTCTCTCTCTCTCTCTCGCTGTATCGAACACCGTCTCCAGCATTTCTCTCTCTATTGGACTGATAAAGCCGCTGGTTGGCAAAACGTTTGCGCGAATGAAGATACCCAGGTGTTAGACATCATCTCCGTAATAATGACAACCTCCATAGTGGGAAAATTTATGGAATCAATAATTGCCGAGGCAGTTCGTAGCCACCTTGAAAAGCATAAATTAATCAACGAATCTCAGCATGGTTTTACAAAGGGGCGTTCCTGCCTTACGAATTTATTAACTTTTTTCACTAAGGTATTTGAGGAGGTAGATCATGGTAATGAATATGATATTGTGTATATGGACTTCAGTAAGGCTTTTGACAGGGTCCCACATCAGAGACTATTGAGGAAAATTAAAGCACATGGAATAGGAGGAGAAATTTTTTCCTGGATAGAGGCATGGTTGACAAATAGGCAGCAGAGAGTCTGCATAAATGGGGAGAAATCAGAGTGGGGAAGTGTCACGAGCGGTGTTCCACAGGGGTCAGTGTTGGGCCCCCTGCTGTTCACAATCTACATAAACGACATAGATGAGGGCATAAAGAGCGACATCGGCAAGTTTGCCGATGACACCAAAATAGGCCGTCGAATTCATTCTGACGAGGACATTCGAGCACTCCAGGAAGATTTGAATAGACTGATGCAGTGGTCGGAGAAGTGGCAGATGCAGTTTAATATAGACAAATGCAAAGTTCTAAATGTTGGACAGGACAATAACCATGCCACATATAAACTAAATAATGTAGATCTTAATATTACGGATTGCGAAAAAGATTTAGGAGTTCTGGTTAGCAGTAATCTGAAACCAAGACAACAGTGCATAAGTGTTCGCAATAAAGCTAATAGAATCCTTGGCTTCATATCAAGAAGCATAAATAATAGGAGTCCTCAGGTTGTTCTTCAACTCTATACATCCTTGGTTAGGCCTCATTTAGATTATGCTGCACAGTTTTGGTCACCTTATTACAGAATGGATATAAATTCTCTGGAAAATGTACAAAGGAGGATGACAAAGTTGATCCCATGTATCAGAAACCTTCCCTATGAGGATAGACTAAGGGCCCTGAATCTGCACTCTCTAGAAAGACGTAGAATTAGGGGGGATATGATTGAGGTGTATAAATGGAAGACAGGAATAAATAAAGGGGATGTAAATAGTGTGCTGAAAATATCTAGCCTAGACAGGACTCGCAGCAATGGTTTTAAGTTGGAAAAATTCAGATTCAGGAAGGATATAGGAAAGTACTGGTTTGGTAATAGAGTTGTGGATGAGTGGAACAAACTCCCAAGTACCGTTATAGAGGCCAGTACGTTGTGTAGCTTTAAAAATAGGTTGGATAAATACATGAGTGGGTGTGGGTGGGTGTGAGTTAGACCTGATAGCTTGTGCTACCAGGTCGGTTGCCGTGTTCCTCCCTTAAGTCAATGTGACCTGACCTGACTAGGTTGGGTGCATTGGCTTAAGCCGGTAGGAGACTTGGACCTGCCTCGCATGGGCCAGTAGGCCTTCTGCAGTGTTCCTTCGTTCTTATGTTCTTATGTAATAATAATAATAACAATAATAATAACAATAATAATAATAATAATAATAATAATAATATTAGTGGAATTAATGATAATAAAAATAATAGCAGCAACAATAATAATATTAATAGCATTAATAATAATAATTATAATAGTAATAACATCAACAACAATAATAATAATAGTAATAATAACAAGAATAAGAATAACAGTAATAATAATAATAATAATAATAATAATAATAATAATAATAATAATAATAATAATACATTGTATTTTATGTAATTTGTATTACAGGTACGTGTTTGAGAGTGTAGGAAGGAACCCGCGCCTCGTTGTCTACCTTCCTTCCCGGTGAATTAAGGTATCTTGCTCTGACGCATCATACGCTGCTTGGGTAAGTAAATCATTATATGATGGGTGTAGTGAAAGCATCCCTCTCCATTTACATCTTTAAGAATGGCTGCAAAGAAAGCCGGATGTCTGTCAAGCTAGGAGCCAGGGGAACGATAGCTTGGATCTGTCGGCCTACTGCAGTTTACCTAGTTTTACGATTTTTTTTTTTTAAACATCACAAGTGAAGGTACGCTGATGCCGACGGTGTGGCGTCCTTTGGAGTGGTCGAGGTCGCAGGACCGGAACGTTTCCAGTAAAATATGTCCCAAGTGTACGTAGATTTGTTCTCTCATCCTCAAAACATCTTATTGCTATTATTATGGTCCACGGGATGGATATGTGGTGCACAATAAACTAGCCACTTCGGTGGCAAAATCTAAATATAGCACACAGCCTAAGACCGAGAAAGACTATGAGTCCTTGAAGTTGCCACAAGTGATGAAACTGTAGTGAAATATTTAGCGATATCCTCATCGCTTTATTGAAGTCTTCCAGCTCAGGCTGACGGATTTTTAACACCGTGTGTGTGACCCATCCTGCGTGATGGAATGATAGGAGGAAAACATAGCTAGCTTTTGTTCACAATGTGTAACTGTCACCAGCACAGTGCAGATGGATTTTGGTAAATAACAAAAAGGCACACTACCGTGACTGTGTAATTTTATTAAATAAAAAATAAAGAAGACCCCTCGTGCGTGGTCACCATGCGGCAGTCAGCAGCAACCTGATCACCTGCGTCAGGTTACTGATGCCCGCTACTCTGGTCTCCTGTTACCTGACGCCTCGCGCTACTTGTGCTACACGCTATACCTTACCTCTCACCTGTCTTTGACATCATACTCTCCCTTTCTTATATATATATATATATATATATATATATATATATATATATATATATATATATATATATATATATATATATATATATATATAAAGGGGATTAGCAAGAGACCCCTGTCTCTCTTCAGGAGGAAACTTAATAAGTTTTTCAAGTCAGTTCATGATAAGCCGGGCCGCGGTGCATACTTTTTCACGGGCGTAACTTGGCTCTGTTTATCTTGCCTCGATTTTTTATGTTATCTGTGTGTGGCTTGAATCTTGCAGCTCAAGCGAAACTTGACCTGCCGATAGACAGTCACAGGTGTTATATGTTAGCAGTAATATATATATATATATATATATATATATATATATATATATATATGTATATATATATATATATATATAAACACTGATCTCTGACTGAAGGAGACTCGAACCTACGAACCTTAGGACAAGGTACGCAGTGCTTTACCAATCTACCCACACTGGACAATACCTTGGCGTATAGCTTGCGCTACACGTTTGATCCAAGGCAGCCAGCTTTCAGGGAGAAGGCTTACAGCTTTTCATCTCATCCCCTGCATGCATCAGCCTTACTTGAGATTTGAACAATGCAAGGAATTCGCGAGAGCAGGCGAAATATACACAAACACTGATCTCTGGCTGAAGGAGACTCGAACCTACGAACCTTAGGACAAGGTACGCAGTGCTTTACCAATCTACCCACACTGGACAATACCTTGGCGTGTAGCTTGCGCTACACGTTTGGGTCTGGTTCTCCGTGGTTCCTTCTGGGTCTCGGTTTCTCTGTTTTCTCATGGGTCTGGTTCTCCTGGTTCCTTCTGGGTCTCGGTCTCTATTTTCTCATGGGTCTAGTTGTCCGTGGTTCCTTCTGGGTCTCGGTCTCTGTTTTCTCATGGGTCTGGTTCTCTATGGTTCCTTGCGTCTGTTCCCTTTCATTTTAATACTTTCCATATATTGTGTGGTGGTGTGTGTTGCCATGTCCTCTCCTTGTTATCTGCTGTTCCTGGCTTTGTTACGTGGGTGTTTCTCTTCCTCCGTCCACCTGTTCCTTGCTTCTTTGTCTTCTTGCCTCCCCCCCTCTCCTACCTCCTAATCTCTCCCATCTGCCGTCTTTCGTTCGGTATGCAGTTCTCTGTCCTCTTCCACCTTCCAGCCTCTTACCTTCCCCCCCCCTCTTCTTTCTGTGTCTAGTCTTCGTGTTCTCCACCCTTGATTTCCTCTCTCTCACCTTTGTTGCTTTACCATGTTGGTTCGTTTACTCAGAGCCGCCGCCGCCTCCTCCTCCTCGTCCTCCTCCTCCTCCTCCTCCTCCTCCTCCACCTGCTCCTCCTCCTCCTCCTCCTCCTCCTCCTCCTCCTCCTCTTCCTCCTCCTCTTCCTCCTCCTCCTCCTCCTCCTCCTCCTCCTCCTCCTCCTCCTCCTCCTCCTCCTCCTCCTCCTCCTCCTCCTCCTCCTCTTCCTCCTCCTCCTCCTCCTCCTCCTCCTCCTCCTCCTCCTCCTCCTCCTCCTCCTCTTTCTCCTCCTCCTCCTACCGTTCCTTCCACATCCCACCTTTGCTCCCTCACTGACATACCACAGCCCTTACACACACCACACACACACACACACACACACACCACAGCCCTGACACACACACACACACACACACATAGGTCTGACACACCCACACACCACACACACACACACACACACACACACACCACACACACACACACACCATAGGTCTGACACACCCACACCACATTTCACACACACACACACACACACACACACACACACACACACACACACAGAGGGAGGGAGCAGAGACGTGTGTGCCACTAACAACAATCTTCATCACATCCATTGAAACTGGGCAACTACCTGAGGTGTGGACGACGGCAAAAGTAGTCCCGGTTTTTAAGAAAGAAGACAGACATGAGGCATTAAACTACAGACCTGTGTCACTGACATGTATAGTATGCAAAATCATGGAGAAGATTATCAGGAGAGTGGTGGGGCACCCTGAAAAGAACATGCTTAGAGACGACAACACAATTTCAGGAAAGGGAAATCTTGTGTCACAAACCTACTGGAGTTTTATGATGAGATAACAGAAGACACGAAAGAGAAAGAGGTGGGTAGATTGCATTTTCTTGGACTGCAAGAAGGCTTTCGACACAGTTCCACACAAGAGACTAGTGCAAAAGCTAGAGGATCAGGCACGCATAACAGTAAAGGCACTGCAGTGGATCAGAGAATACCTGATAGGGAGGCAACAACGAGTCATGGTCGTGACGAGGTGTCAGAGTGGGCGCTTATGACGAGAGGGGGTTCCAGAGGGGTCAGTCCTAGAACCGGTGCTGTTTCTGGTATATGTAAATGACATGACGGATGGGACAGACTCAGAAGTGTCCCTGTTTGCAGATGATGTGAAGTTAATGAGGAGAATTAAATCGGATGAGGATCAGACAGGACTACGAAGGGACCTGGACAGGCTGCAAGACTGGTCCAGTAACTGGCTCCTGGAATTTAACCCCACCAAATGCAGTGTCATGATTGGGGAAGGGCAAAGAAGGCCACAGACAGAGTTCAGGCTAGGGGGCCAAAGACTGCAAACCTCACTCAAGGAAAATGATTTTGAAGGGTGAGTATAATGCCGAGCACATCTCCTGAGGCGCACGTCAACCAAATAAAGCTGCAGCATACGGGCGCCTGGAAAACTTACGATTAGCGTTGCGACACCTCAGTAAGGAACTGTTTATGACTCTACACCTTGTACGTCAGGCCCATATTTTAGTATACAGCACCAGTTTGGAAGCTACACCTAACCAAGCACGTCAAGAAATTAGAGAAAATGCAAAGGTTTGCAACAAAGCTAGTCCTGGAGGTAAGGGAAGTGTCCAACGAGGAAAGGCTAGGGAAAATCGTCCTAGCGACAGTGAAGGACAGGAGGGTCAGGGGAGACATGATAACGACATATTTAATACTGCGAGGAATTGACAAAGACAGGATGTTCCAGAGATGCGACACAGAAACAAGGGGTCACAATTGGAAGTTGTAGAATCAGATGAGTCAGAGGGATGTTAGGAAGTATTTCTTCAGCCATAGAGTTGTCAGGAAGTGGAATAGTCTGGAAAGTGAGGCAGGTAAGATACATAACTTTAAGAAAAGGGCTTGGTAAAACTCATGGAGCAGGGAGGGAGTGACCAGTGAAGAGGCGAGGCCAGGAGCTATGAATCGACCCCTGCAACCATAATTAGGTGAGTACACACACACACACACAGTTCTGACACACCCATGTTAGTGAATGTTTATTACGCAGCGTCACCTAAAATTGACGTAGTGAATGTTTATTACGCAGCGTCACCTAAAATTGACGTAGTGAATGTTTATTACGCAGCGTCACCTAAAATTGACGTAGTGAATGTTTATTACGCAGCGTCACCTAAAATTAACTCAAAAAAAATCGTCTATCATTACACATTTTAATATTCACAAGGCTGTAAGTTCCAGGTTAATGAGACAATCTTGTTGATCATGTTGCGTCACAGTGGTGTTGCATCATAGTGGCGTTGCGTCACAGTAGTGTTGCATCATAGTGGCGTTGCGTCACAGTAGTGTTGCATCATAGTGACGTTGCGTCACAGTAGTGTTGCATCATAGTGGCGTTGCTATATTAATCTGTTGCTCGTCCACGAAAAAAACGAAGATATTAATATTTATATTTTATATCAACATGCGTGGCCCAAGACTAGTCATCATCTTACCAGAAGATATCAGAAACACTGCTGGGACAAGTGTAAAAATCTCCAAGAGGAAGCTGGATATGTATCTTCACCTCGTGCCAAATCAACCAGGCTGTGATGGATATGTGGGGCTGCGGGTTTCCAACAGTAACAGACACCAGATGAGCCTGACCCATGGCCGGGCTCCGGGAGTAGAAAAACTCTCGGAACTCATCAAAGGTAAAGATAGTG
Organism: Cherax quadricarinatus; assembly: GCF_038502225.1. Lineage (NCBI taxonomy): Eukaryota > Metazoa > Arthropoda > Malacostraca > Decapoda > Parastacidae > Cherax > Cherax quadricarinatus. The sequence goes on from NC_091309.1 coordinate 16,243,604, forward strand.
TTTTGAGAGACGATGCTGTAATGTGTTTTGGGAGTTGGTTGGTTCGCTCGTCGGGTTTAATTGAAGTCATTCGGATGCACAAAGGTGTTTAAGGGGCACGTCAACTCCCCTGTCTTCTTATAATATATTATTTTTCTCTTATAATCTACCTTGTCCATAATTACTATCGCATTTGCTTTGTCTACTTTCGTAAGTGATGAATGGTTTTGAAAACCGACAAGTTGAAGAATTGAGACACTTACGCAACATATGGGAATCTTTATTGAAGAAACGTTTCGCCACACAGTGGCTCCATCGGTCTTACTTTGTATTGGACTGAACATTAAAATGGACTGTTGAAGCCGCTGTGTGGCGAGACGTTTCTTTAATAAACATTCCCATATGTTGTATAAGTGTCTACTTTCGTAAGGTGAAGTCCAGGATCTTTCCTTAATTCATGGTATAACTTAACAAATCTTTGAGGACTAATTGTGTTGTAGAGGTCTGAGCTTTGCTCAGTACAACACAATTGTCCTCAAAGATTTGTTCAGTTATACCATGAATTAAGGAAAGATTCTGGACTTCACCTTACGAAACAAAGCAAATGCGATAGTAATTATGGACGAGGTAGATTATAGGAGGAAAATAAACATATTAGGAGACAGGGAAACTCGGGCGCCTTTTAAAAAGCTGGTCCAGTGGCTAACGCGACGGTCTGGAGTTTTGAGACTCTCTGACCGCGGGTTCAAATCCCGCCCGTGGTATGGTTTGTTTGCAATCGCGCCTTTTAAGGCTGCGCTTCATCACTAGTCAAGAACACTTTAATACTTAAAGACGAATTTGAATTGTAAATATATGTTTTGAGAGATATACATCTCTCTGTATATGTACCAAGATATATACATTATACACACTTTCGTCACGCAGCCAGACCCCAGATAAGTATGGGCACCTAGCCGAAGGTAGGATATAGATCGCATACTCCGGAGCACCAGGCTTCTTATAAGTTATTTCGTCAAATCCTGCTACATGCTCTGAACTTGGAAAGAGAACATCTTCTCATTATGGCAACCTCCGATTTCACTTTGTTTACTGTGACACTTTGGGTTCTATTCGTTAGAAAATTAAGTACCCATCTGCCCATATATCCAGTTATCCCTGTACATAAGAAATAAGGAACACTGCAACAGGCCTACTGACCCATGCGGAGCAGGTCCATGTCCTCCCCCGGATTAGATCAATGACCCCCCCCCCCCCGGATTAGCCCAATGACCCTCCCAATCTGATCATCTCCACTCAAGGATGGAGCACTGCACCAGACCCAGCAGCACAAGCTAGTCAGGTCCAACTCACACCCACCCACACCCACTCATGTATTTATCTAACCTATTTTTAAAACTACACAACGTTTTAGCCTGAATAACTGTACTCGGGAGTTTGTTCCACTCATCCACAACTCTATTACCAAACCAGTGCTTTCCTATATCCTTTTTGAATCTGAATTTTTCCAACTTAAAACCATTGCTGCGAGTCCTGTCTTGGCTGGAAATTTTCAGCACGCTATTTAAATCCCCTTTATTTATTCCTGTTTTCCATTTATACACCTCGATCATATCCCCCCTAATTCTACACCTTTCGAGAGAGTGCAGATTCAGGGCCCTCAGTCTATCCTCATAGGGAAGATTTCTGATACATGGGATCATCTTTGTCATCCTCCTCTGTACGTTTTCCAGAGCATTTATATCCATTCTGTAATACGGTGACCAGAACTGAGCAGCATAGTCTAAATGAGGCCTAACCAAGGATATATAGAGTTGAAGAACAATCTGAGGACTTCTATTATTTATACTTCTAGATATGAAGCCAAGAATTCTGTTAGCTTTATTGCGAACACTAATGCACTGTTGTCTTGGTTTTAAATTACTGCTAACCAGAACTCCTAAATCCTTTTCGCAATCAGTAGTATTAAGATCTACATTATTTAGTTTATATGTGGCATGGTTATTTACCTGTCCAACATTTAGAACTTTGCATTTGTCAATATTAAACTGCATCTGCCACTTCTCCGACCATTGCATCAGTCTATTCAAATCATCCTGGAGTGCTCTAGTGTCCTCATTAGAATGAATTGGACGGCCTATTTTGGTGTCATCAGCAAATTTGCTTATGTCGCTATTTATTCCCTCATCTATGTCGTTTATGTAAATTGTGAACAACAACGGGCCCAACACTGACCCCTGAGGAACACCGCTTGTGACGTGCCCCCATTCTGATTTCTCCCCATTTATGCAAACTCTGTGCTGTCTATTTGTCAGCCATGCCTCTACCCAGGGAAAAATTTCTCCTCCTATTCCGTGTGCCTTAAGTTTCCTCAATAGCCTCTGGTGTGGAACTCTATCGAAAGCCTTACTGAAGTCCATATACACAATATCATATTCATTACCGTGATCTACCTCCTCAAACACCTTACGAAAAAAGTTAGTAAATTCGTAAGACAGGAACGCCCCTTTGTAAAACCGTGTTGAGATTCATTAGTCAATCTGTGCCTGTCAAGATGGCTACGAATTGCTTTGGCAATTATTGATTCCATAAATTTTCCCACTATGGAGGTAAGGCTTATTGGTCTATAGTTCGAAGCCAAGGACCTGTCACCTGCCTTGTAAATAGGTATTACATTTGCCATTTTCCACTTATCAGGCACTATGCCAGTTTGTAGTGATATGTTAAATAGATTAGCCAGATGTATGCTAAGTTCCTCTTTACATTCCTTTAACACCCTTGCAAACAGTTCATCAGGGCCTGGGGATTTGTTAGGTTTTAGTTTCTCTACTTGTCTGAGGACCATGTCACTAGTTACCGCAATCGTACATAGTTTATTATCATCCTGTTCTACATAATCTGTTATTTCAGGAATATCGCTAGTATTTTCCTGGGTGAAAACTGAGAGGAAGTAGGTATTTAGAATTTCACACATATCCTTTTCACTGTCAGTGATCTGACCAGAGTTACTCTTAAGTGGGCCAATCTTGTCCCTAATCTTACTTCTGTATACATGAAAGAATCCTTTAGGGTTAATCTTTGAATCCCTTGCGACCTTAGCCTCATAATCCCTTTTTGCTTTTCTTATTCCTTTCTTTATTTCTCTCTTTAATTGAATATATTGATTTGTTAACTGCCCATCCCCTCTTTTAATACGCCTGTATATGCCTCTCTTTTGACCAATGAGATGTTTTAATCTATTGTTCATCCATTTGGGATCATATTACAACATGGCCACACTTGCCAAGGGCTTTTGCAATGTCATTGTATACAACATTTGCATTTTGCTTGTCTTCCACTGCATATAAAACCATGTAATGCTCAAACAATTGCGAGAGGCATGAGGGACCTGTTGTGAACCCACGCTACCCTGGGTTGTGCAACTGCTGGGGTTCTGTGTGATTAGCAGTCTTGCTTCTTAAGCCGTTCTATAGTTTTTTTTCACTTGCTTTACTGCCGCCTTTGTTGAGTGGGGCTGTCAGTGGTTTTTATAAACCGTGGGGTGATTCCTGTGTCCAGGCTCCTCCTTCATAGACTATTCAAGGCACAAGATATTGATTTCTTGCAGTTTTTGATGAATATGGAGTTCCGTAAGTCAGGACCTAGAAAGTTGTTCAGTCCAAAGTTTTGGAATCTTAAGATTTTCAGAACACTTAGAATGTACTCTGGAAAGGAGCAGAGGGACCAAAGGCATAATTAGAGGACACTGTCTCAACATTAATGCACAAATAATCCGCACATTGGAGAAAGAAACTTCAAGGCGACGTTTCGGTCCAGCATTCAACCTTTTACCAGCAAATATAGAGGAAACTTAACTAGTAATAGCTGTTACACCCTAGGTGTAATAGCAAGTAATAACAGCCTGATTGGCCAGGCATTGCAAAAGTAGTGATATGATGTGTTCGCGGTGTTTCAGAAGCTAAGTGATAGGTGTCTTGCAGCGTAGCATCGTGCATCAGCGTGCTGTTATCTCAGCTGCAGTCCTCCTGCAGTGTAATATCCCACAACGTTGTAGCGCTGCTGCTGGTGCCTCCCTGACGCTGCTCTGCACCAAGTAGATTATGTCTTTTATATCTTTGTTTACACGTTATTGAGCATGTGCAGTAATATTACTATCTCTGAGACCCCCAGCACTGGGATATGACGCCTGTAATAGCAAACCTATTTTATGTTGGGAGGGAGAGAGGAGGATACTGGCGGCCAACTGGGACTCATCCACACACCACTTAACTCTTCTCCCACGTTCTCCTCCCACCCTATCCTCTCCCATCTTCTCTCCTACATCCTCCACCCCCCATCCTTGTATCTCATATTTTATCCTCCACTTCCTCCCTCACCCTTCTCCCTCTACTACCCATCCCTTCTCCCTCTACTACCTAACCCTTCTCCCTCTACTACCCAACCCTTCTTCCTCTACTACCCTTCTCTGTCTTGCAATCCAAGGCAACATGGGTTTACTACTAAGCAAGTCACTCCTGACTCACACAACAGCTTGACCATTACAACATAGTTTTGGAAGTACTGCAAAGCTAGCTTTTAAAATATAAGTGTGATTGTGGTGTAATAGCACGCAAAGTGGGTGTAAAAGGAATAACTTGGAAAGTGGGCAATTTGACCTTCAATTTTCTCAGAAACTGGCCTCAGAATTGCTCTCTTTCTCTTAGTACCTGGAATCTACCCTGAGTCGATTTCGGGTGGGGGGAGGGGGATTCACCGCCCCCCACGGTCTGGTCTCAGACCAGGTCTCCTGGTTAGTGTTCTGGGTTGTGTGAGAGTGGCATCCATCGAAGACTCAAGATTAACACATGCTGATCTTGTTCTTCTAGTGGACTACACGAAACAATAACATGTTTAACGAGTACAAAACCAAATCAAACTGCCCACTTGAGCGAACTATGTTTACAAGGTATCTAAGGGTAACCAAACATGTCCAGTGTTATGATCCAGCAACACAAGAGCGTTACCGTGACACTGAAAAATGATAGGTGGGATAAGAAGAACCTTCAAAATAGAGATATATTTTCTAGACTGGAATATTACTGTCTCTGATTTACCTGGCCTAAGGCCGGGCTCTGGGAGTAGAAAAACCTCTCGAAACGCACATCAAAGGTATACCTGTACTCACCGAGTTGTACTCGTCGATTTGTGTTTGCGAGGGTCGACACTCAGCTCCTGGCTCCGTCTCTTAGACTGCTTTGATCCGCATTGCTGACCTCTGGCCTCTTGGGCTTTATCATATCTACTTTTGAAGCTGTGTATTGAGTTTGTCTCCACCACTGCCTCATCCAAGTCATTCCATTTTTCAACCAGCCTGAGACTAAAGAAATATTTCCTTACATCCCTGTGGCTCATCAGTGTCTTCAGCTTCCACTTATGTCCCCTCGATGTTGGTCCTCTTAATTCAACCACTCTGTCACTATCTGCCCCCATCAATTCCTCTTTAAGATTTTTGTAAGCTGTAGCCATATCTCTTATTGTTGTTCTCGTAAGGTTCAGTTCCTTCTACCGTTGAAGCTTTTCCAGCTTCACGTATTTTATCAAGTGATGATTCCATGCTGGGTCGGTCTCTCTCTCTCTCTCTCTCTCTCTCTCTCTCTCTCTCTCTCTCTCTCTCTCTCTCTCTCTCTGTTTCTCTTTACACAGGGTTTAACAAGGTTAAGGATCCCTAGCTTTATTGACAAGCTATTTACAAGTTAAGGATTCCTAACTTTATTGACAAGCTAAGAGCTGTTACCTACATCAGCTCATTTGAAAGCATTTTTATTGTTATGAGACATAAAAGTAGGGAACAGGATGAAGTTGGAGCCATCTGTGGGCCAGCATTTTCATTTGATCAATTGACTTTATCTCGTTAATATCATAATGCTGTACAAATGTGTTCCAGACTCGAGTCATCCTGAGGATAAATGATCTCAGATGAAGTGATGTTCTGGAGAAGGGTACAGCCAGAGTGAAGTTGCTGCTTTCTGCCCGTCTTGTGGTATAGAAGCTTGCTTCACGCTGTCCTCGAAGTGGAACCAAGTGTGGTACTTTGACAATGTTGGCTTTGTACATAACAGTAAGGCCACCCACATCCCTCCTGTGTTCAAGGCTCTGCTGATATGACAGATCTATCCAGGATTGGTCCAGGCGAGAGATGAGACATCTTGCTCTGTTCTCTACTCTGTCAAGCAGTTGCAGATAAGGGGGGGCAGGCAAACCAAGAAAGTGGAGCATACTCAAGGTGTGAGCGTACTTGTGTCTCGTACAGAATCTTGCAACCGGTACTGCCAAGCAGATGCGAGATACGGAGAAGTGCTGTAAGCTTCCTGGCTGCCTTGTTTGCAAGATTTACAACGTGATTCTTCATGGTCAGTTTGGAGTCATCTCTCTCTCTCTCTGTTGCATGTTAATGAGTGTTGCATTGAGTTTCTTAAGAACTTTAAATACTCCTCAAATACAAGAACTCGTCTCTAAGCAAAAGCAAACTTGTAAAAATGTAGGCCATCACCAGCAGGGTGTTAAAAATGTAAGTCACCAGCAGGGTGTTAAAATGTAACTCACCAGCTGGGTGTTAAAATGTAACTCACCAGCTGGGTGTTAAAATGTAAGTCACCAGCTGGGTGTTAAAATGTAAGTCACCAGCTGGGTGTTAAAATGTAACTCACCAGCTGGGTGTTAAAATGTAAGTCACCAGCTGGGTGTTAAAATGTAAGTCACCAGCTGGGTGTTAAAATGTAACTCACCAGCTGGGTGTTAAAATGTAACTCACCAGCTGGGTGTTAAAATGTAAGTCACCAGCTGGGTGTTAAAATGTAAGTCACCAGCTGGGTGTTAAAGGCGTAATGGAAATTCGGTACAAATGGAGGAACTTTCTCACACTTAACATGCTGCACCACCAACACACACACTTCATGCTTTGTAAACATACTGACCAAGTCTACACTCTTTTGCTAACCCCCCTCTTTCTCCCCTCCTCCTGCCTTCCTCCTCCCCTCCTTCTCCTCCCCTCCTTCTCCTCCCCTCCTCCTCCCCTTCCTCCTCCTCCTGTGTTTCCTTGTGTCTTTTCTCGCGTTTAATAATCTTCTCTTCTTGCTTTGTCTCTCTAGCTCCCAGCTCTTGTTTTTCTTCTTCTCTCTGTTACCTTGTCTCTCTTCCTTACCTTGTCTCTTCTCATTCCTTGCTCTCTTGCCTCTTTCACTTCTTTCGTCTCACTTCCATCGTTCCCCTGGTCTTGTCTCTCTTCCCTCTTTCCCTGGCCTCTCGTCTCTTTTTCCCCCCTCCATTCGTTGCGTCTTTCCCTGTCCTCACCTCGCTTCTTCCCCCGTTCTTGTGTCTCACCTTCCTTCTTCCATCGTTCATGTATCTCACCTTCCTTCTTCCCCCGTTCTTGTGTCTCACCTTCCTTCTTCCCTCGTTCATGTGTCTCACCTTCCTTCTTCCCCCATTCTTGTGTCTCACCTTCCTTCTTCCCCCATTCTTGTGTCTCACCTTCCTTCTTCCCTCGTTCATGTGTCTCACCTTCCTTCTTCCCTCGTTCATGTGCCTCACCTTCCTTCTTCCCCCGTTCTTGTGTCTCACCTTCCTTCTTCCCACGTTCATGTGTCTCACCTTCCTTCTTCCCCCGTTCTTGTGTCTCACCTTCCTTCCCCCGTTCTTGTGTCTCACCTTCTTCCCCCGTTCATGTGTCTCACCTTCCTTCTTCCCTCATTCATGTGTCTTACCTTCCTTCTTCCCCCGTTCATGTGTCTCACCTTCCTTCCCCCGTTCTTGTGTCTCACCTTCTTCCCTCGTTCATGTGTCTCACCTTCCTTCTTCCTTCGTTCATGTGTCTCACCTTCCTTCTTCCCCCGTTCATGTGTCTCACCTTCCTTCTTCCCTCGTTCATGTGTCTCACCTTTCTTCTTCCCTAGTTCATGTGCCTCACCTTCCTTCTTCCCCCATTCTTGTGTCTCACTTTCCTTCTTCCCCCGTTCTTGTGTCTCACCTTCCTTCTTCCCCCGTTCATGTGTCTCACCTTCCTTCTTCCCTCGTTCATGTGTCTAACCTTCCTTCTTCCCTCGTTCTTGTGTCTCACCTTCCTTCTTCCCTCGTTCTTGTGTCTCACCTTCCTTCTTCCCTCGTTCTTGTGTCTCACCTTCCTGCTTCCCCCCGTGATCCGCTGATGGTCGGGGATTATCTTCCCCGCTCTCCGATCTCAGACCAGACCTTCTGGGTGGACAACGTTTAGCTCCGTGTAGAGCTTTGGCAAGTCGCGAAAACACTGCACATAGCGAAACGTTCTTCCACATGTGTCTTTTATTTATTTTTTTTCACTACTGTCAACATTATGCCATTTGTGTCCAGCCTGGTTGACCAGGCAAGCGGCAGTGAAGCCTGACCCAGGGCCGGGCTCCGAGAGTATGAAACCACTAGGAACCCATCACAGGTATATCACAGGGAAGGTGAGGGCCTCCTCTTTGATGGCTGAGCAGGCACTGTCAGGAGGAACATGTCACACTCCCGTTTCAAAACAGTTAGTGGTAACTTACAGGTCTGCTGATATTCCTTGTTGTACTCAGGGCCAGGCAAGCCTGACTCAGGGCCAGGCAAGCCTGACTCAGGGCGAGACAAACCTGACTCAGGGCCAGACAAGCCTGACTCAGAGCCAGACAACCCCTACCCCTGGTCAGACAGGCTTGACCCAGGGCCGGGCTCAAGGAGTAAGAAAACCCTCGATGACCGTCATAGGTATATCAGAGGTGGAAACCTGTTATGCTTTTCTTTTTGCACTCTGGCAGGATTGTTGACCTTATGTTTACATGTCTTGAACACGTATAAACACGACATACATTCTGTTTACATTCAGTATACAAGTACCTGGCCTTTCCGATGTGATTCGTAACACGTCTTAATCCTGTGATATTTCCTTCCCATCCCAGGAGACCTGGTCTGAGACCGAAAAATAGGGAAGATAATGTCCAGTGAGCTGATGTAGGCAACAGCTCTTAGCTTGTCAATCAAGTTAAGAACCCTAAATCTAACCTTATAAAACCCGGTGTAAAAAAAATGACAGTTGTACAAATAGGTATAAGAACTATGAGACTAGACACTAATAAATATCTATTGAAGAAGCTTAAGAGGCGCGTTGAGGAGCTGTGACTCGACCCGGGCAGTCAAAAATGGGCGAGTGCACAGTATTGGATAAGTGCCCAACAGTAAGTGGTAATGAGTATACACGAGTGTGTCATGCTGCTGTCACTGAAGGTGGGAGAGAAGTAGTGGTTTCAGAACATACTCGACACTTGACACAATGTTCGCTCCTTGTTTGTGAAAGAGATTTTTAATATTGGTTAGAGGATGGATTGTTACTTTAATCTATCTTTCTGTCAGTTACTGGCGAACTTCTTTAATATTTTATGGTCTCCTTGAGTCGATCATACTTAACATTGAAGAAAAAAGAAGGTACAGAGATGCGTAACATACGCAAGGACAATGCTCAGAATACCCAAAAACCAGCACCTGATCTCCACACCATGGTAACAGTACTCTGGTGTGTGTGCAGTCTGAGATACACCAGCAGTCATAAAGTCGCAATATATACCTTAAACCTCGTACTTGTAAGTGTACTTTACAGTTGATGCACAAGTGTAGAGCAAATTTAAGACAAGAGGTGCCGTAAGTAGAGTTTAAGTTCACTGTGAATATAACTTTAATTCTTAAAGGGGTGATATATAAGCCAGTGGAAGGTCTCAGTCAGATGACCAACAGCTTCATTGGCGGATCATTATAAGACCTGCGTCAGGAAACACTTGTCCTGTTTCCTGACGAACCTTACCTAACCTAACTGTCGTTCAAAATTTCTACCTGTTTACTGGTAGTCTACCTGTAAATATTTTCGTGGGTCACTTCCTTCGCGGTCCGGTCCCAGACCAGGCCTCCTGGTTGACGGTCTTTGATAAATCAGTCTGCTAGTGCTGGCCTTACGCAGTCCGACGTAAGAAGCCTCCACAGCCAGGCTGATCAGGAATTGACTTGATGAACTTATCCAGTTCCCTCTTGAAAACAGCCAGGGAGAGTGTTGAAAAGTCTTGGTCCCTCTAGGAGTATTGAGTTGTCACTTTGTGTACTCACTGTTCCTTTGTTTTTGTGTAAGACATATTGTCGGATCAAGTTACTGATCACTCGAGCCATAGCTGGAGTGCACAGTAACTAACTTGAGGAACTTACATGATCAGTAACTAACTTGAGGAACTTACATGATCAGTAACTAACTTGAGGAACTTACATGATCAGTAACTAACTTGAGGAACTTATATGATCAGTAACTAACTTGAGGAACTTACATGATCAGTAACTAACTTGAGGAACTTACATGATCAGTAACTAACTTGAGGAACT
>NC_091309.1:16258980-16273980 GCF_038502225.1 Cherax quadricarinatus
TAACATATCTCTACGGAAAGGAGAAGATGCAAACTCAAGAGAGAGAGGTGGCCCCCTCTACAGGCAAAAATGATGGCTAACAGATCTCCTTAAAAGGCAGAAAACTCCCTGAAGTATGAACGTCAAACTGGTAAGGGAAGTGGAGAACATTGAACACAAACTGATTGCATCGTGTAGTGTCCAAGAGAGACAGAGGGAGCAAAGAGCCATATAGTATATAGGAGAACTCCCAAATATCTCTTCTACACAGATTCCTTCTCAAAGGAGATGAAAATATACTTAAGACAATAAGGAAATGAGTGAAATACTCGAGTTACTATACGACTCTGTATTCAGTGAACCATTCGTCAGTGTAGAGATATGGTTGTCTTCAAGAGGGAGCTGGACAGATACCTAAAGTCAGTTCCAGATCAGCTGGATTGTGTTTCATACGTTGGATTACGTGCGGCCAGCACTAACAGCCTGGTAGATCAGGCCCTGATCCACCAGAAGGCCTGGTCAGGGAGCGGGCTGCGTGGGCGTTGATCCCCAGAATGCCCTCCAGGTAGAGATCGAAAAACCAAATGAATTTTTCAGGAATGAAACTTAAAACCCTGCCGATATGTTCACAGATTCGATGTAGCCCTCTCACCAGATGACTCTGAAGAAGCCATTGACAGCATACCCTTGCATTCTGCTCCAGGCCTAGGCTCGCAGAACTCCATATTTATTAAAAAGTGTAAGAAACCATTATCTCAGGCCTTTAGTATTTAATGGAGAAGCCTGGTCACAGGTGTCATCCCAAGGCCATTGGGACTTGTGGCTCTCAGAGTACATGTGAGCTGAAAGATATTTATCTCTGTGAGTGTATATATGCCAATACTTGTGTATCTCAATGTATATACACAGAAAGGCATTTATCAGAGTGTATATATAGTGAGAGTTTATTTTAATCCCAATTTTAGAGGTTCAAGTATTTTTGACTGGTGGTGAACAGGTAACATTAAGCCTTAGTGACCCTTGTATAATCGATAGGTTTGAAACCCCATTAACCCGGAAATCCCACCTCAGAACCTTCAGTTTCCCGCCGACCTCGGCGGTGGTAAGAAGTCACTTCTGTCGCTCCTGGTTTTCAAAATTTCGGCTTGAAATAATGACCTTATCCGTAGATCTACGTCATGGAATTTTGAATATGATGTAGATAACGCACAGTTATACACATATACGAACCATAAAAAAAATACGGAATTGCGTATATTTTCTGTTTAATGATTTGTTCCATTTTTGGGGGTGAAATTTTTTCCCACGCTTTCAGGATATATTCTTTAAACGATTACTGTTATAATCCCAACTAAGCGCTAAACCCACAAGGGTCATACATCGCCAATGGATACATTAAATAATATTTAAACGTTCTATAATTGGACAAAAACCGGAACTCGTAAGTCGATTTCGGGTTTATATTTTATATTGTTTTATTTTTTTCAATGGATTTGCATGAAATTTTCAGCACTGCACTCTGGGACTATTAAAACCATGCATGCAAATTTTAATAAAGGCAGGGCTATTGAAAATGGCAGCGCTTTTTATTTCCATACAGGATGCACTTTTAAAAGAACAGGTGACGTTTTGGCCAACTAAATGGCGAGAGGGAGGTTATGTAGGGCGTTCAGGACGCAGCACCGTGAACAACAACAGTACCGTGAACAACAACAGTACCGTGAACAACAACAGCAGCACCTTGAACAACAACAGTACCGTGAACAACAACAGCAGCACCTTGAACAACAACAGTACCGTGAACAACAGTACCGTGAACAACAACAGCACCTTGAACAACAACAGTACCGTGAACAACAGTACCGTGAACAACAACAGTACCGTGAACAACAACAGCACCTTGAACAACAACAGTACCGTGAACAACAGTACCGTGAACAACAACAGTACCGTGAACAACAGTACCGTGAACAACAGTACCGTGAACAACAGCACCTTGAACAACAACAGTACCGTGAACAACAGTACCGTGAACAACAACAGTACCGTGAACAACAACAGCACCTTGAACAACAACAGTACCGTGAACAACAAGAGTACCGTGAACAACAGCAGTGCCGTAAAGAACAACAGCAGCAGCAGTGCCGTGAAGAACAACAGCAGCAGCAGTGCCGTGAAGAACAACAGCAGCAGCAGTGCCGTGAAGAACAACAGCAGCAGCAGCAGTGCCGTGAAGAACAACAGCAGCAGCAGTGCCGTGAAGAACAACAGCAGCAGCAGTGCCGTGAAGAACAACAGCAGCAGCAGTGCCGTGAAGAACAACAGCAGCAGCAGTGCCGTGAAGAACAACAGCAGTAGCAGTGCCGTGAAGAACAACAGCAGCAGCAGTGCCGTGAAGAACAACAGCAGCAGCAGTGCCGTGAAGAACAACAGCAGCAGCAGTGCCGTAAAGAACAACAGCAGCAGCAGTGCCGTGAAGAACAACAACAGCAGCAGCAGCAGTGCCGTGAAGAACAACAGCAGCAGCAGCAGTGCCGTGAAGAACAACAACAGCAGCAGCAGCAGTGCCGTGAAGAACAACAACAGCAGCAGCAGTGCCGTAAAGAACAACAGCAGCAGCAGTGCCGTGAAGAACAACAGCAGCAGCAGTGCCGTGAAGAAGAGCAGCAACAATACCGTGAAGAACAACAGCAGCAGCAGTGCCGTGAAGAACAACAGCAGCAGTGCCGTAAAGAACAGCAGCAGCAGCAGTGCCGTGAAGAACAACAGCAGCAGCAGTGCCGTGAAGAACAACAGCAGCAGTGCCGTAAAGAACAACAGCAGCAGCAGTGCCGTGAAGAACAACAGCAGCAGCAGCAGTGCCGTGAAGAACAACAGCAGCAGCAGCAGTGCCGTGAAGAACAACAGCAGCAGCAGCAGTGCCGTGAAGAACAACAGCAGCAGTGCCGTGAAGAACAACAGCAGCAGTGCCGTGAAGAACAACAGCAGCAGCAGTGCCGTGAAGAACAACAACAGCAGCAGCAGTGCCGTGAAGAACAACAACAGCAGCAGTGCCGTGAAGAACAACAACAGCAGCAGCAGCAGTGCCGTGAAGAACAACAACAGCAGCAGCAGTGCCGTGAAGAACAACAGCAGCAGCAGTGCCGTGAAGAACAACAGCAGCAGCAGTGCCGTGAAGAACAACAGCAGCAGCAGCAGTGCCGTAAAGAACAACAGCAGCAGCAGTGCCGTGAAGAACAACAGCAGTAGCAGTGCCGTAAAGAACAACAGCAGCAGCAGTGCCGTGAAGAACAACAGCAGCAGCAGTGCCGTGAAGAACAACAGCAGCAGCAGTGCCGTGAAGAACAACAACAGCAGCAGCAGTGCCGTGAAGAACAACAACAGCAGCAGCAGTGCCGTGAAGAACAACAGCAGCAGCAGCAGTGCCGTGAAGAACAACAACAGCAGCAGCAGTGCCGTGAAGAACAACAGCAGCAGCAGTGCCGTGAAGAACAACAGCAGCAGCAGTGCCGTGAAGAACAGCAGCAGCAGCAGCAGTGCCGTGAAGAACAACAACAACAACAGCAGCAGCAGTGCCGTGAAGAACAACACAGCAGCAGCAGTGCCGTGAAGAACAACAGCAGGAGCAGTGCCGTGAAGCAGCAGTGCCGTAAAGAACAACAGCAGCAGCAGTGCCGTGAAGAACAACAGCAGCAGCAGTGCCGTGAAGAACAACAACAGCAGCAGCAGTGCCGTGAAGAACAACAGCAGCAGCAGCAGTGCCGTGAAGAACAACAACAGCAGCAGCAGCAGTGCCGTGAAGAACAACAGCAGCAGCAGTGCCGTGAAGAACAGCAGCAGCAGCAGCAGTGCCGTGAAGAACAAACAGCAGCAGCAGTGCCGTGAAGCAGCAGTGCCGTGAAGAACAACAGCAGCAGCAGCAGTGCCGTGAAGCAGTGCCGTGAAGAACAACAACAGCAGTGCCGTGAAGAACAACAACAGCAGCAGTGCCGTGAAGAACAGCAGCAGCAGTGCCGTGAAGAACAACAGCAGCAGCAGCAGTGCCGTGAAGAACAACAGCAGCAGCAGTGCCGTGAAAAACAACAACAGCAGCAAGTGCCGTGAAGTACAACAGCAGCAGCAGCAGTGCCGTGAAGAACAAACAGCAGCAGCAGTGCCGTGAAGCAGCAGCAGCAGTGCCGTGAAGAACAACAGCAGCAGCAGCAGTGCCGTGAAGAACAACAACAGCAGCAGCAGCAGTGCCGTGAAGAACAACAGCAGCAGCAGCAGTGCCGTGAAGAACAACAGCAGCAGCAGCAGTGCCGTGAAGAACAACAACAGCAGCAGCAGTGCCGTGAAGAACAACAGCAGCAGCAGCAGCAGTGCCGTGAAGAACAACAGCAGCAGCAGCAGTGCCGTGAAGAACAACAGCAGCAGCAGCAGTGCCGTGAAGAACAACAGCAGCAGCAGCAGTGCCGTGAAGAACAACAGCAGCAGCAGCAGTGCCGTGAAGAACAACAACAGCAGCAGCAGTGCCGTGAAGAACAACAGCAGCAGCAGCAGTGCCGTGAAGAACAGCAGTGCCGTGAAGAACAACAGCAGCAGCAGCAGTGCCGTGAAGAACAACAGCAGCAGCAGTGCCGTGAAGAACAACAGCAGCAGCAGCAGTGCCGTGAAGAACAACAGCAGCAGCAGTGCCGTGAAGAACAACAGCAGCAGCAGTGCCGTGAAGAACAACAACAGCAGCAGCAGTGCCGTGAAGAACAACAACAGCAGCAGTGCCGTGAAGAACAACAGCAGCAGCAGTGCCGTGAAGAACAACAACAGCAGCAGCAGCAGTGCCGTGAAGAACAACAGCAGCAGCAGCAGAAACAACAGCAGCAGCAGTGCCGTGAAGAACAACAGCAGCAGCAGCAGTGCCGTGAAGAACAACAGCAGCAGCAGCAGTGCCGTGAAGAACAACAGCAGCAGCAGTGCCGTGAAGAACAACAACAGCAGCAGCAGTGCCGTGAAGAACAACAGCAGCAGCAGCAGTGCCGTGAAGAACAACAGCAGCAGCAGTGCCGTGAAGAACAACAACAACAGCAGCAGTGCCGTGAAGAACAACAGCAGCAGCAGCAGTGCCGTGAAGAGCCTCACTCGGCCAAGCACTCACCACCACCAGAACCACTCTCTGAGCTCCTCACTCCAGGGTCCTCAACATATCCTCATTTACCAAGAGCACCCTGAAGTAGAGCTCACCTGATTATATGGCGCTTCAACACACATTTAATTATTTGGGGACGGCAAGAGTGTATTATTATTATTATTATTATTATTATTATTATTATTATTATTATTATTGTTATTGTTGTTGTTGTTGGTGGTGGTGGTGGTAGTGGTTGTGTTATCACGGGGAAGCGCTAAGCCCGTAGAAGAATGGGTGGCTATCAGTTGTTGTCATATGGAATGATTTAAGTGTTTAGGTTTGTTACCAGTTCCTTCAAGATTTTCCAGGTGTAAATTATTATGTACCTTTCTCGCGTATTTTTCAAGGAATACAGTTGAAGAGACTTCAGGGGGTCCCAGTAGTTCAAATGCTGTATTGAGTGAATATGAACAATGAAAGTTCTCTGTACGTTTTCCAGCCCAATACTCTCGCCTGCCTTGCAGGGAGCTGTCAGAATACAGTAGTATTCCAGCCTGGAGAGAACAAGTGACTTAAAGAGACTCACCACTGGCCTAGCATCTCTCTTGTCTTGAAATTTCTAGTTACCTAGTCTAATTTTCTTTGAGGTAGCAGTGGCAACATTGTTGTGAATGTGAGATGTTTTGACATCATTACTCGCAAGTCTTGCACATGAGACTTACGCTCTTTTGAATGATTTTAGATAGTTTGTACTCCGTTACAGTCTTAATTTCCTCCATTCTTCCATAGCGGAGCAATTGAAATTTGTTCTCATTGAATATCATACTGTCTGAGTCCCACTGGAAGAAGACTTGATGTATATCCGCCTGTAGGAAGGTCACTCTCGTAGATATTCTAGTGTCATCAGCAAAGGATGTTATGGTGCTATGATTTATATTTTTATCATTGTCGGATATAAAATGAGAAACAAAAATAGAGTGAGTACTGTCCCTCGATGAACAGCTTTTCACTGTGGCAGCTTCCAACTTTTCCATTTGTTTCTTTTTCTTGCATTTTGAGCACAATCACACCATGGTCGCACTTGTCAAACACTTTTACAAAATCAGTGTACACTACATCAGGATTAAGCTTGTCTTCCAGAACATCCAGTACGGCATCGTAATGATCTGGAAAGTCGTGAAAGACAGGAATTTGATAATGTGTGAAGTTAGGGCTAATAGTCTCTTGCATTTTGCAATGCTTTACTGCCTCCTTAGTGTAGCGGGATAATATCAGTGACTGTGGGATGACACCTGTGTCCAAACTCCTTCCCCATAAAATATTAAAGTGACGAATATGGAATTCCACGAGTCTGGGCCTGAAACAGAATGCTTGGACATGCTGTCGATGGCTTCTTCAGAGCCAGCTGAAAGGAGAGGACTACATCAGAGATCGTGGAAATGTTTTCAGGGTTTTAAGTCTCATTCATGCAAATCTCGTTTTGGTCATCGATCTGCAGATTGATGAATGGTACACTGAACACAGAGTTGTATTGTAACTTCAGTATTCCATTCATTTCCTTATTGTCATCAGTGTATATTCCGTCTCCCTTAAGTAAAGGCCTTACACTGGATGAGGTTTTCACCCTGGAGGTACAATAAAGACATTGTGTTCAATCAATCCATTGTGTATAATAAAGTGTTTGTGCGTAATAAAACCTTTTGTGGATAATAAAGCCCTTATTGTATGCACACGTTAACTTTATAAAACTGGACCACAGCAACACATTGCAAGAGTTTAGCAAGGAAGGCAGAGAAAGAAAGAGAGAGAGAGAGAAGACGAGCTCATGTAGTGTGAGCTAGAGGCATATTCCCCTAAGAAAGAAGAAGAGCAGGAGTAAACTGGAGAAAGACGCTCCCTCTACAGAAGACGACGAAGAATCACTGAGCTCCTCAGGAACGCTAGAATATTTAATACTCGGAAGGAGGCGCTGACCAGGGAAGTGGAAACTATCGAACTTAAGTTAACGGATTCTTACAGGAACCAGGAGAGACAGGAGGAGCTTAAAGCTATTAGTGAAATTGAAAGAAATTCGAAATATTTCTTTTCATATGCCAAAAACAAGGCAAATACCACATCTAGTATAGGGCCCTTACTCAGACAGGATGGGACTTACACAGATGACAAGGAAATGAGTGAAATACTGAAATCCCAGTACGACTCTGTGTTTAGTGAGCCACTAATCAGTCTGAGGAACGACGACCCAAATGATTTCTTCATGAATGAGCCTCAAAACTCCATAAATGTATGCCAGTTCTCCGACATTACCCTAACTTCGATAGATCTTGAAAAGCCATTGACAACATGCCCATGCACTCAGCCTCAGGCCCAGACTCATGGGTTTCTTGCAGTTCATTAAGAACTGCAAGAAACCCCTCTAACGTGCCCTAAGTTCACTATGGAGGAGCTTGGACATGGGTTAAATTCCACAGTCACTTAAAATAACGGATATAGCCCCACTCCATAAATGTGGAAGCAAAACATTAACTTAGAACTATAGACCAATAACTCTAACGTCCCACATCATAAAAATCTTTGAAAGAGTGCTAAGAAGCAGGATTGCAGACCACCCGGATTCCCAAAAACTGCACAATCCAGGGCAACATGGGTTCAGGGCAGGTCGCTCCTGCCTCTCAAAACTACTGGATCACTTTGATACGGCCTTGGATGCACTGGAAGAAAATCAGAATGCAGTTGTAATATACACAGACTTTGCAAAAGCCTTTGACAAGTGCGATCATGGCGTAATAGCCCATAAAATACGTGATAGAGGAATAACTGGCAAAGTGGGGAGATGGATCTTCAGCTTCCTAACCAATCGAACACAAAGAGTAGTGGTCAACAGAGTTAATTCGGAAGCCGCCATAGTGAAGAGCTCTGTTCCACAAAGCACAGTACTCGCCCCTATCCTGTTCCTCATCCTCATATCAGACATAGACAGAGATGTAACCCACTGCACCGTATCATCCTTTGCAGACGATACTAGGATCTACATGAGGCTGTCATCTGCTGAGGACGCGGTTAACCTCCAAGAAGATATAAACAAAGTTTTCCAGTGGGCAACGGAAAACAATATGATGTTCAATGAAGACAAATTCCAACTACTCCGTTATGGAAAACTGGAGGAGATAATAACTAGAACAGAGTATACTACAAACTCTGGCCATACAGTAGAGCGGAAAAATAATGTAAGGGACCTGGGAGTAGTAATGTCTGAGGATCTCATTTTCAAGGATCACAACAGTGCCACGATCACAAGTGCAAAGAAAATGATAGGATGGATAATGAGAACGTTCAGAACAAGAGATGCCAAGCCAATGATGATCCTTTTAAAATCACTTGTTCTCTCTAGGCTGGAATAGTGCTGTACATTAACAGGTGAAATTGTAGATCTAGAGAGTGTACAGAGATCCTTTACTGCACGTATAAGTTCTGTCAAACACCTTAACTACTGGGAACGCTTGGAAGCACTTGACTTGTACTCGCTGGAACGCAGGAGAGAGAGATATATCATAATCTACACTTGGAAAATCCTAGAAGGAATGGTCCCGAATCTGCACACAGAAATCACTCCCTACGAAAGTTAAAGACTGGGCAGGCGATGCAAAATACCCCCAATTAAAAGTAGGGGCGCCATTGGTACACTAAGAGAAAACGCCATAAGTGTCCGGGGTCCAAGACTGTTCAGCATCCTCCCACCAAGCATAAGGGGAATTACCAATATACCTCTAGTTGCCTTCAAGAGAGAGCTGGACAGATACTTAAAGTCAGTGCCGCATCAGCCGGGCTGTGGCTCGTACGTTGGACTGCGTGCGGCCAGCAGTAACAGCCTGGTTGATCAGGCCCTGATCCACTGGGAGGCCTGGTCGTGGACCGGGCCGCGGGGGCGTTGATCCCCGGAATAACCTCCAGGTAACCTCCAGACGACAAGTGTATAAGATGAAGTCACTTGAATATATGTAATGTGTAATGGACCTGGAGCCTCTAGGTAATTGACCTAGTCAGAATGTATATATATATATATATATATATATATATATATATATATATATATATATATATATATATATATATACATATACACACACACACACACACACACATATCTTGGTATTAATTGGCCACATTCACTACTGTGTTTTTATGAGGAGAGGTGAGTGTTGCATAACTCACGCAAATGCAGCGTGAGACGTTTCAATTATAAATGAATTTATTGAAAGGGTTGTGTGTTCGTTACTCAGAACATGATGGCAGGTGTCGGGATTACGAGCGAGCAAGAGATGAGATAATTACCAGACTCAAGTTATGTCGTTATGTGTGTGTGTGGGTGGTGGGCGGTGGGCGAGGGTGGTGGATGGTGGGCGAGGGTGGTGGATGGTGGGCGAGGGTGGTGGATGGTGGGCGGTTTCTGTCTGTCTGGTGTAGTTTCCTTCTCAGCTCACGGCTCCTGCTGCTTCACTAGAACTTCGTCAGAAAAATATCACAGCTCCAAAGTTACCAAGTAATGTGCAAGATATTTTTTAAAGGTAAATGACATGGATAGACAGAGAGAGAGAGAGAGAGAGAGAGAGAGAGAGAGAGAGAGAGAGAGAGAGAGAGAGAGAGAGAGAGAGAGAGAGGAGTATCGAGGTGGTCTAGTGTATACGACAAAATTATTTTATACGACGCTCTTGAATTTCGTGCTCTAGCAAGCAGCCTGTAGGTTAATTAGCGGAGGAATTGTGGCCTCGTTAGCGGTCCGTGTCACGACCTCGGGAGCACCAGAGGCAGAGAAGAGGCAAGAGGAAGGAGGGAGGAGGCACGGAGAAGAGGAGAGGAGGAAAAAGACATGAAGAAGGGGAGAGGGAGGTAGGACAGAGGAGGAGGAGGAATATAGTGTAATAAGATTGGTAGAATTACCGACAATATGTAAGGTAAAAGAACACAAGTGCAACTAATGTGACATTTTATTGTGGCAACGTTTCGCTCTCCAGGGGCTTTGTCGAGCCGTTGACAAAGCTCCTGGAGAGCGAAACGTTGCCACAATAAAATGTCACATAAAACTCAAGGTTTTCCCTGAAGCTGTTTGAGAATTTTCTCCTACCACCCCCTATATATATATATATATATATATATATATATATATATATATATATATATATATATATATATATATATTGTTGTTGTTGTTGTTGTTGATCAATACCACTCGTTCATGGTCACAATAATATATATATATATATATATATATATATATATATATATATATATATATATATATATGCAATACTAGCTCTAGTTTTCTCGCAATATTGCCAGTGCTTCTTGAGGAGTTATTGAATGTTGAAAGGGTTGCAACACGTAGGTTGAGGGGGAAGTGTTAGGAAGGTTGTGTATCGAGTGCTGTGCCCATCTCTTGACATATTTACACTACTCTGGTGTGGGTGAGGTGTATTGTCTATCAGAAGATAGTGTAATACAGTGTATAATGTGCAGTATAATTCACAGTTTATTGCACAGTATAATACTTTGCATAGTGCATTGCATAATCCATTATATAAACACAATAAAAACATGGAATAATGCACGATATAATACGCAGTATGACACTTCATAATACAGTATAATATACAACATACCATACAATATAAGGCGCACGCACGCGCGCGCACACACACTCACACACACACACACACACACACACACACACACACACACACACACACACACACACACACACACACACACACACACACACACACACACACACACACACTACATCTTCACATTAATACATTAGTATTCAGCCTCTGCCTCACCTTACCCTGAATGACCCTCAAAGGTTTAGTGCTCCAAAAAAATTCGCTACTGTCCATTCCAAACACTCGCCACCAGAGGCAACATGTTCAACATGGCTACTTATTACTGAGCTCCTGGGAGAAAAATACGTTTTATAACGTTAGTGCAGTAAAGGCAGTTAAAGTTTATTGTGGATGTACGACTCTTGCTTGTACATGTCTCACTGTGTCTGTGTCTGCCTGCATCTGTCGTCTTGTGTAGCCTGAAGAGTCTGTGTCTGCCTGCATCTGTCGTCTTGTGTAGCCTGAAGAGTCTGTGTCTGCCTGCATCTGTCGTCTTGTGTAGCCTGAAGAGTCTGTGTCTGCCTGCATCTGTCATCTTGTGTAGCCTGAAGAGTCTGTGTCTGCCTGCATCTGTCATCTTGTGTAGCCTGAAGAGTCTGTTTCTGCCTGCATCTGTCGTCTTGTGTAGCCTGAAGAGTCTGTTTCTGCCTGCATCTGTCATCTTGTGTAGCCTGACGTATGTGTCTGTCTGCAACTGTCATCTTGTGTAGCCTGAAGAGTCTGTTTCTGTCTGCAACTGTCATCTTGTGTAGCCTGAAGAGTCTGTTTCTGCCTGCATCTGTCGTCTTGTGTAGCCTGAAGAGTCTGTTTCTGCCTGCATCTGTCATCTTGTGTAGCCTGACGTATGTGTCTGTCTGCAACTGTCATCTTGTGTAGCCTGAAGAGTCTGTTTCTGTCTGCAACTGTCATCTTGTGTAGCCTGAAGAGTCTGTTTCTGTCTGCAACTGTCATCTTGTGTAGCCTGAAGAGTCTGTTTCTGTCGAAAACTGAGTATTACAGGAACCTGAAGGATACCTGAAGGACGTTTCCGGGGGTCAGTGTCCCCTCGGCCCGATCCCAGACCATGCTTCCTGGAGGATCAAGGCCTGAAATACAAGAAAGTAAAGCAAAGTACATGTTGTTAATGTTAGTAGAAGGTTGGGCCACCAGCAGCAACAGCCTGATTGACCAGGCAAGCACCAGACGAACCTGGCCCCTGGCCAGGCTCCGGGGGTAGAAAGACTCTTCGAACTAATCAAAGGTATATCAAAGGTAAGGTATTGTAAGACGTACTCGTTCATGATACACAAAGAGACTTTGATACACTGTAATGTACAGGAATTGATCAGGACGTCAAGTTGGTGGTGATGGAGGACAGTCTGCAGAAACGTTTGTGCCTTGAGGCTGCCTTAATCTTAGTGTCCTACAGAGTAGCCCCAAACACAGGTAGTTTTAACATCAGGAGTGCTCGCTTGACTTCCTTCCCGAAGTAGAGAGACTCGGGGAACTCATCATCAAAGGTATATATATTCTGCGCTTCTCTGTTCTCTGTATTGGATTGAAAAAGCCTCAGATGGCGGAAGTTCTAAGTAAACATCTTATTTGTTACATTTGAGTCTTTATTCCGGATCCAGTGTGTGCAGCCCGAGGAACTTCAGACATTCTCATTAATTTACATGTTGAATTTATGTGGGTTGTAAATTACTCACAGAATGGACGAGGTTCAAATCCACGGCGAGCCAGTCGTAAAACTAGCAAGCCAATGCACCGATATATTGCATAATTAGTGCCTTCTGTGCCTACTGTTATACTAATATATTTATCTACATTATTTGTGTGACTTAAATATTACCATAATTAGCTCAGTACTAGTTTGAAGACTGGAGGATACCTGAAGAATGCTTCCAAGGGTTAACATCCCCATGGCCCGGTCATTGACCAGGTCCCCTGGTCGATCAAGGCTTCATTAAATAAAACTAGGCTGTTACTGCTTGCTGCACGCAGTCCAATGTACAAATAGCCCGGCTGGCTAGTCACAGGAAGGGATCCACAAGTTTGTTGGTAGTTTCCCTTATTCACAGAGGAAGGGCGTTGAAGAGCCTGGGGCCTCTAACACTTATCGAGTTCTCTCTTAATGTACTCATCGCGTCTCTATTTTTTATTTTTATTTGAGTTACTCAGCACCATCTGCCAAGTCTCTTGTTTTCATACAGAAAGATTTTGGTTTTCAGGTTTTGACCTGCCCCTCCAGGATTTTCCAGGTGTAAATTATGATGTACCCTTCTCGCTGACGTTCCAAGGAATTTAGTTGAAGAGGTTTAAGCCATGGGTTCGAACCTCACCCGATCTGCGAGTTGTTGACACTCGTGTTATTACAATTTTGTGAGTCACGGGAGCCAAGATATACTAAACGTTGTAATAATGTTGGCATAATTACCGACAGTATGTTAAGTAAAAGACACAAGTGCAACTGATTCGACATTTTACTGTGACAACGTTTCGCTCTTCATGAGCTTTGTCAAGCCGTTACTCGTAGCAGCATGACAAAGCTCCTGGAGAGCGAAACGCTGCCACAGTAAGATGTCCCATTAGTTGCACTTGTGTCCATTTTACCTTACGTTGATCACCTACGAAACTGTACTGAGGTTTGCTATTTATTCAGTCATTGGGCGAGGTGTGTTTGATGGCAGGTTACGGGCAGCAAGTCTTCGTCTTCAGTATCGTCTTCCTGGTGTTGGGGTTTCAGAGGGAACCTTCCCAACAACATCATTAAAGCACAGAATAAAAGTAAGAATGTAATTACCGAGGAGGAAAAATTAGGCTCCGGCTTGTGCAGTTAGTGTCAGTAACAGGGAGCTGGGACGCCAGCCCCTTCCACCCAGCCCTGGAGGCGGACCCTGAGAGCCCTCTGGGACGTCAGTCACTTCCACCCAGCCCTGGAGGCGGACCCTGAGAGCCCTCTGGGACGTCAGTCACTTCCACCCAGCCCTGGAGGCGGACCCTGAGAGCCCTCTGGGACGTCAGTCACTTCCACCCAGCCCTGGAGGCGGACCCTGAGAGCCCTCTGGGACGTCAGTCACTTCCACCCAGCCCTGGAGGCGGACCCTGAGAGCCCTCTGGGACGTCAGTCACTTCCCAGCCCTGGAGGAGGACCCTGAGAAACCTTTAGGACGTGAGTCACTTCCACCCAGCCCTGGAGGCGGACCCTGAGAGCCCTCTGGAACGTCAACCCTTTCCACCTAGCCCTGGAGGAGGACCCTGAGACCCTTATGGGACGTCAGCCCCTTCCACCCAGCCCTGGAGGCGGGCCCTGAGAGCCCTCTGGGACGTCAACCCTTTCCACCCAGACCTTGAAGTGGAACATCAGGGCTCTTTGATGAATGGTCTGCGGCAATCTTTAATTATTTGGAACCAAAGGAAATGATGTGGAACCATCTGAAATGATGTTAAGCTGTCTGACATGGTCTGAAAACACCTGGAATAATGGAGAACCGGTTGGAGTTGGGTTTGATTGGAGTCTTTAACAGTGGCGCCCACTATGAAGAGGAGGTTGGGAAAACAACTAGATCTTGGGAACAAGAAAAGGGTGACGGAAGATACAGACAGCGCCTGAGAAAACTATACGCAACGGGAGGACAAAGTAGAATCTTACTAAAAGTTCCTTACTAGTCAGTCTGTGATGGCTATGTTAACATGTTGGTCGCTAGCATCAGCAGCTTGGTTGATCAGGCTGTAGGTCAGGAAGTCTGGCCATACCTGGTCATAGACCGGGCCGCGGGGGCGTTGACCCCCGAAGCCCTCTCCAGGTACAGGCCGGGCTATAAGATTAGAAAAATCTTTCTTGATTAGTCATGGGTATATCAATAGACTGCACATCTGTTGGGGGACGCCAAGGGCATACTAACGAGGAGTAAGATGAAGCAGAGTGACAGCGTAAGGACTCCGGACTCAGTTCGTGAGGATATATTTCCTCCTCCTCCTCCTCCTCTCTGAGCCGTGAGTATGACAAGAAATCGTTGATTAAAGGTATGTTATTGATCGTAGCAGTGACTGCGTGTTGCCAGTGATCTTAGGAGTGACTGCGTGTTGCCAGTGATCGTAGCAGTGACTGCGTGTTCCCAGTGATCGTAGCAGTGACTGCGTGTTGCCAGTGATCTTAGGAGTGACTGCGTGTTGCCAGTGATCTTAGGAGTGACTGCGTGTTGCCAGTGATCTTAGGAGTGACTGTGTGTTGCCAGTGATCGTAGCAGTGACTGCGTGTTGCCAGTGATCGTA
>NC_091309.1:16278980-16456480 GCF_038502225.1 Cherax quadricarinatus
CAGGAGGCTGGATCTGGGACCATCAACCAGGAGGCTGGATCTGGGACCATCAACCAGGAGGCTGGATCTGGGACCATCAACCAGGAGGCTGGATCTGGGACCATCAACCAGGAGGCTGGATCTGGGAACATCAACCAGGAGGCTGGATCTGGGACCATCAACCAGGAGGCTGGATCTGGGACCATCAACCAGGAGGCTGGGTCTGGGTACATCAACCAGGAGGCTGGGTCTGGGTACATCAACCAGGAGGCTGGGTCTGGGACCATCAACCAGGAGGCTGAATCTGGGACCATCAACCAGGAGGCTGGGTCTGGGACCATCAACCAGGAGGCTGGGTCTGGGTACATCAACCAGGAGGCTGGGTCTGGGTACATCAACCAGGAGGCTGGGTCTGGGACCATCAACCAGGAGGCTGGGTCTGGGACCATCAACCAGGAGGCTGGGTCTGGCACCATCAACCAGGAGGGTGGGTCTGGCACCATCAACCAGGAGGCTGGGTCTGGGACCATCAACCAGGAGGCTGGGTCTGGGATCGGATCATGGGGGCGATATACCACCGGAATCGACAACAGTTACAAAGGTACCACAAGAGGCTATGAAGAGATCGGTGTATCATGGTAGCTGTACCTACTTCTGTCACAACTGTTCACGTCAACTACTCTACCACCGCTGCTCTGCCAGCAACTGGTGTGTCTTAGTAATATAACCTGCTGCTTCTACCACAGTTCAAGCACTCCGCCGCTAGTCTACGAGGCCGTCACTCACGTGCTGTCAGGTAAGAGTGATGAACACTGGGGGAGTATATATGGTGAAGCAGGAGAGCCAGGTGAAACACCACAGTGTATATTCACAGGTAACTAACCGTGATTAACTCTACCCTAAGTATAGTCATCCCAGATTTGTTAAGACTTTACTCTTTGTATTCTGCAGTTTTAACTTGGTTTGCTCGCTTTTCTAACTTTATCAGTTTTGCTTTACAACGAGGCTTGTTAGAAAACTTAATTTCGATTATTTATAAAGTTTGTCTAGAAACAAAGTATTTATAATAATAATAATAATAATAATAATAATAATAATAATAATAATAATAATCTTTATTTCCAGAAGTACATGATACAACTTATACAGGCCTTTCTGACATCATTGACATACTAAACAGAAAGCCCCTAGTTATGCAGAGCATATCGGGCAAATTAGGTTAATTTTGTCTCCAGGATGCGACTCATACCAGTCTACTAACACCCAGGTACCTACACACAAATAACCCGCACACAGAAGAGAGGAGCTTACGACGACGTTTCGATCAAACAAAGTCAGTGTGACTTTGTAAATGGTCCAAGTCGGACCGAAACGTCGTTGTAAGCTCCTCTCTTCTATGTGCGGGTTATTTGTGTGTCGTTCAAGTCACGGTATTGTGCCTTTTCTTGTTACCCAGGTACCTATTTACTGCTAGGTGAGCAGGGACAGCAGGTGTCTTAAGGAAACACGCCCCCAGTGTTTCCACCCTTACCGTGTATCGAACCACGTACTTGTGTGTGAGTAGAGTGAGCTAGCAGCCGAGCTACGGGACATGTACCTAGAAATACTGTTACTGAAGAAATAATGATTGTTCAAGGCAGTGGAAAGAATAACAAGAATAGAGAAACAGAGGAAGACTTGGGGTAGGATCTCTGTAAAGTTTGTGAATGAACAGGAAGAAGGAGCTAAGAAAGGTTTTGCGTGTTTTTTGTCCCTCAGTGACGAATATAAAGTATAAGTACTCACGACCACTTAAAACTTATAAGAGGAATGAATATATTTTAAACTCTTTCCAGCGGAAGACTTGACGAGTTAATAACTGTATATATTATCTCACTGAAGAGTAAGTGTTACTTGCAGTAACATGTATTAAGTACCACTTGCTGTAACATGCCTTAAGTGCCACTTGCAGTAACATGTATTAAGTGCCACTTGCTGTAACATGCCTTAAGTGCCACTTGCAGTAACATGCCTTAAGTACCACTTCCTGTAACATGCCTTAAGTGCCACTTGCAGTAACATGTCTCAAGTGTCACTTGCAGTAACATGCCTTAAGTGCCACTTGCAGTAACATGCCTTAAGTGCCACTTGCAGTAACATGTCTCAAGTGTCACTTGCAGTAACATGCCTTAAGTGCCACTTGCAGTAACATGCCTTAAGTGCCACTTGCAGTAACATGTCTCAAGTGTCACTTGCAGTAACATGCCTTAAGTGCCACTTGCAGTAACATGTATTAAGTGCCACTTGCAGTAACATGCCTTAAGTGCCACTTGCAGTAACATGCCTTAAGTACCACTTGCAGTAACATGCCTTAAGTGCCACTTGCAGTAACATGCCTTAAGTACCACTTGCAGTAACATGTATTAAGTGCCACTTGCAGTAACATGCCTTAAGTGCCACTTGCAGTAACATGCCTTAAGTGCCACTTGCAGTAACATGTATTAAGTGCCACTTGCAGTAACATGCCTTAAGTGCCACTTGCAGTAACATGCCTTAAGTACCACTTGCAGTAACATGTATTAAGTACCACTTGCTGTAACATGCCTTAAGTGCCACTTGCAGTAACATGTATTAAGTGCCACTTGCAGTAACATGCCTTAAGTGCCACTTGCAGTAACATGTATTAAGTGCCACTTGCTGTAACATGCCTTAAGTGCCACTTGCAGTAACATGCCTTAAGTACCACTTGCTGTAACATGCCTTAAGTGCCACTTGCAGTAACATGTCTCAAGTGTCACTTGCAGTAACATGCCTTAAGTGCCACTTGCAGTAACATGCCTTAAGTGCCACTTGCAGTAACATGTCTCAAGTGTCACTTGCAGTAACACGCCTTAAGTGCCACTTGCAGTAACATGCCTTAAGTGCCACTTGCAGTAACATGTCTCAAGTGTCACTTGCAGTAACATGCCTTAAGTGCCACTTGCAGTAACATGTATTAAGTGCCACTTGCAGTAACATGCCTTAAGTGCCACTTGCAGTAACATGCCTTAAGTACCACTTGCAGTAACATGCCTTAAGTGCCACTTGCAGTAACATGCCTTAAGTACCACTTGCAGTAACATGTATTAAGTGCCACTTGCAGTAACATGCCTTAAGTGCCACTTGCAGTAACATGCCTTAAGTGCCACTTGCAGTAACATGCCTTAAGTACCACTTGCAGTAACATGTCTCAAGTGTCACTTGCAGTAACATGCCTTAAGTACCACTTGCAGTAACATGTATTAAGTGCCACTTGCAGTAACATGCCTTAAGTGCCACTTGCAGTAACATGTTTTAAGTGCCACTTGCAGTAACATGCCTTAAGTACCACTTGCAGTAACATGTCTCAAGTGTCACTTGCAGTAACATGCCTTAAGTGCCACTTGCAGTAACATGCCTTAAGTGCCACTTGCAGTAACATGTCTCAAGTGTCACTTGCAGTAACATGCCTTAAGTGCCACTTGCAGTAACATGCCTTAAGTGCCACTTGCAGTAACATGTCTCAAGTGTCACTTGCAGTAACATGCCTTAAGTGCCACTTGCAGTAACATGCCTTAAGTGCCACTTGCAGTAACATGCCTTAAGTACCACTTGCTGTAACATGCCTTAAGTACCACTTGCTGTAACATGCCTTAAGTACCACTTGCTGTAACATGCCTTAAGTGCCACTTGCAGTAACATGCCTTAAGTGCCACTTGCAGTAACATGCCTTAAGTGCCACTTGCAGCAACATGTCTCAAGTGTCACTTGCAGTAACATGCCTTAAGTGCCACTTGCAGTAACATGCCTTAAGTACCACTTGCTGTAACATGCCTTAAGTGCCACTTGCAGTAACATGCCTTAAGTACCACTTGCTGTAACATGCCTTAAGTGCCACTTGCAGTAACATGCCTTAAGTGCCACTTGCAGTAACATGCCTTAAGTGCCACTTGCAGTAACATGCCTTAAGTACCACTTGCAGTAACATGCCTTAAGTACCACTTGCTGTAACATGCCTTAAGTGCCACTTGCAGTAATATGCCTTAAGTGCCACTTGCAGTAACATGCCTTAAGTGCCACTTGCAGTAACATGTCTCAAGTGTCACTTGCAGTAACATGCCTTAAGTACCACTTGCAGCAACATGTCTTAAGTGCCACTTGCAGTAACATGTCTTAAGTGCCACTTGCAGTAACATGCCTTAAGTGCCACTTGCAGTAACATACCTGAAGTGCCACTTGCAGTAACATGCCTTAAGTGCCACTTGCAGTAACATGTCTTAAGTGCCACTTGCAGTAACATACCTGAAGTGCCACTTGCAGTAACATGCCTTAAGTACCACTTGCAGTAACATGTCTCAAGTGTCACTTGCAGTAACATGTCTTAAGTGCCACTTTCAGTAACATGTCTTAAGTGCCACTTGCAGTAACATACCTGAAGTGCCACTTGCAGTAACATGCCTTAAGTACCACTTGCAGTAACATGTCTTAAGTGCCACTTGCAGTAACATACCTGAAGTGCCACTTGCAGTAACATGCCTTAAGTGCCACTTGCCGTAACATGCCTTAAGTGCCACTTGCAGTACATGCCTTAAGTGCCACTTGCAGTACATGCCTTAAGTGCCACTTGCAGTACATGCCTTAAGTGCCACTTGCAGTACATGCCTTAAGTGCCACTTGCAGTACATGCCTTAAGTGCCACTTGCAGTACATGCCTTAAGTGCCACTTGCAGTACATGCCTTAAGTGCCACTTGCAGTACATGCCTTAAGTGCCACTTGCAGTACATGCCTTAAGTGCCAAGATCTGATAAAACAATGCAATATTACAAATAATACAAAACACACTTGTCCTGAGCGGGGGGGGTGTGAACCTTGAACCATCGTTCCCTCAGCGGGGGGGTGTGAACCTTGAACCATCGTTCCCTCAGCGGGGGGGTGTGAACCTTGAACCATCGTTCCCTCAGCGGGGGTGTGTGAACCTTGAACCATCGTTCCCTCAGCGGGGGGGGGGGTGTGAACCTTGAACCATCGTTCCCTCAGCGGGGGTGTGTGAACCTTGAACCATCGTTCCCTCAGCGGGGGGGTGTGAACCTTGAACCATCGTTCCCTCAGCGGGGGTGTGTGAACCTTGAACCATCGTTCCCTCAGCGGGGGTGTGTGAACCTTGAACCATCGTTCCCTCAGCGGGGGGGTGTGAACCTTGAACCATCGTTCCCTCAGCGGGGGTGTGTGAACCTTGAACCATCGTTCCCTCAGCGGGGGGTGTGAACCTTGAACCATCGTTCCCTCAGCCGGGGGTGTGAACCTTGAACCATCGTTCCCTCAGCGGGGGTGTGTGAACCTTGAACCATCGTTCCCTCAGCGGGGGTGTGTGAACCTTGAACCATCGTTCCCTCAGCGGGGGTGTGTGAACCTTGAACCATCGTTCCCTCAGCGGGGGTGTGTGAACCTTGAACCATCGTTCCCTCAGCGGGGGTGTGTGAACCTTGAACCATCGTTCCCTCAGCGGGGGTGTGTGAACCTTGAACCATCGTTCCCTCAGCGGGGGTGTGTGAACCTTGAACCATCGTTCACTCAGCGGGGGGGGTGTGAACCTTGAACCATCGGTCCCTCAGCGGGGGTGTGTGAACCTTGAACCATCGTTCCCTCAGCGGGGGTGTGTGAACCTTGAACCATCGTTCCCTCAGCGGGGGTGTGTGAACCTTGAACCATCGTTCCCTCAGCGGGGGGGTGTGAACCTTGAACCATCGTTCCGTCAGCGGGGGGGGGTGTGAACCTTGAACCATCGTTCCCTCAGCGGGGGTGTGTGAACATTGAACAATCGTTCCCTCAGCGGGGGGGGGTGTGAACCTTGAACCATCGTTCCCTCAGCGGGGGGGTGTGAACCTTGAACCATCGTTCCCTCAGCGGGGGGGGGTGTGAACCTTGAACCATCGTTCCCTCAGCGGGGGGGGTGTGAACCTTGAACCATCGTTCCCTCAGCGGGGGGGTGTGAACCTTGAACCATCGTTCCCTCAGCGGGGGGGTGTGAACCTTGAACCATCGTTCCCTCAGCGGGGGGGGGGGGTGTGAACCTTGAACCATCGTTCCCTCAGCGGGGGGGGTGTGAACCTTGAACCATCGTTCCCTCAGCGGGGGGGGTGTGAACCTTGAACCATCGTTCCCTCAGCGGGGGGGGGGGTGTGAACCTTGAACCATCGTTCCCTCAGCGGGGGGGGTGAACCTTGAACCATCGTTCCCTCAGCGGGGGGGTGTGTGAACCTTGAACCATCGTTCCCTCAGCGGGGGGGGGGTGTGAACCTTGAACCATCGTTCCCTCAGCGGGGGGGGGTGTGAACCTTGAACCATCGTTCCCTCAGCGGGGGTGTGTGAACCTTGAACCATCGTTCCCTCAGCGGGGGGGGTGTGTGAACCTTGAACCATCGTTCCCTCAGCGGGGGGGTGTGATCCTTGAACCATCGTTCCCTCAGCGGGGGGGTGTGAACCTTGAACCATCGGGGGGGGGTGTGAACCTTGAACCATCGTTCCCTCAGCGGGGGGTGTGAACCTTGAACCATCGTTCCCTCAGCGGGGGTGTGTGAACCTTGAACCATCGTTCCCTCAGCGGGGGGGGTGTGAACCTTGAACCATCGTTCCCTCAGCGGGGGGTGTGAACCTTGAACCATCGTTCCCTGTGTGAACCTTGAACCATCGTTCCCTCAGCGGGGGGGTGTGAACCTTGAACCATCGTTCCCTCAGCGGGGGTGTGTGAACCTTGAACCATCGTTCCCTCAGCGGGGGGGTGTGTGAACCTTGAACCATCGTTCCCTCAGCGGGGGGGTGTGAACCTTGAACCATCGTTCCCTCAGCGGGGGGTGTGAACCTTGAACCATCGTTCCCTCAGCGGGGGTGTGTGAACCTTGAACCATCGTTCCCTCAGCGGGGGTGTGTGAACCTTGAACCATCGTTCCCTCAGCGGGGGGTGTGTGAACCTTGAACCATCGTTCCCTCAGCGGGGGTGTGTGAACCTTGAACCATCGTTCCCTCAGCGGGGGTGTGTGAACCTTGAACCATCGTTCCCTCATCGGGGGGGGGGAACCTTGAACCATGTGTGAACCTTGAACCATCGTTCCCTCAGCGGGGGTGTGTGAACCTTGAACCATCGTTCCCTCAGCGGGGGGGTGTGTGAACCTTGAACCATCGTTCCCTCAGCGGGGGTGTGTGAACCTTGAACCATCGTTCCCTCAGCGGGGGTGTGTGAACCTTGAACCATCGGTCCCTCAGCGGGGGTGTGTGAACCTTGAACCATCGTTCCCTCAGCGGGGGTGTGTGAACCTTGGGGGGGGGGTGTGAACCTTGAACCATCGTTCCCTCAGCGGGGGGGGTGTGTGAACCTTGAACCATCGTTCCCTCAGCTTGGGGGGGGTGTGTGAACCTTGAACCATCGTTCCCTCAGCGGGGGGGGGTGTGAACCTTGAACCATCGTTCCCTCAGCGGGGGGGGGTGTGAACCTTGAACCATCGTTCCCTCAGCGGGGGGGGGTGTGAACCTTGAACCATCGTTCCCTCAGCGGGGGGGGGTGTGAACCTTGAACCATCGTTCCCTCAGCGGGGGGGGGGGGTGTGAACCTTGAACCATCGTTCCCTCAGCGGGGGGGTGTGAACCTTGAACCATCGTTCCCTCAGCGGGGGGGGTGTGAACCTTGAACCATCGTTCCCTCAGCGGGGGGGGTGTGAACCTTGAACCATCGTTCCCTCAGCGGGGGGGTGTGAACCTTGAACCATCGTTCCCTCAGCGGGGGGGTGTGAACCTTGAACCATCGTTCCCTCAGCGGGGGGGGGGGTGTGAACCTTGAACCATCGTTCCCTCAGCGGGGGGGTGTAAACCTTGAACCATCGTTCCCTCAGCGGGGGGGTGTGTGAACCTTGAACCATCGTTCCCTCAGCGGGGGGGGTGTGAACCTTGAACCATCGTTCCCTCAGCGGGGGGGGGTGTGAACCTAGAACCAGAGTTCCCTCAGCGGGGGGGTGTGAACCTTGAACCATCGTTCCCTCAGCGGGGGGGGGTGTGAACCTTGAACCATCGTTCCCTCAGCGGGGGGGGGGTGTGAACCTTGAACCATCGTTCCCTCAGCGGGGGGTGTGTGAACCTTGAACCATCGTTCCCTCAGCGGGGGGGGGTGTGAACCTTGAACCATCGTTCCCTCAGCGGGGGTGTGTGAACCTTGAACCATCGTTCCCTCAGCGGGGGGGGTGTGAACCTTGAACCATCGTTCCTTCAGCGGGGGTGTGTGAACCTTGAACCATCGTTCCCTCAGCGGGGGTGTGTGAACCTTGAACCATCGTTCCCTCAGCGGGGGTGTGTGAACCTTGAACCATCGTTCCCTCAGCGGGGGTGTGTGAACCTTGAACCATCGTTCCCTCAGCGGGGGTGTGTGAACCTTGAACCATCGTTCCCTCAGCGGGGGTGGGGGTTCCCTCAGCGGGGGGGTGTGAACCTTGAACCATCGTTCCCTCAGCGGGGGGGTGTGAACCTTGAACCATCGTTCCCTCAGGGGGGTGTGAACCTTGAACCATCGTTCCCTCAGCGGGGGTTCCCTCAGCGGGGGGGGTGTGAACCTTGAACCATCGTTCCCTCAGCGGGGGGTGTGTGAACCTTGAACCATCGTTCCCTCAGCGGGGGTGTGTGTACCTTGAACCATCGTTCCCTCAGCGGGGGGGGTGTGAACCTTGAACCATCGTTCCCTCAGCGGGGGTGTGTGAACCTTGAACCATCGTTCCCTCAGCGGGGGTGTGTGAACCTTGAACCATCGTTCCCTCAGCGGGGGTGTGTGAACCTTGAACCATCGTTCCCTCAGCGGGGGTGTGTGAACCTTGAACCATCGTTCCCTCAGCGGGGGTGTGTGAACCTTGAACCATCGTTCCCTCAGCGGGGGTGTGTGAACCTTGAACCATCGTTCCCTCCGCGGGGGGGTGTGAACCTTGAACCATCGTTCCCTCAGCGGGGGGGTGTGAACCTTGAACCATCGTTCCCTCAGCGGGGGTGTGTGAACCTTGAACCATCGTTCCCTCAGCGGGGGTGTGTGAACCTTGAACCATCGTTCCCTCAGCGGGGGTGTGTGAACCTTGAACCATCGTTCCCTCAGCGGGGGTGTGTGAACCTTGAACCATCGTTCCCTCAGCGGGGGGGTGTGAACCTTGAACCATCGTTCCCTCAGCGGGGGGGTGTGAACCTTGAACCATCGTTCCCTCAGCGGGGGTGTGTGAACCTTGAACCATCGTTCCCTCAGCGGGGGGGTGTGAACCTTGAACCATCGTTCCCTCAGCGGGGGGGTGTGAACCTTGAACCATCGTTCCCTCAGCGGGGGGGGTGAACCTTGAACCATCGTTCCCTCAGCGGGGGGGGTGTGAACCTTGAACCATCGTTCCCTCAGCGGGGGGGTGTGAACCTTGAACCATCGTTCCCTCAGCGGGGGGGGGTGTGAACCTTGAACCATCGTTCCCACAGCGGGGGTGTGTGAACCTTGAACCATCGGTCCCTCAGCGGGGGGGGTGTGAACCTTGAACCATCGTTCCCTCAGCGGGGGTGTGTGAACCTTGAACCATCGTTCCCTCAGCGGGGGTGTGTGAACCTTGAACCATCGTTCCCTCAGCGGGGGGGGTGTGAACCTTGAACCATCGTTCCCTCAGCGGGGGGGGGTGTGAACCTTGAACCATCGTTCCCTCCAGACGGGTGGGTAGGACAGGCTCTAAATGTTACCACAAACTTTGCATTCTAAATTCACTCTGTCCAGAAAAATCCTACGATATTTATTTTGTATTTGGAGAAGAAAGCTTTCAGTGGCCGGTCTTAGGTTAAATTTTGTGTTCCCTGGCTAGCAGTGGGTGGGTGCTAGTCAGGGATCAACTCGTGTGCTCCCTGGCTAGCAGTGGGTGGGTGCTAGTCAGGGGTCAACTTGTGTGCTCCCTGGCTAGCAGTGGGTGGGTGCTAGTCAGGGATCAACTTGTGGGCTCCCTGGCTAGCAGTGGGTGGGTGCTGGTCAGGGATCAACTTGTGTGCTCCCTGGCTAGCAGTGGGTGGGTGCTAGTCAGGGATCAACTTGTGTGCTCCCTGGCTAGCAGTGGGTGGGTGCTAGTCAGGGATCAACTTGTGTGCTCCCTGGCTAGCAGTGGGTGGGTGCTGGTCAGGGATCAACTTGTGTGCTCCCTGGCTAGCAGTGGGTGGGTGCTAGTCAGGGATCAACTTGTGTGCTCCCTGGCTAGCAGTGGGTGGGTGCTGGTCAGGGATCAACTTGTATGCTCCCTGGCTAGCTGTGGGTGGGTGCTAGTCAGGGGTCAACTTGTGTGCTCCCTGGCTAGCAGTGGGTGGGTGCTGGTCAGGGATCAACTTGTGTGCTCCCTGGCTAGCAGTGGATGGGTGCTGGTCAGGGATCAACTTGTGTGCTCCCTGGCTAGCAGTGGGTGGGTGCTAGTCAGGGATCAACTTGTGTGCTCCCTGGCTAGCAGTGGGTGGGTGCTAGTCAGGGATCAACTCGTGTGCTCCCTGGCTAGCAGTGGGTGGGTGCTGGTCAGGGATCAACTTGTGTGCTCCCTGGTTAGCAGTGGGTGGGTGCTAGTCAGGGGTCAACTCGTGTGCTCCCTGGCTAGCAGTGGGTGGGTGCTAGTCAGGGTTCAACTCGTGTGCTCCCTGGCTAGCAGTGGGTGGGTGCTAGTCAGGGGTCAACTTGTGTGTTCCCTGGCTAGCAGTGGGTGGGTGCTAGTCAGGGGTCAACTCGTGTGCTCCCTGGCTAGCAGTGGGTGGGTGCTAGTCAGGGGTCAACTCGTGTGCTCCCTGGCTAGCAGTGGGTGGGTGCTAGTCAGGGGTCAACTTGTGTGTTCCCTGGCTAGCAGTGGGTGGGTGCTAGTCAGGGGTCAACTCGTGTGCTCCCTGGCTAGCAGTGGGTGGGTGCTAGTCAGGGGTCAACTCGTGTGCTCCCTGGCTAGCAGTGGGTGGGTGCTAGTCAGGGGTCAACTCGTGTGCTCCCTGGCTAGCAGTGGGTGGGTGCTAGTCAGGGGTCAACTCGTGTGCTCCCTGGCTAGCAGTGGGTGGGTGCTAGTCAGGGGTCAACTCGTGTGCTCCCTGGCTAGCAGTGGGTGGGTGCTAGTCAGGGGTCAACTTGTGTGTTCCCTGGCTAGCAGTGGGTGGATGCTAATCAGGGGTCAACTCATGTGCTCCCTGGCTAGCAGTGGGTGGGTGCTAGTCAGGGGTCAACTCGTGTGCTCCCTAGCTAGCAGTGGGTGGGTGCTAGTCAGAGGTCAACTCGTGTGCTCCCTGGCTAGCAGTGGGTGGGTGCTAGTCAGGGGTCAACTCGTGTGCTCCCTGGCTAGCAGTGGGTGGGTGCTGGTCAGGGGTCAACTCGTGTGCTCCCTGGCTAGCAGTGGGTGGGTGCTGGTCAGGGGTCAACTCGTGTGCTCCCTGGCTAGCAGTGGGTGGGTGCTGGTCAGGGGTCAACTCGTGTGCTCCCTGGCTAGCAGTGGGTGGGTGCTGGTCAGGGGTCAACTCGTGTGGTCCCTGGCTAGCAGTGGGTGGGTGCTGGTCAGGGGTCAACTCGTGTGCTCCCTGGCTAGCAGTGGGTGGGTGCTGGTCAGGGGTCAACTCGTGTGCTCCCTGGCTAGCAGTGGGTGGGTGCTGGTCAGGGGTCAACTCGTGTGCTCCCTGGCTAGCAGTGGGTGGGTGCTGGTCAGGGGTCAACTCGTGTGCTCCCTGGCTAGCAGTGGGTGGGTGCTAGTCAGGGGTCAACTCGTGTGCTCCCTGGCTAGCAGTGGGTGGGTGCTGGTCAGGGGTCAACTCGTGTGCTCCCTGGCTAGCAGTGGGTGGGTGCTGGTCAGGGGTCAACTCGTGTGCTCTCTGGCTAGCAGTGGGTGGGTGCTAGTCAGGGATCAACTTGTGTGCTCCCTGGCTAGCAGTGGTTGGGTGCTAGTCAGGGGTCAACTTGTGTGCTCCCTGGCTAGCAGTGGGTGGGTGCTAGTCAGGGGTCAACTTGTGTGCTCCCTGGCTAGCAGTGGGTGGGTGCTAGTCAGGGGTCAACTTGTGTGCTCCCTGGCTAGCAGTGGGTGGGTGCTAGTCAGGGGTCAACTTGCCCAATCTTAGTGTTTTTCTAGTAACACTTTGTATTTACCTTATGCCGCTTTCGGGGGTCATTACCCCCGCGACTATTCCCAGACCAAACCTGGTTGCTGGCATGATCGCCTAGGCTGTTGCTGCCGACTGTACGCAGTCCAACATATGCAGCACAGCCCGGCTGATCGGGAGAAAAAGCCTTCATTGCCCTTCTAAATTCAGTCAGGCCCCTAAAGAGAACAAGTGACTTAAAGTATCATCATTAGCTTGGATTTTCATCTTTGAAAGGTTCGAATTATCCAGTCTGTCACTTTGAAAGGTTCGAATTATCCAGTCTGTCACTTTGAAAGGTTCGAATTATCCAGTCTGTCACTTTGAAAGGTTCGAATTATCCAGTCTGTCACTTTGGAA
Organism: Cherax quadricarinatus; assembly: GCF_038502225.1. NCBI lineage: Eukaryota > Metazoa > Arthropoda > Malacostraca > Decapoda > Parastacidae > Cherax > Cherax quadricarinatus. The sequence goes on from NC_091309.1 coordinate 16,291,444, forward strand.
GGTTCGAATTATCCAATCTGTCACTTTGGAAGGTTCGAATTATCCAATCTGTCACTTTGGAAGGTTCGAATTATCCAGTCTGTCACTTTTCTTGCGATGACAGGTCCAACTTTTCCAGTTACTGATGAAATGCTTTGGTTTCTCAGTAGGTTTATGAGCTAGCAATGAAAGGGGATTTTCTTATCGGATGAATAGTCTGTCTTGTTGATTATGGGGGTCATCGCCCCCGCAGCCCGGTCCCATACCAAGCTTCAGGTGTGCTCTCGTCTGTCACCTGAGAACACCTCATAAGATCGGCTGCAGATTTTAAATGCAAGTGAAGTGTAAACAGTGGGAAGTATTGGCATATGGAAGGTAAAATAATATAATTAGAGTTATCCAAAGGACATTTTCGGGGGTCAACGCCCCCAGGGCTCGGTCCCAGACCTGGTGAATCAAGGCTAAATAGAGTCAGAAGTAGAAGAAAAGGGATGTCAGAGCTATAGAAGGTATTTTCTTTGCTAAAGGATTGTAGTTGGGATTCATTCGTCTGAGTGAGGGTGGGATGGTGGAGGGGAGTGATGACAGCCCAGGGATGGTCGGTGGAGAGTGATGACAGCCCAGGGATGGTCGGTGGAGAGTGATGACAGCCCAGGGATGGTCGGTGGAGAGTGATGACAGCCCAGGGATGGTCGGTGGAGAGTGATGACAGCCCAGGGATGGCTGGTGGCGAGTGATGACAGCCCAGGAATGGCTGGTGGGAAGTGATGACAGCCCAGGGATGTCCGGTGGCGAGTGATGACAGCCCAGGGATGGCTGGTGGCGAGTGATGACAGCCCAGGAATGGCTGGTTGGAAGTGATGACAGCCCAGGGATGTCCGGTGGCGAGTGATGACAGCCCAGGGATGACTGGTGGGAAGTGATGACAGTCCAGGGATGGCTGGTGGCGAGTGATGACAGCCCAGGAATGGCCGGTGGCGAGTGATGACAGCCCAGGGATGGTTGGGGTTGTTACTGTGGGAAGGACATGAAGGTAAACAGATGGTCAAATTATTTCCAGCACATGAGACTGTCTTGGTTGTGGTCGCAGTGGGAGACACTGCCATGTTGAGTGCCTCTCAAGAACGCGGTGTGAGCGCGGGAAACGAGTGTCGGGCGCGGGAAACATGTAGTGACGGGTGCGGGAAACATTGTACAGTGACGGGTGCGGGAAACATTGCAAAATGATGGGTGCGGAAATATTGTAAAACGACGGGCGCGGGAAAGGAGGTGAGTTTCGAGGAGGCGCGGGAAAGGGTTGTGGGTGGGGTGGGCGCGGGCGTAGCGTCGCAGTGGAGTATTGACCGCGTAGCAGCAGTTGTGGAGGTGGGGGTGGTCGGTGGGGGGTCGTAGCCTGCATGACCACTGGTGCCGCGCCATCTCCTGCGACCTCATCACCCCACGCCCTCCCCCCCACACGAACACACTTTACACCCCTCACACCCTACGCCAAGACGAAGTCTGACCTCTTCTCGTCCGCTTCCTTGTTTTTGTAGTTGTTGACGCTCCGTTCAGGGAAGAAGATATATCAAAGCTGGAACACATCCAAAGATCACTTATGGTCCGCTTAGAGCCAATAAAACATTTAAATTACTGGGAACGCGTCTAGGTTCTAAATATGTACTTAGTGGAGCGGAGGAGATAGCGATACATAATAATATATAACTGGAAAATACTTGAGGGCCTGGTCCCATGTCTGCAGGTTAGATATATAACATGCCCTAACGCATCTCCATATACCGTATTTTCTGGCATATAAGGTGCACGAGCGTATAAGACGGTGTTTGCAAGCAGTTGTAACGTAACGTTAGTAAACAACTACCGAAGTGGTTTTTCAAACCATTCATCACAACACAAAACCTACCTCTGACTATATGAGCATATAAGGCGCAGGCTATTTTTTCCAGGACTTGTGGAAAAAGCGCGCCTTATATACCGGAAAATACGGTAATACATACGAAGAGATACGTTTTTGTGTATGTGAGCAGAGGAACCGCACATACACGTTCACCTGCACACACATGTACAAGTATATTTTTCATACGTTTGTATGTAGGTGCTTTGGGACATGTTATATATCTCACCTGCCAGTTTCTTCTGTTTCGGACACACATGTATTCTTACGTAGCTTTCGAAGTGGAAAGGGCGCTATGCTTTTGTTTTCCTCCTCTCCCTCCTCATACCTTTTTCAAGTTTTATGTCCCTCTCTAAACTGCCTTCCCCTTCCCATCCCCATCCTTAACATGAACTATGGTCATTAAATTAATCTTGAATCTTGGATCTGTACACTGCCATTACAACATACTGGAGTAGTAAGAGATATGGGAAAATGTGTAGAATGAACCCAGTGAAAGACAGGGGTATCGTAGGTACAATAAGAGAACACTGTATCAACATCCGTGGTCTCAGATTATTCAATATCTTATAAGATATCAGAAATACTGCTGGGACACGTGTAGAAGTCTTCAAGAGGAACCTGGACAAGTATCATCTAAATATCTTTAATTATTACGCAAACTTTTTCATTTGTTGCTCAAAGGTTTCCGAGTCTCAGACTCCATCATCAGTGCTGAAATAATTTAAATACAATAGCTAGATATAATCGCTGGTCTCAGTCAGAAACAGAAATTATTTATTTAAGCAAAACCATCAAAACTAACATTTAACCAAGGTCTACAAGTAAATTTAACACTCCTACAACATCTAACCTAACATTTCTTCTAGCACAAAGTTATGTTCTCAAGCATACATCACCTGGAGTTTACCTGTGGAGGGTATCACTGTGTGAACAATTGCATGGTTGCAATGGAGGTATTTACACAGGTTATATACGCCGACAGGTGGATTTCTCTCAGCGTATACATGCTGAGAGTTTACTTTAATCCCTATTTAAAGGATTAAAGTTTAGTGGTGAAAATGTTACGCGTAAGGCAGCCTTAATGTGACAGTAGTGTGTGTACAATAAGACTGGCTCAGACCTTCCAACACAACTCATCAGAATACATGCTGGCCTTCCCATACGTAAATCACGTAATTCAGCAATCATGAACCTGTGTCGCTTGAATACCATCCTCGTATACCGGAGGATTTCACAATGTTGACCCCATTAACCAACCAAGCAGCTGTTGAGGTCTCGTTGTAATAATGTGTAGGGATTCAAGGATGATAACGTCCAATCTCTGTGATGTTGACGTCAACATTGTGAAAGCCTCAGGTATACGAGGATGGTATTCAAGCGACACAGGTTCATGATTGCTGAATTACGTGATTTACGTATGGGAAGGCCACCATGTATTCTGATGAGTTGTGTTGGAAGGTCTGAGCCAGTCTTATTGTACACACACTACTGTCACATTCTTCCCTCACACACTCCTTCCCTATCCTTCCCTGACACTCTTCTCTGTCCTTCCCTCACACACTCCTTCCCTATCCTTCCCTGACACTCTTCTCTGTCCTTCCCTCACACACTCCTTCCCTATCCTTCCCTGACACTCTTCTCTGTCCTTCCCTCACACACTCCTTTACTATCCTTCCCTGACACTCTTCTCTGTCCTTCCCTCACACACTCATTCCCTATCCTTCCCTGACACACATCTTATCTGTCCTTCCCTCACACACTCCTTCCCTATCCTTCCCTGACACTCTTCTCTGTCCTTCCCTCACACACTCCTTCCCTATCCTTCCCTGACACTCTTCTCTGTCCTTCCCTCACACACTCCTTCCCTATCCTTCCCTGACACTCTTCTCTGTCCTTCCCTCACACACTCCTTCCCTATCCTTCCCTGACACTCTTCTCTGTCCTTCCCTCACACACTCTTTCCCTATCCTTCCCTGACACACATCTTATCTGTCCTTCCCTCACACACTCCTTCCCTATCCTTCCCTGACACTCTTCTCTGTCCTTCCCTCACACACTCCTTCCCTATCCTTCCCTGACACTCTTCTCTGTCCTTCCCTCACACACTCCTTCCCTATCCTTCCCTGACACACATCTTCTCTGTCCTTCCCTCACACACTCCTTCCCTATCCTTCCCTGACACTCTTCTCTGTCCTTCCCTCACACACTCCTTCCCTATCCTTCCCTGACACTCTTCTCTGTCCTTCCCTCACACACTCCTTCCCTATCCTTCCCTGACACTCTTCTCTGTCCTTCCCTCACACACTCCTTCCCTATCCTTCCCTGACACACACCTTCTCTGTCCTTCCCTCACACACTCCTTCCCTATCCTTCCCTGACACACACCTTCTCTGTCCTTCCCTCACACACTCCTTCCCTATCCTTCCCTGACACTCTTCTCTGTCCTTCCCTCACACACTCCTTCCCTATCCTTCCCTGACACTCTTCTCTGTCCTTCCCTCACACACTCCTTCCCTATCCTTCCCTGACACTCTTCTCTGTCCTTCCCTCACACACTCCTTCACTATCCTTCCCTGACACACATCTTCTCTGTCCTTCCCTCACACACTCCTTCCCTATCCTTCCCTGACACACATCTTCTCTGTCCTTCCCTCACACACTCCTTCCCTATCCTTCCCTGACACACACCTTCTCTGTCCTTCCCTCACACACTCCTTCCCTATCCTTCCCTGACACACACCTTCTCTGTCCTTCCCTCACACACTCCTTCCCTATCCTTCCCTGACACTCTTCTCTGTCCTTCCCTCACACACTCCTTCCCTATCCTTCCCTGACACTCTTCTCTGTCCTTCCCTCACACACTCCTTCCCTATCCTTCCCTGACACTCTTCTCTGTCCTTCCCTCACACACTCCTTCCCTATCCTTCCCTGACACTCTTCTCTGTCCTTCCCTCACACACTCTTTCCCTATCCTTCCCTGACACACATCTTATCTGTCCTTCCCTCACACACTCCTTCCCTATCCTTCCCTGACACTCTTCTCTGTCCTTCCCTCACACACTCCTTCCCTATCCTTCCCTGACACTCTTCTCTGTCCTTCCCTCACACACTCCTTCCCTATCCTTCCCTGACACACATCTTCTCTGTCCTTCCCTCACACACTCCTTCCCTATCCTTCCCTGACACTCTTCTCTGTCCTTCCCTCACACACTCCTTCCCTATCCTTCCCTGACACTCTTCTCTGTCCTTCCCTCACACACTCCTTCCCTATCCTTCCCTGACACTCTTCTCTGTCCTTCCCTCACACACTCCTTCCCTATCCTTCCCTGACACTCTTCTCTGTCCTTCCCTCACACACTCCTTCCCTATCCTTCCCTGACACTCTTCTCTGTCCTTCCCTCACACACTCCTTCCCTATCCTTCCCTGACACTCTTCTCTGTCCTTCCCTCACACACTCCTTCCCTATCCTTCCCTGACACTCTTCTCTGTCCTTCCCTCACACACTCCTTCCCTATCCTTCCCTGACACACACCTTCTCTGTCCTTCCCTCACACACTCCTTCCCTATCCTTCCCTGACACACACCTTCTCTGTCCTTCCCTCACACACTCCTTCCCTATCCTTCCCTGACACTCTTCTCTGTCCTTCCCTCACACACTCCTTCCCTATCCTTCCCTGACACTCTTCTCTGTCCTTCCCTCACACACTCCTTCCCTATCCTTCCCTGACACTCTTCTCTGTCCTTCCCTCACACACTCCTTCACTATCCTTCCCTGACACACATCTTCTCTGTCCTTCCCTCACACACTCCTTCCCTATCCTTCCCTGACACACACCTTCTCTGTCCTTCCCTCACACACTCCTTCCCTATCCTTCCCTGACACACACCTTCTCTGTCCTTCCCTCACACACTCCTTCCCTATCCTTCCCTGACACACATCTTCTCTGTCCTTCCCTCACACACTCCTTCCCTATCCTTCCCTGACACACATCTTCTCTGTCCTTCCCTCACACACTCCTTCCCTATCCTTCCCTGACACACACCTTCTCTGTCCTTCCCTCACACACTCCTTCCCTATCCTTCCCTGACACACACCTTCTCTGTCCTTCCCTCACACACTCCTTCCCTATCCTTCCCTGACACACATCTTCTCTGTCCTTCCCTCACACACTCCTTCCCTATCCTTCCCTGACACACACCTTCTCTGTCCTTCCCTCACACACTCCTTCCCTATCCTTCCCTGACACACATCTTCTCTGTCCTTCCCTCACACACTCCTTCCCTATCCTTCCCTGACACACATCTTCTCTGTCCTTCCCTCACACACTCCTTCCCTGACACACATCTTCTCTGTCCTTCCCTCACACACTCCTTCCCTGACACACATCTTCTCTGTCCTTCCCTCACACACTCCTTCCCTATCCTTCCCTGACACTCTTCTCTGTCCTTCCCTCACACACTCCTTCCCTATCCTTCCCTGACACACATCTTCTCTGTCCTTCCCTCACACACTCCTTCCCTATCCTTCCCTGACACACATCTTCTCTGTCCTTCCCTCACACACTCCTTCCCTGACACACTTCTTCTCTGTCCTTCCCTCACACACTCCTTCCCTGACACACATCTTCTCTGTCCTTCCCTCACACACTCCTTCCCTATCCTTCCCTGACACTCTTCTCTGTCCTTCCCTCACACACTCCTTCCCTATCCTTCCCTGACACACATCTTCTCTGTCCTTCCCTCACACACTCCTTCCCTATCCTTCCCTGACACACATCTTCTCTGTCCTTCCCTCACACACTCCTTCCCTATCCTTCCCTGACACACACCTTCTCTGTCCTTCCCTCACACACTCCTTCCCTATCCTTCCCTGACACACACCTTCTCTGTCCTTCCCTCACACACTCCTTCCCTATCCTTCCCTGACACTCTTCTCTGTCCTTCCCTCACACACTCCTTCCCTATCCTTCCCTGACACTCTTCTCTGTCCTTCCCTCACACACTCCTTCCCTATCCTTCCCTGACACTCTTCTCTGTCCTTCCCTCACACACTCCTTCCCTATCCTTCCCTGACACTCTTCTCTGTCCTTCCCTCACACACTCTTTCCCTATCCTTCCCTGACACACATCTTATCTGTCCTTCCCTCACACACTCCTTCCCTATCCTTCCCTGACACTCTTCTCTGTCCTTCCCTCACACACTCCTTCCCTATCCTTCCCTGACACTCTTCTCTGTCCTTCCCTCACACACTCCTTCCCTATCCTTCCCTGACACACATCTTCTCTGTCCTTCCCTCACACACTCCTTCCCTATCCTTCCCTGACACTCTTCTCTGTCCTTCCCTCACACACTCCTTCCCTATCCTTCCCTGACACTCTTCTCTGTCCTTCCCTCACACACTCCTTCCCTATCCTTCCCTGACACTCTTCTCTGTCCTTCCCTCACACACTCCTTCCCTATCCTTCCCTGACACTCTTCTCTGTCCTTCCCTCACACACTCCTTCCCTATCCTTCCCTGACACTCTTCTCTGTCCTTCCCTCACACACTCCTTCCCTATCCTTCCCTGACACTCTTCTCTGTCCTTCCCTCACACACTCCTTCCCTATCCTTCCCTGACACTCTTCTCTGTCCTTCCCTCACACACTCCTTCCCTATCCTTCCCTGACACACACCTTCTCTGTCCTTCCCTCACACACTCCTTCCCTATCCTTCCCTGACACACACCTTCTCTGTCCTTCCCTCACACACTCCTTCCCTATCCTTCCCTGACACTCTTCTCTGTCCTTCCCTCACACACTCCTTCCCTATCCTTCCCTGACACTCTTCTCTGTCCTTCCCTCACACACTCCTTCCCTATCCTTCCCTGACACTCTTCTCTGTCCTTCCCTCACACACTCCTTCCCTATCCTTCCCTGACACACATCTTCTCTGTCCTTCCCTCACACACTCCTTCCCTATCCTTCCCTGACACACATCTTCTCTGTCCTTCCCTCACACACTCCTTCCCTATCCTTCCCTGACACACACCTTCTCTGTCCTTCCCTCACACACTCCTTCCCTATCCTTCCCTGACACACACCTTCTCTGTCCTTCCCTCACACACTCCTTCCCTATCCTTCCCTGACACACATCTTCTCTGTCCTTCCCTCACACACTCCTTCCCTATCCTTCCCTGACACACACCTTCTCTGTCCTTCCCTCACACACTCCTTCCCTATCCTTCCCTGACACACATCTTCTCTGTCCTTCCCTCACACACTCCTTCCCTATCCTTCCCTGACACACATCTTCTCTGTCCTTCCCTCACACACTCCTTCCCTGACACACATCTTCTCTGTCCTTCCCTCACACACTCCTTCCCTATCCTTCCCTGACACTCTTCTCTGTCCTTCCCTCACACACTCCTTCCCTATCCTTCCCTGACACTCTTCTCTGTCCTTCCCTCACACACTCCTTCCCTATCCTTCCCTGACACTCTTCTCTGTCCTTCCCTCACACACTCCTTCCCTATCCTTCCCTGACACTCTTCTCTGTCCTTCCCTCACACACTCCTTCCCTATCCTTCCCTGACACTCTTCTCTGTCCTTCCCTCACACACTCCTTCCCTATCCTTCCCTGACACACACCTTCTCTGTCCTTCCCTCACACACTCCTTCCCTATCCTTCCCTGACACACATCTTCTCTGTCCTTCCCTCACACACTCCTTCCCTATCCTTCCCTGACACACACCTTCTCTGTCCTTCCCTCACACACTCCTTCCCTATCCTTCCCTGACACACATCTTCTCTGTCCTTCCCTCACACACTCCTTCCCTATCCTTCCCTGACACACATCTTCTCTGTCCTTCCCTCACACACTCCTTCCCTGACACACATCTTCTCTGTCCTTCCCTCACACACTCCTTCCCTGACACACATCTTCTCTGTCCTTCCCTCACACACTCCTTCCCTATCCTTCCCTGACACTCTTCTCTGTCCTTCCCTCACACACTCCTTCCCTATCCTTCCCTGACACACATCTTCTCTGTCCTTCCCTCACACACTCCTTCCCTATCCTTCCCTGACACACATTTTCTCTGTCCTTCCCTCACACACTCCTTCCCTGACACACTTCTTCTCTGTCCTTCCCTCACACACTCCTTCCCTGACACACATCTTCTCTGTCCTTCCCTCACACACTCCTTCCCTATCCTTCCCTGACACTCTTCTCTGTCCTTCCCTCACACACTCCTTCCCTATCCTTCCCTGACACACATCTCTGTCCTTCCCTCACACACTCCTTCCCTATCCTTCCCTGACACACATCTTCTCTGTCCTTCCCTCACACACTCCTTCCCTATCCTTCCCTGACACACACCTTCTCTGTCCTTCCCTCACACACTCCTTCCCTATCCTTCCCTGACACACACCTTCTCTGTCCTTCCCTCACACACTCCTTCCCTATCCTTCCCTGACACTCTTCTCTGTCCTTCCCTCACACACTCCTTCCCTATCCTTCCCTGACACTCTTCTCTGTCCTTCCCTCACACACTCCTTCCCTATCCTTCCCTGACACTCTTCTCTGTCCTTCCCTCACACACTCCTTCCCTATCCTTCCCTGACACTCTTCTCTGTCCTTCCCTCACACACTCTTTCCCTATCCTTCCCTGACACACATCTTATCTGTCCTTCCCTCACACACTCCTTCCCTATCCTTCCCTGACACTCTTCTCTGTCCTTCCCTCACACACTCCTTCCCTATCCTTCCCTGACACTCTTCTCTGTCCTTCCCTCACACACTCCTTCCCTATCCTTCCCTGACACACATCTTCTCTGTCCTTCCCTCACACACTCCTTCCCTATCCTTCCCTGACACTCTTCTCTGTCCTTCCCTCACACACTCCTTCCCTATCCTTCCCTGACACTCTTCTCTGTCCTTCCCTCACACACTCCTTCCCTATCCTTCCCTGACACTCTTCTCTGTCCTTCCCTCACACACTCCTTCCCTATCCTTCCCTGACACTCTTCTCTGTCCTTCCCTCACACACTCCTTCCCTATCCTTCCCTGACACTCTTCTCTGTCCTTCCCTCACACACTCCTTCCCTATCCTTCCCTGACACTCTTCTATGTCCTTCCATCACACACTCCTTCCCTATCCTTCCCTGACACTCTTCTCTGTCCTTCCCTCACACACTCCTTCCCTATCCTTCCCTGACACACACCTTCTCTGTCCTTCCCTCACACACTCCTTCCCTATCCTTCCCTGACACACACCTTCTCTGTCCTTCCCTCACACACTCCTTCCCTATCCTTCCCTGACACTCTTCTCTGTCCTTCCCTCACACACTCCTTCCCTATCCTTCCCTGACACTCTTCTCTGTCCTTCCCTCACACACTCCTTCCCTATCCTTCCCTGACACTCTTCTCTGTCCTTCCCTCACACACTCCTTCCCTATCCTTCCCTGACACACATCTTCTCTGTCCTTCCCTCACACACTCCTTCCCTATCCTTCCCTGACACACATCTTCTCTGTCCTTCCCTCACACACTCCTTCCCTATCCTTCCCTGACACACACCTTCTCTGTCCTTCCCTCACACACTCCTTCCCTATCCTTCCCTGACACACAACTTCTCTGTCCTTCCCTCACACACTCCTTCCCTATCCTTCCCTGACACACATCTTCTCTGTCCTTCCCTCACACACTCCTTCCCTATCCTTCCCTGACACACACCTTCTCTGTCCTTCCCTCACACACTCCTTCCCTATCCTTCCCTGACACACATCTTCTCTGTCCTTCCCTCACACACTCCTTCCCTATCCTTCCCTGACACACATCTTCTCTGTCCTTCCCTCACACACTCCTTCCCTGACACACATCTTCTCTGTCCTTCCCTCACACACTCCTTCCCTATCCTTCCCTGACACTCTTCTCTGTCCTTCCCTCACACACTCCTTCCCTATCCTTCCCTGACACTCTTCTCTGTCCTTCCCTCACACACTCCTTCCCTATCCTTCCCTGACACTCTTCTCTGTCCTTCCCTCACACACTCCTTCCCTATCCTTCCCTGACACTCTTCTCTGTCCTTCCCTCACACACTCCTTCCCTATCCTTCCCTGACACTCTTCTCTGTCCTTCCCTCACACACTCTTTCCCTATCCTTCCCTGACACACATCTTATCTGTCCTTCCCTCACACACTCCTTCCCTATCCTTACCTGACACTCTTCTCTGTCCTTCCCTCACACACTCCTTCCCTATCCTTCCCTGACACTCTTCTCTGTCCTTCCCTCACACACTCCTTCCCTATCCTTCCCTGACACACATCTTCTCTGTCCTTCCCTCACACACTCCTTCCCTATCCTTCCCTGACACTCTTCTCTGTCCTTCCCTCACACACTCCTTCCCTATCCTTCCCTGACACTCTTCTCTGTCCTTCCCTCACACACTCCTTCCCTATCCTTCCCTGACACTCTTCTCTGTCCTTCCCTCACACACTCCTTCCCTATCCTTCCCTGACACTCTTCTCTGTCCTTCCCTCACACACTCCTTCCCTATCCTTCCCTGACACTCTTCTCTGTCCTTCCCTCACACACTCCTTCCCTATCCTTCCCTGACACTCTTCTCTGTCCTTCCCTCACACACTCCTTCCCTATCCTTCCCTGACACACACCTTCTCTGTCCTTCCCTCACACACTCCTTCCCTATCCTTCCCTGACACACACCTTCTCTGTCCTTCCCTCACACACTCCTTCCCTATCCTTCCCTGACACTCTTCTCTGTCCTTCCCTCACACACTCCTTCCCTATCCTTCCCTGACACTCTTCTCTGTCCTTCCCTCACACACTCCTTCCCTATCCTTCCCTGACACTCTTCTCTGTCCTTCCCTCACACACTCCTTCCCTATCCTTCCCTGACACACATCTTCTCTGTCCTTCCCTCACACACTCCTTCCCTATCCTTCCCTGACACACATCTTCTCTGTCCTTCCCTCACACACTCCTTCCCTATCCTTCCCTGACACACACCTTCTCTGTCCTTCCCTCACACACTCCTTCCCTATCCTTCCTTGACACACACCTTCTCTGTCCTTCCCTCACACACTCCTTCCCTATCCTTCCCTGACACACATCTTCTCTGTCCTTCCCTCACACACTCCTTCCCTATCCTTCCCTGACACACACCTTCTCTGTCCTTCCCTCACACACTCCTTCCCTATCCTTCCCTGACACACATCTTCTCTGTCCTTCCCTCACACACTCCTTCCCTATCCTTCCCTGACACACATCTTCTCTGTCCTTCCCTCACACACTCCTTCCCTGACACACATCTTCTCTGTCCTTCCCTCACACACTCCTTCCCTGACACACATCTTCTCTGTCCTTCCCTCACACACTCCTTCCCTATCCTTCCCTGACACTCTTCTCTGTCCTTCCCTCACACACTCCTTCCCTATCCTTCCCTGACACACATCTTCTCTGTCCTTCCCTCACACACTCCTTCCCTGACACACATCTTCTCTGTCCTTCCCTCACACACTCCTTCCCTGACACACATCTTCTCTGTCCTTCCCTCACACACTCCTTCCCTATCCTTCCCTGACACTCTTCTCTGTCCTTCCCTCACACACTCCTTCCCTATCCTTCCCTGACACTCTTCTCTGTCCTTCCCTCACACACTCCTTCCCTATCCTTCCCTGACACACATCTTCTCTGTCCTTCCCTCACACACTCCTTCCCTATCCTTCCCTGACACTCTTCTCTGTCCTTCCCTCACACACTCCTTCCCTATCCTTCCCTGACACTCTTCTCTGTCCTTCCCTCACACACTCCTTCCCTATCCTTCCCTGACACTCTTCTCTGTCCTTCCCTCACACACTCCTTCCCTATCCTTCCCTGACACTCTTCTCTGTCCTTCCCTCACACACTCCTTCCCTATCCTTCCCTGACACACATCTTCTCTGTCCTTCCCTCACACACTCCTTCCCTATCCTTCCCTGACACACATCTTCTCTGTCCTTCCCTCACACACTCCTTCCCTGACACACATCTTCTCGGTCCTTCCCTCACACACTCCTTCCCTATCCTTCCCTGACACACATCTTCTCTGTCCTTCCCTCACACACTCCTTCCCTGACACACATCTTCTCTGTCCTTCCCTCACACACTCCTTCCCTGACACACATCTTCTCTGTCCTTCCCTCACACACTCCTTCCCTATCCTTCCCTGACACACATCTTCTCTGTCCTTCCCTCACACACTCCTTCCCTATCCTTCCCTGACACACATCTTCTCTGTCCTTCCCTCACACACTCCTTCCCTGACACACATCTTCTCTGTCCTTCCCTCACACACTCCTTCCCTGACACACATCTTCTCTGTCCTTCCCTCACACACTCCTTCCCTGACACACATCTTCTCTGTCCTTCCCTCACACACTCCTTCCCTGACACACATGTTCTCTGTCCTTCCCTCACACACTCCTTCCCTGACACACATGTTCTCTGTCCTTCCCTCACACACTCCTTCCCTGACACACATGTTCTCTGTCCTTCCCTCACACACTCCTTCCCTGACACACATCTTCTCTGTCCTTCCCTCACACACTCCTTCCCTGACACACATCTTCTCTGTCCTTCCCTCACACACTCCTTCCCTGACACACATGTTCTCTGTCCTTCCCTCACACACTCCTTCCCTGACACACATCTTCTCTGTCCTTCCCTCACACACTCCTTCCCTGACACACATGTTCTCTGTCCTTCCCTCACACACTCCTTCCCTGACACACATCTTCTCTGTCCTTCCCTCACACACTCCTTCCCTGACACACATCTTCTCTGTCCTTCCCTCACACACTCCTTCCCTATCCTTCCCTGACACACATCTTCTCTGTCCTTCCCTCACACACTCCTTCCTACAAGAGTAACAGTTTTTCCTGTGTACTGTAAAACAAAAATACTCCGATGCTGTAATAAGCGTTAAACCCTGAGACTGAGGTAGGTAGTTGGTTGGTAGACAGCAACCATCCAGGGGGGAAGTGTGCCATCCTCCCGCAGTATGACTGTGAAACTGAACCTTGTTCAATGTGTTAATTTTTAACACACTCGCAGGATTCCTGCGCTTTTCTTACTTTCAGGAACGCGTAAGATGGCAGGTAAATCTTACAATATTTTTTTTTACACTCGGCATATATTTTACTGTGTCGTTCTTGATGGATCTTTTTTTTTGCGTTATGTTTCCTTTTCAATTTAATTCTGTTTTGAGACCGAGACGCAGGGGCGATGATCTCCCGAACTCTTTAACAGATATTTACATGTATGACTGGGCCGCCTAGTCCTGGAAATCTGTTAGTCTTGACTTTTAATCAGTGTTGATACATCAACGTGTTGCAAATGCTTGTGAATGAGAGGTCACTACTAACATACGTACAAAACACCAGTGAGAGATTGTATACATATTTCGACCTGCGTCAGAGATCTTCTTCAGGAGATGAAGAGGCCCTCAGGTGGAGGTGGAGTTATACAGGGAGGAGGACCTCAGGTGGAGGCGGAGTTATACAGGGAGGAGGACCTCAGGTGGAGGCGGAGTTATACAGGGAGGAGGACCTCAGGTGGAGGCGGAGTTATACAGGGAGGAGGACCTCAGGTGGAGGCGGAGTTATACAGGGAGGAGGACCTCAGGTGGAGGCGGAGTTATACAGGGAGGAGGACCTCAGGTGGAGGCGGAGTTATACAGGGAGGAGGACCTCAGGTGGAGGCGGAGTTATACAGGGAGGAGGACCTCAGGTGGAGGCGGAGTTATACAGGGAGGAGGACCTCAGGTGGAGTTATACACTCGTTTTGTTGATTGTTGAAAGTCTCACTACCCCTGATCTGTGACCAGTGTTGACTCCACGAGGCTGCTCACCACTCGTAACATCAGATGTTTCACCTGCAGGCCACTCGCTGTTTCGACCATGGCTTGGGAAATGTCATACAAGACACACAAGCATGGTTAAGATATTTTATTGACGAAACGCTTCGCTACGAATGTCTTCAGTCCATTCGTGGCGAAATGTTTCTTCAGCAAGATATCCTAACATCACACACGTGTTTTATTGCACAGTTGTTTATACTTTTCACCAACTCGGATACATATGGCTTGGCAACATTAAGGCACACTGTATAATAGTGTGGAAGTGCTAAACTCCCTTCGTGGATCATGGTCTGGTCAGCCAGGCTGTTACTGCTGGCCGCACTCAGTTCGAACGTACGATATTACCAACAAACCAGAGATTTGTTGATAATTTAAACTTCCCCTCGTTTTCAGTGGGATACTTTTGATATGCCCTTGACGAGTTTCCAGAGTCTTTCTACTCCCGAAGCCCGGCCCTGGGCCAGGCTCGTCTGGTGCTAGCCTGGTCAACTAGGATATTGCTGCTGGAGGCCCTCTGCCCCACATTTCTTGGCTCTAGTTGCAGTTGTGTTAGATTTATTGTAATAAAGTTGGTAGAATTACCGACAATATGTAAAGTAAAAGGACACAAGTGCAACTAATGTGACATTTATTGTGGCAACGTTTCGCTCTCCAGGAGCTTTATCAAGCCATTACAAACAATACATGGACACAGAGGGTATATAAAGGCTCAGAGTGAGGTGAATACTAGTGAGGTACCATTTCGATGTTCACTAGTCGTAGTAGTAGTAGTAGTAGTGGTAGTGACAAAAGTAATACAATATGGTAGAGCAATTAATTCGTACATGAGTAAAAGGATATAAAAGCTATTACTTGGGTAACATAAAAATAGGTTGGACAAATATAAACTGGAATGAGGCAGCTTGTTTCAGTGTTCACTCTCTGTGCTTTGTGTAGTATAACAGGAGAGACTATGTGATGGCAGGGTTTACTGTTTTCAGGAGGATTCTTGCTAAGACTTCGGAGATGGTGAAGCTGCCGTTGTTTTGTTTAATTGTATTTGAAACAGCGATCAGTGCTGATTCAAGGCACTTGCGTGTGCGGAAATTAGTTTCTTTTATCACTAATTGGGCGTCTCTGAATTTCATAAGATGATTTGTGGAATTTCGGTGTTGTACACAGGCGTTGTTTAAGTTGTCGTTCCTACATGCGTATATGTGTTCATTGAGGCGGGTGTCGAGGTTTCTTGCTGTTTCACCTACGTAGATCTTGTCACAGCCTCCACAGGGTATAGTGTAAACTCCTGCATTGACTGGTTCGTGGTGCTTGGGTTTTGTCCTGGTTAGATCCTTTATTGAAGTGGTAGATTTATTGCAATGTTGATTTGCTGACTGGGGATATTACCTCATGTCGTAATAAAGTTTTTTGTTACCAATTGTTTACCGGTACACAGTTCCGAGGTCACTGGCCTCCACGCCGACAGTGAACTGCACACGGTCCATCGTAAGCACCACAGCCTGGCTGATCAGGAACCAACCTAAGAACGTTATCCAGTTCCTCACAGGTGTATGTGTTATGAGTCAAAGTGGACTTCAAGACTGCCACTTGGTGTAAGTGTAATCTAACTACCTGTTCAGTATGATAATAGTATACAATACCGACAAGTTGATAAGTAAGACATATATAAAATATGTATCTGTATTCCGAAACGTTTCGCCTACACAGTAGGCTTCTTCAGTCGAGTACAGAGGAGTCAGCAGAAGCAGTAGAAATGTGAAGACGATGTAATCAGTCTCTCACCCTTGATGTAGTGTTGAGGTGGTCAGTCCCTCAGTCTAACCACCTCAACACTACATCAAGGGTGATGGACTGATTACATCGTCTTCACATTTCTACTGCTTCCGCTGCCTCCTCTGTACTCGACTGAAGAAGCCTACTGTGTAGGCGAAACGTTTCGGAATAAACATACCTAACTGTTTTACATATGTCTTATCATAACTACCTGTTGGTGTTCACGCGGTCATCGCCCCCGCGGATCGGTCCCGCATCAGGCATACTGGTTAGTCAGGCTATTGGTGTTAGTAGCACGCAGTCCAACGCAACATAGTCCATTCATAAATTAACGTTCGTTATAAAATGCGTGGCGTGCCCTGAGAAGGTGTTACATGTGTTGCTAGTGCAACACCAGCAAGTCTTGCTAACTTCAGTCTGGCTTCTTGCAAGGTGCTCTCAGTCAGGCTTCTTGCAAGGTGCTCTCAGTCAGGCTTCTTGCAAGGTGCTCTTGCAAGGTGCTCTCAGTCTGGCTTCTTGCAAGGTGCTCTTAGTCAGACTTCTTGCAAGGTGCTCTCAGTCAGGCTTCTTGCAAGGTGCTCTCAGTCAGGCTTCTTGCAAGGTGCTCTCAGTCAGGCTTCTTGCAAGGTGCTCTCAGTCAGGCTTCTTGCAAGGTGCTCTTAGTCAGGCTTCTTGCAAGGTGCTCTCAGTCAGGCTTCTTGCAAGGTGCTCTCATTATTTTTATCTGGACTGAGATCATGAACACAGTTTACAGCAGTTGCACAGTTGCAGCAGCTTCCTTGATGCTGGTGAAGCACTCTTGAGGTCGTGAAGGGGACTCTTCTCCCTTTCCATCATAATACACCTAGAATATGTACAGAAATATCAATAGTTTACCCCACACTATGACATGTGAGGAATGTGTAACCGTAAGGTGTATGAGCCTTGATGTTCGTCTACGCTAGTAGCCACTTAGTACACTTAACTAAGAGTACACTCAACTAAGAGTACACTCAACTAAGAGTACACTCAAGTAAGGCTTCCTGCGTGACCCGTACGGGTTTGTCACTCCCACTAATTACAATAACAATTCTTGTATTCCTTTTATTAAAACAGTAATGCAGGGGGCCATTGCTTGCAGAAGTCTCGAGGTGTCTAAAAATGGAAGCCTTTTAGCATTTGTCTAAAGACGGAAGCCGTTTGACCTTTAACACCAACAGCCTAGTTGACCAGGCTGTCAGCATGGAAGCCTGCTCTCAGGCCGCGTCCGAGGCTTCAACAACTCTTGAAACTGGTCACAGGTGTTTAAAGATGGTAGTTGTTTAAGCTTTATATAAAGATAGTAGTCGTTTAAACGTACATAAAGATGGTAGTCGTTTAAACTTTACATAAAACAACATAAGAACGAAGGAACACTGCAGAAGGCCTACTGGCCCATGCGAGGCAGGTCCAAGTCTCCTACCGGCTTAAGCCAATGCACCCAACCTAGTCAGGTCAGGTCACATTGACTTAAGGGAGGAACACGGCAACCGACCTGGTAGCACAAGCTATCAGGTCCAACTCACACCCACCCACATCCACTCATGTATTTATCCAACCTATTTTTAAAACTACACAACGTTTTAGCCTCAATAACTGTACTCGGGAGTTTGTTCCACTCATCCACAACTCTATTACCAAACCAGTACTTTCCTATATCCTTCCTGAATCTGAATTTTTCCAACTTGAAACCATTGCTGCGAGTCCTGTTTTGGCTAGATATTTTCAGCTTAATCTTGTGTTTTTTCTTCCGAGTATCGCTGTTGTCAGTGAGGTTGTGAAGGGTGTGAGTGTTGTCAGTGAGATTGTGAAGGGTGTGAGTGTTGTCAGTGAGATTGTGAAGGGTGTGAGTGTTGTCAGTGAGATTGTGAAGGGTGTGAGTGTTGTCAGTGAGGTTGTGAAGGGTGTGAGTGTTGTCATTGAGGTTGTGAAGGGTGTGAGTGTTGTCAGTGAGATTGTGAAGGGTGTGAGTATTGTCAGTGAGGTTGTGAAGGGTGTGAGTGTTGTCAGTGAGATTGTGAAGGGTGTGAGTGTTGTCAGTGAGGTTGTGAAGGGTGTGAGTGTTGTCATTGAGATTGTGAAGGGTGTGAGTGTTGTCATTGAGATTGTGAAGGGTGTGAGTGTTGTCAGTGAGATTGTGAAGGGTGTGAGTGTTGTCAGTGAGGTTGTGAAGGGTGTGAGTGTTGTCAGTGAGGTTGTGAAGGGTGTGAGTGTTGTCAGTGAGGTTGTGAAGGGTGTGAGTGTTGTCAGTGAGATTGTGAAGGGTGTGAGTATTGTCAGTGAGGTTGTGAAGGGTGTGAGTGCTGTCATTGAGATTGTGAAGGGTGTGAGTGTTGTCATTGAGATTGTGAAGGGTGTGAGTGTTGTCAGTGAGATTGTGAAGGGTGTGAGTATTGTCAGTGAGATTGTGAAGGGTGTGAGTGTTGTCAGTGAGGTTGTGAAGGGTGTGAGTGTTGTCATTGAGATTGTGAAGGGTGTGAGTGTTGTCAGTGAGATTGTGAAGGGTGTGAGTGTTATCAGTGAGGTTGTGAAGGGTGTGAGCGCTCTAGCAATCAAGCTACTGGACACGCCTCGTGAGGCGTGCTGAAGGATCATGGGTTCGATTTTTCAAGATTGATGGACCGATTACATCAACTCCAGGCTGAGGGACTGATTACCTCAAACTCCTTCTGATCTTCACCATTATTCTTCGTATATAATTGATGAAGCCACAGTGTTGCGAAACGTTTTTTTCTTTTAAAAACAACCTGGTTGATTAGGCTAGCACCAGACGAGCCTGACCCATGACCGGGCACCGAGAGTAGCAAGACTCTCGAAACTCATCAGAGGGAAAGGTATATGAGTATAGATACCCAAGTGTTGCACATGTGTCTTAATTTATCAGATTCATTGTCTACACACCCTGGTTACCCCAGCAAGCAACCTTTGAGTTTAATGGAGAAAGTTAGGTCGTTTCACTAAGGTTTAGCATTTATAAACTGGGATAAAACGACACGTGCTGTGGATTATGAACAATTCATGGGAGGGTTGTGGCGTTGCACTGACCTGTTGGTGTTGCACATTCACTGCGCGGAAGTTGATTACAGTGTGGTGGATGGTAGGTGTTGCAGGTGTTGAGCGGGGGTGGAGCAGACATCACCATTATTACTACAGTTGAAGCACGTACCTGCATTGTGTCAACCTCAGTGTCATCTTCCGGGGTGGCTATCAGGGCGAGACGCCGGTGTAGGGAGGATGCTTTGACCTCGACGATATTTGAAGCCGCCTTTGGCTGTTCCTCTCCCAGTTCATGGCGCTGAGCCGTACTAGTGCAGTGTTAATTTCCGCTGCGGCAGAGTAGGCTAGGCCGCTCATTTCCTTGTGGCTGGAGTCCTGGATGCCACCACTGCTGGCTGAGGCTCTTTACCACTGTAACTCCTGCTACAAGGATCTGCTTCTCCCTCAAAGTTTTACACACAAGGCAGGTTTATATTAACCGTAGCAAGAATAACATTGAGCACGTGACGTAACAAATTGTTGCACACTCACGCATGCGTGTTCAGCATCATTGCATGTACAAACAGTTGTACATCACAAGCAAGATTTGCAACAGTTACACAACCCTGGGCTTTATGTTTTTAGAGCAGGTAGCTCCTGTCTGTGGCAATTAACAGATCACCAAGACATGGTAATGAATGTACTGGACTGAAAAAAACCCTGGTGGGCAAAACGTGTTCTCAATAAATATCCTAATACTGTACTCGCAAAATGTGTCTCTCTTACATACTTGTTTGTGGTAATCACCAAGTTTAATTTGCTGGAAGACAAAATGTCGTCATATACACAGATTGTGTAAAAGCCTTCAACAAGTATGATGATAAATTAGACACATGTGCAACACTTGTTGCACATGTTGCACATGTGTCTAATTTATCAACTTGTCGGTTCTCTTAACCATTCATCAACAAGTATGATGATGGTGCAACAACATGTAAAATAAGCGGAAAAGTTGGTAGACGGACGTTCAACTTTGTAAGGAAACAGACCCAAAGTATAATAATTAACAGACCAGAAACTGCCATAGTCACAACCTCTATTAAATACGGCACAGTATGCATATCATTTCTTTATCATTCTCATGTCTAACATAGACATATCTTAGCACTGTATCATCCTTGCAACGACACTAGACTATGTATGAGAGTGACCTCCGTCGAGGTCACAGCATATCTCCGAAGTGGTATATGCTAAATCTTCCATTGGGCCACGTAAAAGAAATAATGTTCGAGGGTAAATTTCAGTCAGCCCTCTGTGGGAAATTTTAAGAAATAAAAGCTGGAAGGGACTATAAAACAAACTGGAACCACTCCTTCGAGCAGAGGAGGAATGTAAGTGACTTAGAAATAACAATAAAGGAGTTTGTCGAGTCAGTAATGATTTTCTTCAATGCAACTGTGATCTCTCAGCCTGATTTTTTTACTGCACACTGAGAACCGACTTTAATTAAAGGCTTGTGGTATTATAGAACTGGAAAGAGCAAAAGGCACAATGCCGTGACTGGAACAATAGATAAATAACCCGTACACTACCACTACTACTACCACTACTACTACCACTACCAGCTTTATCACTGCCACTACTTCCTTTTCTTCCTCTCATGATCCCGTCCCTGTCCCCCCCTCGCCTATATATACTGGCTCCCTCACTCTTTTGAGTTAGTGTGACTTTGTAAATGGTCCAGGTCAGATCGAAACGTCGTCATCAGCTTCTCTCATCTGTGTACCGGTTATTTGTGTGTAGAACTGGTGAATATACAAAGAACTTTCATTGCATATATCATCTCAAACACCTAAACCATTGGGAATGCAGACAAGAAAGGCACATCATAATCTATACCTGGAAAATACTGGAGGAATTAGTCCAGTATCTGCACACTAACACTACGAAAACGAGAGGCCCTGCAGATGGTGCAAGATACCCTCGTTGAAAAGCGGGGTTTTTAACAAGTGTGATGCTTCAAAGATTTTTCAGCACTCCTCATATACAGTTCCTGACATAGCCCTAACCTCCACTCGACTTTGAGAAAACCTTTGATAGCATCCCCGCACACACTCTATCCTAGACCCAGACTCGTGGAATTTAATATTCATCAAGAATTCCAAGAAACCACTATTACGTGCCTTAGATATTTTATAGAGGAGTCTGGACACAGGAGTCATACTCATGAAAAAATAATGATAAAGGGCTACTCCATGAAGGTGGCAGTAAAGCAGTCACAGAAACTTTAGATTGATAACACCGACGTCCCACATTACTAATTTTTTAAAGAGTTTTAATGAGCAACATTGCTAAATGCACGAATTTGCAGTTGCAGAAGCCAGGGCGGTGTGGGTATATCAGGTCGCTCCTTCTCGCAGCTACTGGGCAATTAAGGCATCGTCATAGATGCTCTGAAAGAGATAATGCGGATGTTGTCTACCTACCTGGAGGGTGTTCCGGTCCTTGACCAGGCCTCCCGGTGGATCAGGCTGTTACTGCTGGCCGCACGTAGTCCCACGTACGAACCACAGCCCAGCTGATCGTGTAAAAAATCAGCACGTACGACCATGGTGTACTAGCGCACATAATTCATGCAAAAGGAATAACGAAAAAGTGGGCAGATAGATATTTTACTTCCTAACCAATAGAACTCAAAGAGTAATATTGAATTATTGAACAGTGAAATCAGAGGATGTCATAGTAACAAGCTCTGTTACCCAAGGTATTGTACTCGCCCTAATTCTCCTCATTTTCATACCTGATATAGACATTCTTTGCAAATTCTACTGCAATTTCTCTGAGAGAAACATCCATTGAGGATGCAGCGAATCTGCAAGTTGATATAAACCAGGTCTTCCAGTGGGCCACAGAAAACATGATGTTCTTTGAGGGCAAATTTCAGTTACTCTGCTATAAAAGAACTGATGAAACAGACAGGAACGGAGTATAAGATAAACATAGGTGCCAGAAGACGTCAAACTCAAGGCTCACAGTAATGTTATTTTTGGAAGCTGATAGGCCGGATAACTAGAACCGTCAAAATAAGAGATGCCAAGCCAGTGATGACACCCGTCCAACACTTGTTTCTCTAGACTGGAATATTGCTGTACTCTTAACAGCTTCAGGTAACCCTCTCAGTCCTCCCTTTACTCTTCCAGCCTTGGGAGTAATGATCTCAGAAGATCTCATATTCAAGGATCACAACTTTGCCATACATAAGGGGGGTTACCAACAGAACCCTTGGCTGTTTTCAAGAAAAAAAATGAAAAGTTTATCAAGTCAGTCCCTGATTAGCCAAGCTGTGGTGAACCAATAGCCTGGTTCATCAAGCCATCCACTGGAAGTCCTGGTCTGGCACCGGACTACGAGGGTGTTGACCCAAGAGCACTTTCCAGGTAGATCCCAGGTAGATTGCTACCTCTGAAAATGATGGGCTGGATAACTAGAACTTTCAAAGCAAGATATGCTGAGCCAATGTCACTTGTTCTCTCCAGGCTGGAATTCAGCTGTATGCTGACGGCCCCTTCAAGCTAGGCAAGATTGCCGAGCTGGGAAACGTAAAGAGAACTATCACTACAAGTATACATTCAATCAAGCATCCGAAATACTGGGACCGCTTGAGGTCTCTTCAGGTTTATTCCCTGAAACGTAGGCGGGAATGGTACATTCTTATTTATACCTGGAAAATCCAGGAGGGACTGTTTCTAAACCTGAACATTGAAATCACCTCGTATGACAGAGACTTGGCAGACAGGGCAAAATACCTCCATTTAAATAAAACAGAGGCGTGACGAGTACACCGAGAGAGAACTGGGTGAGTGTCAGAGGTCCCTGACTCTTCAGCGCTATCCCTTCAACTACATAAAAGGAATTTACCAACATAACCCTGGTTGTCTTTCAGAGGAAATTTGGTAAGTTCCTCCAGTCATTGCCTGACCAGCTGGGTTATGGTTCGTATGTTGACTACGTGCGGCCAACATTAACGACCTGGTTGATCAGCTTTGATCCACCAGGAGACCTGGTCTGGGACCAAGCCGCGGGGGCGTGGACCCCCGAACACTTCGGGTAGACTCCTAGCTCCTTCAGTCTTCCAGCCTTGCTATTCCTTCAGTCTTCCAGCCTTGCTATTCCTTCAGTCTTCCAGCCTCGCCATTCCTTCACTCTTCCAGCCTCGCCATTCCTTCACTCTTCCAGCCTTGCTAGTCCTTCAGTCTTCCAGCCTCTTCATTCCTTCAGTCTTTCAGCCTCGCCATTCCTTCACTCTTCCAGCCTTGCTAGTCCTTCAGTCTTCCAGCCTTGCTAGTCCTTCAGTCTTCCAGCCTTGCTAGTCCTTCAGTCTTCCAGCCTTGCTAGTCCTTCAGTCTTCCAGCCTTGCCATTCCTTCAGTCTCGCAGCTCCCTCACTCTGGCAGTGCTGCCTAGCACTGGAATGGATGAAGGAAGAGGTGGAGGCAAGGAAGTCGTGTCGTGAATCAATATATTTCTCTCTAGATCCTGATTTCTGGCTTGTGCAACCTTCTTGATACCCTCCCTCCCTCCCTACCTCCCTCCCTCCTTCCCTCCTGTCTTCACTCCTCATACACTCTCTTGCTGAACCTGACTACTCCATCCTTTGCCGAGCCTCGCTCTTCCACTTAGTGTTGAGCCTCGTTCTTCCACTTAGTGTTGAGCCTCGTTCTTCCACTTAGTGTCGAGCCTCGTTCTTCCACTTAGTGTTGAGCCTCGCTCTTCCACTTAGTGTCGAGCCTCGTTCTTCCACTTAGTGTTGAGCCTCGTTCTTCCACTTAATGTTGAGCCTCGCTCTTCCACTTAGTGTTGAACCTTGTTCCTCCACTTAATGTTGAGCCTCGCTCTTCCACTTAGTGTTGAGCCTCGTTCTTCCACTTAGTATTGAGCCTCGTTCCTCCACTTAATGTTGAGCCTCGCTCTTCCACTTAGTGTTGAGCCTCGCTCTTCCACTTAGTGTTGAGCCTCGTTCCTCCACTTAATGTTGAGCCTCGCTCTTCCACTTAGTGTTGAGCCTCGCTCTTCCACTTAGTGTTGAACCTTGTTCCTCCACTTAATGTTGAGCCTCGCTCTTCCACTTAGTGTTGAACCTTGTTCCTCCACTTAATGTTGAGGCTCGCTCTTCCACTTAGTGTTGAGCCTCGCTCTTCCACTTAGCGTTGAGCCTCGCTCTTCCACTTAGTGTTGAGCCTCGCTCTTCCACTTAGTGTTGAGCCTCGCTCTTCCACTTAGTGTTGAGCCTCGCTCTTCCACTTAGTGTTGAGCCTCGCTCTTCCACTTAGTGTTGAGCCTCGCTCTTCCACTTAGTGTTGAGCCTCGCTCTTCCACTTAGTGTTGAGCCTCGCTCTTCCACTTAGTGTTGAGCCTCGCTCTTCCACTTAGTGTTGAGCTTCGCTCTTCCACTTAGTGTTGAGCTTCGCTCTTCCACTTAATGTTGAGCCTCGCTCTTCCACTTAATGTTGAGCCTCGCTCTTCCACTTAGTGTTGAGCCTCGCTCTTCCACTTAGTGTTGAGCTTCGCTCTTCCACTTAGTGTTGAGCCTCGCTCTTCCACTTAGTGTTGAGCCTCGCTCTTCCACTTAGTGTTGAGCTTCGCTCTTCCACTTAGTGTTGAGCTTCGCTCTTCCACTTAGTGTTGAGCTTCGCTCTTCCACTTAGTGTTGAGCTTCGCTCTTCCACTTAGTGTTGAGCCTCGCTCTTCCACTTAGTGTTGAGCCTCGCTCTTCCACTTAGTGTTGAGCCTCGCTCTTCCACTTAGTGTTGAGCCTCGCTCTTCCACTTAGTGTTGAGCCTCGCTCTTCCACTTAGTGTTGAGCCTCGCTCTTCCACTTAGCGTTGAGCCTCGCTCTTCCACTTAGTGTTGAGCTTCGCTCTTCCACTTAGTGTTGAGCTTCGCTCTTCCACTTAGTGTTGAGCTTCGCTCTTCCACTTAGTGTTGAGCTTCGCTCTTCCACTTAGTGTTGAGCCTCGCTCTTCCACTTAGTGTTGAGCTTCGCTCTTCCACTTAGCGTTGAGCCTCGCTCTTCCACTTAGTGTTGAGCTTCGCTCTTCCACTTAGTGTTGAGCTTCGCTCTTCCACTTAGTGTTGAGCTTCGCTCTTCCACTTAGTGTTGAGCTTCGCTCTTCCACTTAGTGTTGAGCCTCGCTCTTCCACTTAGTGTTGAGCCTCGCTCTTCCACTTAGCGTTGAGCCTCGCTCTTCCACTTAGTGTTGAGCTTCGCTCTTCCACTTAGTGTTGAGCTTCGCTCTTCCACTTAGTGTTGAGCCTCGCTCTTCCACTTAGTGTTGAGCCTCGCTCTTCCACTTAGTGTTGAGCTTCGCTCTTCCACTTAGTGTTGAGCTTCGCTCTTCCACTTAGTGTTGAGCTTCGCTCTTCCACTTAGTGTTGAGCCTCGCTCTTCCACTTAGTGTTGAGCTTCGCTCTTCCACTTAGTGTTGAGCTTCGCTCTTCCACTTAGTGTTGAGCTTCGCTCTTCCACTTAGTGTTGAGCTTCGCTCTTCCACTTAGTGTTGAGCCTCGCTCTTCCACTTAGCGTTGAGCCTCGCTCTTCCACTTAGTGTTGAGCCTCGCTCTTCCACTTAGTGTTGAGCCTCGCTCTTCCACTTAGTGTTGAGCCTCGCTCTTCCACTTAGTGTTGAGCCTCGCTCTTCCACTTAGTGTTGAGCCTCGCTCTTCCACTTAGTGTTGAGCCTCGCTCTTCCACTTAGTGTTGAGCCTCGCTCTTCCACTTAGTGTTGAGCCTCGCTCTTCCACTTAGCGTTGAGCCTCGCTCTTCCACTTAGTGTTGAGCCTCGCTCTTCCACTTAGTGTTGAGCCTCGCTCTTCCACTTAGCGTTGAGCCTCGCTCTTCCACTTAGTGTTGAGCTTCGCTCTTCCACTTAGTGTTGAGCCTCGCTCTTCCACTTAGTGTTGAGCCTCGCTCTTCCACTTAGTGTTGAGCTTCGCTCTTCCACTTAGTGTTGAGCTTCGCTCTTCCACTTAGTGTTGAGCCTCGCTCTTCCACTTAGTGTTGAGCCTCGCTCTTCCACTTAGTGTTGAACCTCGCTCTTCCACTTAGCGTTGAGCCTCGCTCTTCCACTTAGTGTTGAGCTTCGCTCTTCCACTTAGTGTTGAGCCTCGCTCTTCCACTTAGTGTTGAGCCTCGCTCTTCCACTTAGTGTTGAGCCTCGCTCTTCCACTTAGCGTTGAGCCTCGCTCTTCCACTTAGTGTTGAGCCTCGCTCTTCCACTTAGCGTTGAGCCTCGCTCTTCCACTTAGTGTTGAACCTTGTTCCTCCACTTAGTGCTTCAACCTCACTCCTCGCGCATAAATTCAGTCAAGCACCTAAATTGTTGGGGAATGCTGGAAGTTGCCTCTCTTACTGCTGAGGACACTCATCGTCTGCACCATGTACTTGCTCAGGTGAGAAAAGAGCTCATGAACCTGAGGAATGTTTTTTCTAGCGCTAAGTAATTATCTTCTCACGTCTAAAAGTGACCATAAAAAATATTCCGTAAGTTTCGGAGATTATAAAAAGCCTGTAGATGTTCCTTTCAGTGGTGTTTTTGATTATTAGAATGTGTGTGTGTGTGTGTGTGTGTGTGTGTGTGTGTGTGTTTGTTTTGGCAGAGAGAAGTGAAACCCTACAGTTCAATTTGTTTTTGTCATTTTCCCTTCTGGCATTGACAGAGAGATAGACAGAGTGACAGACAGATAGATATACAGCTGATCACACAACGCAGGGATGTGTAGTTCTATTGGTGTCCCGAGAAATGGACGGGCAAATGCCAAGGCTTATACCTGTGACCTGTTTCGAGATTTTTACTACCCTCAGCCCGGCCCTGGGCCAGTCTTTTGTGCTACTAGTCTCGTTAAGCAAGCTGTTGCTGTTAGCGGCCTGCTGCATCACATATTGACAGTTTACTTTCTTCATCATAAACCATACCCCCGGCCGGGATTGAACCCGCGGTCATAGAGTCTCAAAACTCCAGCCCGTCGCGTTAGCCACTAGACCAGCTAGCCACAATAAGATTCATCCAACTAGGATGAAGGGACTTGAGCTAGAGTTCGTCACGGCCACGCTAGCTGGAGATTCGTCTGTAAAAACTTGCATTTGTGGTCACAGAGGTGCCTGTGCTAACCTTCCTATGGTGTAGAAATATACCTAGTTGGATGAATCTTATTGTGGCTAGCTGGTCTAGTGGCTAACGCGACGGGCTGGAGTTTTGAGACTCTATGACTGCGGGTTCAATCCCGGCCGGGGGTATGGTTTGTTTGCAATCGTGTCATTACGTTTTCTTCATCATGACCATGTAGCGGCTGGATTCACGCAAACATACACGAATATTCCTATTTTTTTCACGGTGGAATTTCCTATTGGTGGGAAGATCACTTCAGGCTGTGAGTGGAGAGGCGGGTCTGGTGCTCTTAGCAGGAGATTGTGTTACAGCTGTGTTTATATGAGAGGCATCATGCAGTTGCGGAAGGGAGAGGCAGATAGAGGAGCCTGGTACCCGCCGCCTAGCCATGTTTCCCCTCCATCGATTAATTGCTCCTGGCTTAGCCTCTAAATTTTGTACCCATCGACGGGGATGGATAAGAATTAAAAGGTGATTAATTAGACAATTGTGCAACGCTTGGGTATCTTTATTGTGAAGACGTGTCGCCAACCAGTCCCTCGAGGGACTGATT
This sequence comes from Cherax quadricarinatus, assembly GCF_038502225.1. Classification (NCBI taxonomy): domain Eukaryota; kingdom Metazoa; phylum Arthropoda; class Malacostraca; order Decapoda; family Parastacidae; genus Cherax; species Cherax quadricarinatus. Next base: position 16,319,701 of record NC_091309.1, read on the forward strand.
ACCTCAAACTCCTTCTGATCTTCATCCATTCTTCTCTTTATTGGACTGAGGAAGCTACTGTGTGGCGAAACGTTTCAACATTAAAGATACCCAAGTGTTGCACAAGTGTCTAATTAATCATCCAGTCGATTGTATGAACCATTTATCTACAAGAGAATTAAGAAGCTTGGTGGGACTGTGTAAGCTCAGTCCCTCCAGGCCAGTGATGAGGTTTATTCAAGACACTTGCAAATCTCTCTACCGATATATTGTTATACCTGTCACAAGTATATCACATTACAGGTAATAGCTCATAAAATGCGTGTAAAATATATAACTGTAAAAGTGGACAGATGGATATCTAACTTCTTAACTAATAGGGCCCAGAGTGTAGTAGTAAACAGAGTGGAGTCGGAGGCTGCCACACTGATAACTTTTGTTCCTCAGAGCAAGGTACTCGACCCACTTCAGTTTCTAATTCTTTTATTCGACATAGACAAGGACATACCAGCTTTTGGTGATGACACCAGAATCTCTGTGAGAATGGCGTCCATAGAAGACAGTTAATCTTCAGGCAGATATAAATCAAGTCTCGCAGTGGGTCTCAGACAAATAAATTTGATGTTTAACGAGGATAAGTTTCAGTTGCTCTGCTGTGAAGCAGTGGAAGAAATAAAGACTGAAACCGAGTACTGGACCAACTCAGATCATTTATTGGAGTGAAAGTCCCAAGTGCGAGAGTTGCAGGTGATGTCAGAAGATCTCACATTCAAGGATCACAACATTGTTGCTATTACACTCGCAAGTGCCCAGTCACTGACGATACTCTTTAAGTCACTTGTTCTCTCCAGGCAGGAATACTGTTGTATACTGACGACCACCTTCATGGCGAGAAAGGTACATCAGAATTTACACTTGGAAAACCCTGGAGAAACTGGTTCCAATTTGAACACTGAAAGCACTCCGTATGACAACGAAAGACTTGGCAGACAGTGTAAAATAACGTCCACTAAAAAAAATGAAGAGGAGAGGCGCAGTGAGCACACTAAGAGAGAACTTGGTAAGTATCAGAGGTCCCCGGCTCTTCAATGCTCTCCCTCCGTAAATAAGGGAAATTATCAACAAACTTCTGGTTGTCTTGAAGAGGGAACTTGACAAGTTCCTCAAATTAGTTCCTTAGCAGCCGGCCTGTGGTTCGTACGTTGAACTGCATGTAGCCATCAGTAACAGCCTGGTTGATCAGGACTTGATTCACCAGGAGGCCTGGTCTGGGACCAGATTGCTAGGGCATTAACCTATGAAAACATCCTTCAGGCATCGGTGGAAAATATTGAAGGAATTGATTCCAATCTTCACACTGAAATTACTCCATACGAAAGCGAGAGGCAGACAGTGCAGAATACCCGTATAGAACACCAAGAGATATAACTCAGTAAGTGTAAAGGCCCCAAGACTTTTCATCATCCTTCCATCAAGCACGAGAATTACCAATACATCCCTGTCTTCAACAGGGAACGTGATAAGTTCCTAAATTTAGTGGGTTCCTAATAAGCCGGGTTGCATGCAGCGAGCAGCAACAGCCTCACTGATCATTCTGTCAACAGAGAAGCCTAGTCCTGGACTGGGCTCCGGAAATCTTCTGGAAAATTTAACGTAACTTTAAGATTAGTTTGAATTTATTTATAAGAAAAAATATACACGAAGTAAAGTCGGGGTAGTTTTGTTTCTTACTTCACCGTAATAATAGCACCTGCTGCTGCCTCCACGGCTAGTCTACTGCTATTATCTACTTTAAAATTGACATGAGCACAGATGTATTTTCATACTTTAGTGTTTGTTAACTTTTAGTACAAGAGTTAAGTTTACGCAAGTAACTGACAACGACTGATTGAGAATGTTGAGTGATTCTCGTTCTGGGTTGTGTTTTAAGAAGTGCAGATCCTTAATCTTTTCTTGTATTGTGTTCACCCTCTCTGCTGATGTATCAAGTGTCTTCTGTATAGTTTTCTGTTGTGTTGAAACGAGGCACGTTCGTTTGTGTACAAACATGCGAGCTCTCATACACACGCACAGTTCCATACTATTGCCAGAGCAAAAGTCAATCTTTTTTTTAAGAGAAAATTGGACCACTTCGTGATGACTGTGTAGGACTGGCAGCAAGACTTGATTGTTCAAGCAGAAAGCTTGGAACTGCGGCCCCTGGCAAGATTGGAAGGGCACAAGCCACGTCCCGGTATTGGCTATTCTGAAAAGAGATGGAATTTAAACTGATGACAGCAAAGAAATGAGGGAAACATTAAAGTCGTAATATAACTCTTGTGTTCAGTGAACCGTTCATCAGACAAAACATTGACAATACCTTACCTTTGAAGAGTTCCGAAAGTTTTTCTACTCCCGGAGCCCGGCCATAGGTAAGGCTCGCCTGGTGCTTGCCTGGTCAACCAGGCTGTTGCTGCTGGTGGCCCACTGTCCCACATATCCACCACAGCCTTTGAAGACTTCGTATATCGAAAACTCTCCCAATGTCTCCAGGATTTCAGATATTGCCGTCATCTCTGAAGAAGTCAGTGATAGTATACCCATGGCCTCACACTCCTAGAACTCCTTATTCAAGAACAACAACAAAAAATCACATTTCTTAAATATCCAGTAAATAAGCCCCTCGTGTATATGTTGTATCAAGATTGATGGACTGATTACATCGACTCCAGGCTGAGGGACTGATTACCTCAAACTCCTGATCCTAACCATTCTTCTTTGTATTGGACTGATGAAGCCGCTGTGTGGCGAAACGTTTCCACAGTAAAGATACGCAAGTGTTGCAAATGTGTCTAATTTATCAACTTGTCGGTTCTCTGAACCATTTATCAGCATAGTAGTCATTCCACATTAAAAATCATAGGTGGCAGCCAAGCAATTTAAAAGAAAAAACTGTACACCGAAAATAATGATGTCTCACATCAAAATCTTTGAAAGAATTTTAAGAAGCAGGATTACTAAACACGTGGAATCATTATAAGTCCACGGTTATGTGCTGAGAGTAAGTCGCTTCTTGTCTGGCACTTGCTAGACCATAACACGTGTTCTTGGATGCGCTGGAAGATAAGGGTATATGTGGCAGTATACACGGACTTGAATCCACCAGCAAGGAAATCTGGCTTAATCCACCAACAAGGAGACCTGACTTCAGACCTGGCTGCTGGAGTAGGGATAACTCTGGACACGGGTCACAGGTAACCTGACCAACCAGTCCCCCTCCCAATGGGGCTTCTTGTCTGATTAACCTGTCGTTACTTATCACAACCACCACTCGACTCCCCGCCCCCGTGGGCGGGCCACCAGCCCCGCCCACGCAGCTCATACCGGTTGTACTGCAGTGTCTGCATGCCACGCCCACACATCCCTCCACAAACACCCGCCCACACCCCCCATGCCGCACTGCTCCTGGTTTTGCTCACGATACAGTAGTGGGCTTCGTGGGCGGCAGTGTTATATGTGGCGGGTCTTTGTGTGGGCGTATAGAGATACCTCCCAGTACCTCGCTCCCTGTACATCTCTACCAGTACCTCGTTCCCAGTAACTCGCTCCCAGTACCTCGCTCCCAGTACCTTATTCCTAGTACCTCGTTCCCAGTACTTCGCTCCCAGTACCTCACTCCCAGTACCTCGTTCCCAGTACCTCGCTCCCAGTACTTCGCTCCCAGTACCTCGTTCCCAGTACCTCACTCCCAGTACCTCGCTCCCAGTACCTCGCTCCCAGTACCTCGCTCCCAGTACCTCGTTTCCAGTACCTCTCTCCCAGTACCTCGTTCCCAGTACCTCGTTCCCAGTACCTCTCTCCCAATACCTCACTCCCAGTACCTCGCTCCCAGTACCTCGCTCCCAGTACCTCGCTCCCAGTACCTCGCTCCCAGTACCTCGCTCCCAGTACCTCGCTCCCAGTACCTCGTTCCCAGTACCTCGCTCCCAGTACCTCGTTCCCAGTACCTCTCTCCCAGTACCTCACTCCCAGTACCTCGCTCCCAGTACCTCGCTCCCAGTACCTCGCTCCCAGTACCTCGCTCCCAGTACCTCGCTCCCAGTACCTCCACATCTTGCCGGTGTCACCATACTATTTTTTAAAAATTATAGAGGTCTGTAGAGAAAAGACTCATCTTCTTGAGGGCCCAGGAGCTGAGTCTCGATCTCCCCCTCCTCTCGCAAACACAATTCTGCAAATATTTCCCAGCAGCTTCCCCTCAGCAGCACCCAGTGCATCACCGTCACTTTGTCGCAGCTGGCCCCTGTCCCTTCCCTTCCCTTCCCTTCCCTTCCCTTCCCTTCCCTTCCCATCCCTTCCCTTCTCTTCCCTTCCCTTCCCTTCCCTTCCCTTAGTCTTCCATCCCCTCATCAGTCTCTTTCTTCTCCCACCTACCCTCCCTCCCTCCCACCTTCCCACCTTCCCTCCCTCCCTCCCTCCCGCTCTCCCTCCTTCCTTCCCTCCCTCCCCAGCGAGTATTATTCTCACATCTTGCATTTGTAACAAAACTTTCGTCATTTTTATTTACATTTCATTTCCCTGGGCGGTGCTGTTTGCTGCCGTGTTATTGCTGAGAAATGTAGCCGCTGTATATTTTGTGTTTATGTTTGTTACTGTGTTTGTTTAGCAGGCAGACTTCTGCTCACTGGTCACAGGTGTATATACATGGTTGTGTTTGTCTATGTTATTGTGTCTTTTTTTTGTCGATTTGTATTTGCTGCTCCCATAAAATGTAGACAAAAGTGGAAAAAACATGTCCGCTCACTCAGCACCTGGACCGGGTTCGTGGAATTCCTTATATAAGTGAAAATGCAAAGGACCTCTAGCACGAGCACTCGGTATCCCGTGGAGAAAGATCCTAGATCCAGGTGAAGTACTGGAGACCTTGAAGAGTGCAGACATAGCTCCTCTCTACCTACCTGGAGTCTGCCTGCACGTCGTTCCGGGGGTCAATGCCCCCGCATCTCAGTCTTTGACCAGGTCTCCCGGTGGATCAGGGCCTGATCAACCAGGCTGTTACTGCTGCCCCCACGTAGTTCAGCGTACGAACCCCAGCCCGGCTGGCCAGGCCGCTAACAAAAAAAATTACATCCCGCGCTATAAAAGTGTCGAAAAGTTACGAGATGACAAATTATACATTTTATAGAACACAATCTATATAACAGAAGCCATCACTGGAGATAAACATAATACCATTCCACAAGGTCCTAACGTCATACATAACACCATTCCACAAGGTCCTAACATCATACATAACACCATTCCACAAGGTCCTAACATCATACATAACACCATTCCACAAGGTCCTAACATCATACATAACACCATTCCACAAGGTCCTAACATCATACATAACACCATTCCACAAGGTCCTAACATCATACATAACACCATTCCACAAGGTCCTAACATCATACATAACACCATTCCACAAGGTCCTAACATCATACATAACACCATTCCACAAGGTCCTAACATCATACATAACACCATTCCACAAGGTCCTAATATCATACATAAGACCATTCCACAAGGTCCTAACATCATACATAACACCATTCCACAAGGTCCTAACATCATACATAACACCATTCCACAAGGTCCTAACGTCATACATAACACCATTCCACAAGGTCCTAACATCATACATAACACCATTCCACAAGGTCCTAACATCCTAACAGTGGGCAGTGGAGAACAACATGACGTTCAGTGGTGATAAGTTCCAGCTGCTTAGGTATGGAAAGAATGAAGAACTCAAAAGGAGCACTATATACAAAACTCAAGAGGGTCACCAAATAGAACGTAAGGAACGCGTAATAGACCTAGGAATAATTATGTCAGCGGACCTTTCTTTTAAAGACCATAACAAGGCAAAGATCACGACAGCCAGGAAGATGACTGGGTGGGTGTTGAGAACTTTCAAAACAAGGGAAACAATGCCGATGGTGACGATCTTCAAATCGCTAGTGCTCCCTCACTTAGAATATTGCTCAGTACTGACGGCCCCGTTCAGGGCAGGAGAAATATCGGAGCTGGAACAAATAGAGAGAGCGTTTACGGCTCACATTGAGCCAGTAAAGCACCTGAACTACTGGGAACGCTTGCAAGTCTTGAACATGTAGTCATTGGAGCGGAGGAGAGAGAGGTACATGATAATATATACCTGGAAGGTACTAGAGGGATTGGTCCCAAATCTGCACACTGCCATAACAACATACTGGAGTGAGAGATATGGGAGGAAGTGTAAAATAAACCCAGTGAGGAGCAGGGGTGCGGTGGGGACAATAAGGGAACACTGTATCAACATCCGCGGTCCAAGACTTTTCAACATCTTACCAGAAGATATCAGAAACACTGCTGGAACAAGTGTTGAAGCCTTCAAGAGGAAACTAGACAAGTATCTTCACCAGGTGCCAGATCAACCAGGCTGTGATGGATATGTGGGGCAGCGGGCCTCCAGCAGCAACAGCCTGGTTGACCAGGCGAGCACCAGACGAGCCTGGCCCATGGCCTGGCTCAGAGAGTAGATATACTCTCGAAATTCTTCAAAGGTATATATACATAAGACCATTCCACAAGGTCCTGACATCCTATGTAAGACCATTCCACAAGGTCCTGACATCCTATATAAGACCATTCCACAAGGTCCTGACATCCTATATAAGACCATTCCACAAGGTCCTGACATCATACATAAGATCATTCCACAAGGTCCTGACATCAAACGTAAGACCATTCCACAAGGTCCTGACATCCTATATAAGACCATTCCACAAGGTCCTGACATCATACATAAGATCATTCCACAAGGTCCTGACATCAAACATAAGACCATTCCAGAAGGTCCTGACATCAAACGTAAGACCATTCCACAAGGTCCTGACATCAAACATAAGACCATCACCACAAGGTCCTGACATCAAACATAAGACCATTTTCACAAGGTCCTGACATCAGGCATAATACCATTTCCACAAGGTGCTGACATCAAACATAAGACCATAACCACAAGGTCCTGACATCAAACATAAGATCACCACAAGGTCCTGACATCAAACATAAGATCACCACAAGGTCCTGACATCAAACATAAGATCATCACCACAAGGTCCTGACATCAAACATAAGATCATCACAAGGTCCTGACATCATACATAAGACCATCACCACAAGGTCCTGACATAAAACATAAGATCATCACCACGAGGTCCTGACATCAAGCATAATACCATTTCCACAAGGTGCTGACATCAAACATAAGACCATAACCACAAGGTCCTGACATCAAACATAAGATCACCACAAGGTCCTGACATCAAACATAAGATCACAAGGTCCTGACATCAAACATAAGATCATCACCACAAGGTCCTGACATCAAACATAAGATCATCACCACAAGGTCCTGACATCAAACATAAGATCATCACCACAAGGTCCTGACATCAAACATAAGATCATCACAAGGTCCTGACATCATACATAAGACCATCACCACAAGGTCCTGACATCAAACATAAGATCATCACCACAAGGTCCTGACATCATACATAGGATCATCACCACAAGGTCCTGACATCAAACATAAGATCACCACAAGGTCCTGACATCAAACATAAGATCACCACAAGGTCCTGACATCAAACATAAGATCATCACCACAAGGTCCTGACATCAAACATAAGATCATCACCACAAGGTCCTGACATCATACATAGGATCATCACCACAAGGTCCTGACATCAAACATAAGATCATCACAAGGTCCTGACATCATACATAAGACCATCACCACAAGGTCCTGACATCAAACATAAGATCATCACCACAAGGTCCTGACATCAAGCATAATACCATTTCCACAAGGTGCTGACATCAAACATAAGACCATAACCACAAGGTCCTGACATCAAACATAAGATCACCACAAGGTCCTGACATCAAACATAAGATCATCACAAGGTCCTGACATCAAACATAAGATCATCACCACAAGGTCCTGACATCAAACATAAGATCATCACCACAAGGTCCTGACATCAAACATAAGATCATCACAAGGTCCTGACATCATACATAAGACCATCACCACAAGGTCCTGACATCAAACATAAGATCATCACCACAAGGTCCTGACATCATACATAGGATCATCACCACAAGGTCCTGACATCAAACATAAGATCACCACAAGGTCCTGACATCAAACATAAGATCACCACAAGGTCCTGACATCAAACATAAGATCATCACCACAAGGTCCTGACATCAAACATAAGATCATCACCACAAGGTCCTGACATCATACATAGGATCATCACCACAAGGTCCTGACATCAAACATAAGATCATCACAAGGTCCTGACATCATACATAAGACCATCACCACAAGGTCCTGACATCAAACATAAGATCATCACCACAAGGTCCTGACATCAAGCATAATACCATTTCCACAAGGTGCTGACATCAAACATAAGACCATAACCACAAGGTCCTGACATCAAACATAAGATCACCACAAGGTCCTGACATCAAACATAAGATCATCACAAGGTCCTGACATCAAACATAAGATCATCACCACAAGGTCCTGACATCAAACATAAGATCATCACAAGGTCCTGACATCATACATAAGACCATCACCACAAGGTCCTGACATCAAACATAAGATCATCACCACAAGGTCCTGACATCATACATAGGATCATCACCACAAGGTCCTGACACCAAACATAAGATCATCACCACAAGGTCCTGACATCAAACATAAGATCATCACCACAAGGTCCTGACATCATACATAGGATCATCACCACAAGGTCCTGACATCAAACATAAGACCATCACCACAAGGTCCTGACATCAAACATAAGATCATCACCACAAGGTCCTGACATCAAACATAAGATCATCACCACAAGGTCCTGACATCAAACAAAAGATCATCACCACAAGGTCCTGACATCAAACATAAGATCATCACCACAAGGTCCTGACATCATACATAGGATCATCACCACAAGGTCCTGACATCATACATAGGATCATCACCACAAGGTCCTGACATCATACATAGGATCATCACCACAAGGTCCTGACATCATACATAGGATCATCACCACAAGGTCCTGACATCATACATAGGATCATCACCACAAGGTCCTGACATCATACATAAGATCATCACCACAAGGTCCTGACATCATACATAAGATCATCACCACAAGGTCCTGACATCATACATAAGATCATCACCACAAGGTCCTGACATCATACATAAGATCATCACCACAAGGTCCTGACATCATACATAGGATCATCACCACAAGGTCCTGACATCATACATAGGATCATCACCACAAGGTCCTGACATCATACATAGGATCATCACCACAAGGTCCTGACATCATACATAGGATCATCACCACAAGGTCCTGACATCATACATAGGATCATCACCACAAGGTCCTGACATCATACATAAGATCATCACCACAAGGTCCTGACATCATACATAAGATCATCACCACAAGGTCCTGACATCATACATAAGATCATCACCACAAGGTCCTGACATCATACATAAGATCATCACCACAAGGTCCTGACATCATACATAGGATCATCACCACAAGGTCCTGACATCATACATAGGATCATCACCACAAGGTCCTGACATCATACATAGGATCATCACCACAAGGTCCTGACATCAAACATAAGACCATCACCACAAGGTCCTGACATCAAACATAAGATCATCACCACAAGGTCCTGACATCAAACATAAGATCATCACCACAAGGTCCTGACATCATACATAAGATCACCACAAGGTCCTGACATCAAACATAAGATCATCACCACAAGGTCCTGACATCATACATAGGATCACCACAAGGTCCTGACATCAAACATAAGATCATCACCACAAGGTCCTGACATCAAACATAAGATCATCATCACAAGGTCCTGACATCATACATAGGATCATCACCACAAGGTCCTGACATCATACATAAAACCATCACCACAAGGTCCTGACATCATACATAGGATCATCACCACAAGGTCCTGACATCAAACATAAGATCATCACCACAAGGTCCTGACATCATACATAAAACCATCACCACAAGGTCCTGACATCATACATAAAACCATCACCACAAGGTCCTGACATCAAACATAAGATCATCACCACAAGGTCCTGACATCATACATAGGGCCATCACCACAAGGTCCTGACATCATACATAAAACCATCACCACAAGGTCCTGACATCAAACATAAGATCATCACCACAAGGTCCTGACATCATACATAGGGCCATCACCACAAGGTCCTGACATCATACATAAAACCATCACCATTGGACCACTAACTCTCTTCAACAGGAATCTTAAAAGTTCCTGAAGCACGTTTCTGATTAGCCTCTGCCTTTTATCCCTGCGTGTTTTTACGAGCCTGGCCTATAGCCGGGCTCCGGGAGTAGGAAAAACTCTTGAAATTCATCTAAGGTATATCAAAGTTATACTTTGTACAAAGAATCATTCATCACAGCATTAGCCATAGTGGAATGAACCAGATGGGGGTTTTGTAGGTAAGCAACATGCGTGCTTCATACGCAATTTTCAAGCCTTGTTCGAGTCCTGTAGACTAACACATCAACAAAAGTGCTGGGTGGTAGTTTTGATTAGGGTTGGGAAGTATAATTCGACCGCGGAGTACACCATTAGGTGAGTACATGCACTCGTCTGGTGTGACCTTCCAGCTGTTTGAGTTAGCAGCGAGGGGAGGGAATAGTGCCAGCGAGAGATGTTATTAAAGGTGAATGATTTGTGGCGGTGTCAGGAGTGATCATGTTCCTCATAACACACCGTGTAGATAGGTCCGTGCCTCGCAGACTGAGTAAGGGGATGGGATATTAAGTTAGAGGGGACACTGATGCCGCGAGGGGAGAGTAAGAGGGGAAGGTCCGGCGAGGGGAACAAAAGTGAGTCAATATTATAGCAAGAGGCTAGGGAGAGGTGAGGGAGCCGAGAGAAGAAATGTCAGAAATTGAAGGGGGAGAGTCTGCCTCCGTGGTCCAAGGACGAACTCTCTCAGGCTGCAGTGAAAATGGTCAGTTAGCAGTGGTAGGGAGCGTCTGCTGGCTCCCTAGTGTTAGTGTGTGTATGTGTGTGTGTGTGTGTGTGTGTGTGTGTGTGTGTGTGTGTGTGTGTGTGTGTGTGTGTGTGTGTGTGTGTGTGTGTACTTGCTGTCATTGTGTATGTGCTTGCTGTCAGTGTGTGTGTGCTTGTTGTCAGTGTATGCTTGCTGCCATTGTGTGTGCTTGTCAGTGTGTGTGTGTGCTGTCAGTTGTGTATATAGTTAGTGTGTTCCTGCTGTCATTGTGTGTGTGTACTTTTAGTGTGTTTGTTGTTAGTGTGTATATGTGAACTCTTAGTGTGTTTGCTATTAGTATGTGCTTGCAATGAATGGGTGTGTGTACTGTTAGTATATTTGCTGTCAGTGTGTGTGTGTACTGTTTGTCTGTGATGTTACTGTGTTTTTTCTGATATTGTATATTTTCTGATATTGTATTTACTATCGTTGTTTGCTTTATGCTGGGGTCGCGTACTCATTGCCTGGCTTAACATGTGTTGTCTGTGAGGTTCTGAATGATTCCCTACTCAAATTTCTGAATGCTATTCTGAGGTTTGCTAATCTTGCATATGCAACCGACCTTAAAGAATTTGTGTGTATTTCTAGCGATATCCTTGGCGATATATTCACCCCCAGGTCTTTTACATTCTCTGATATTTGCTGCTTCTCTCCTCCCCATGCTGCTATCTCACCTTCTCCAGCTCCCATTTGTTTGATATGAACTCGAAAAGCCACTTGTTTGACAATATTTGGAGTCTGGTTGAGGTCTCTCTCTTGTTTTTATTCTTATCTGCAAACGATGACACATAGGCCTCAATCCTTTCTGGAATGGCATTCACGTATATTAGGAACAGTAGCTGATGTATTATTGATCTCTTTGGAACCCCACTCTTTACTCTCTCCCATTCTGATGTCTCATTCCTTACTGTTACTCTCTGCTTTCTGGTGGTCTGGTACTACCTGAGTCACTGGAGCACTCTGTCTTCTGGTGTTCTGGTACCACCTGAGTCACTAGAGCACTCTGTCTTCTGGTGTTCTGGTACCAGCTGAGTCACTGGAACACTGTCTTCTGGCGTTCTGGTACCACCTGAGACACTGGAGCACTCTGTCTTCTGGTGTTCTGGTACCACCTGGTACCACTCTGCGTGTTTTTTTCTAATATAATTTCTGCATTAATCCCTGGTGTGGTACAGTATCAAATGTTTTCCAGCAGGTCACAACTATGTAATCCGCCTAGCCCAGTCTTTCTTGTTTTAACTCGGTAATTCTGTCATAGACCTCCAGCAAATTTTTAAGACAGGATTTTCCATCTCTGAATTCATGTTGGTTTCTTGTAAAGAGCCTTTTCTCGTGAGTTGTTTCCATTACTTGCCCGGTGTTGAAAGGGTGTTCTTTCTTGTTTACACTTTTCTCTATATGCTGAGAGATCAAAGAAGGAAGCATATTTGTCAACAGTATGGATGTCTTTTGATAGAACGAGTCCATTTGAGTTGTGTAGGATGGCTGTGTTCACATCCCCAGTAATGGGTAGTTGGGTAGGCAGTATCCTCTCGTTTTTTCCATCAAGTTAATGCATTTTGCATATGCATTGGAGGAGCACGTCTGGTGGGAGTCTGCCGGAATAATCTTAACTTTCCTGAGTGATCGTACAAAAACTCGACGTTTCATAATTATTTATTTAACTGTTATTTTTATTGTCGAATAGTATTCCAGATGGGGCGGATAGTTTTGTGTTTGTGGTGCTCCTTTGTGTCCGGGGGCCAGTTTGTCCTTTTCTCTTCCCTCTTTTCCCCCCTCTCACCATCCCTCTCCAATAAATTTGCCAACCCCAGTGGGGAGGAATTTTTGCTCTTGTGTGCAGGAAGCATGAAAAGAGTGCAGCGAGTGGAATCACAAAACCTGTACGTTGTCATCAGAAGAGAACAGCAGCTCTTCTTCATTGTGTTACTGAGGGAGAGCCTCGTCTGCCATCTCTGGCTGTTGAAAATTGGATACTGATAAGAGCCTACAATTTCATTCCCAGTCTGGCCACAGATAAAGTCATCCAAGACTTTTCAACGCCCGCCCTTCAAACATAAAGGAGACTAACAACAGACCTCTAGCTATTTTCAAGAGGAACTTTTAAGTTTCTTAAGCTGGTTTCTAATCAGCAGGATCTGAGGTCGGGACGCGGGGGCGATGATCCCTGAAATAGGCAACAGGTAAACAAGTTAGGGAGATCCTTTTTTTAAGGCAGCAAAATTGCAGATTTAGAACATGTACAAAGAAATTTTACTGCCCTTTTCAATTCAAACATTTGAATTATTTAAATTGTTCGTTATATATCCTGGAAAGTACTCGAGGTCCTGGTCCCAAATCTGTACACTGCCATAACAACATACTGGAGTGAGAGATATGGTAGGAAGTGCAAAGTATGCCCAGTGAGGAGGAGGGGTGCGGTGGGCACAATAAGGGAAACACTGTGTCAACATTCGTGGCCTCAGACTATTCAACATCTTAGCAGAAGATATCAGAAACACCAGGCGCTCAGCTGAGCGCCTGGTGTTTGAGGATTGTTGGTCCAGTGGATAGAGGAATGCATACTTTGTTCAGTTCTCATAGGGCTGGGCATGGGAACGCAGGATCGAGCCCTGGCCAGCCGCAGTTCTGTTAATGATACTTATAGGAGTATATACTGTGGGCTAGTAGTTTATGTTATTGTATTCGTTAACAAAAAAAATAATGACAGGTTTTGATGGTAAGATGAGAGGTTGAGTGGTGGGGACAGTTAGTGGGGGAGGAGGTGGTAAGACAGGGTGTCTGGGGACAGTTAGTGGGGGAGGAGGTGGTAAGACAGGGTGTCTGGGGACAGTTAGTGGGGGAGGAGGTGGTAAGACAGGGTGTCTGGGGACAGTTAGTGGGGGAGGAGGTGGTAAGACAGGGTGTCTGGGGACAAGAGAAAGCTGTGTAGCGAGCGCCTCTACCTGATGACCCTGACACATGTGCAACAGTCGGGTATCTTTATTGTTGGAACGTTTCGCCTACACATTAGGCTTCTTCAGTCAGATACAGAGGGAGCAGTTATAGTAGTGAAATAAAAATGATGTACTCAGTCTATCAACCTTGGAGAAAAAAAAATATTTGAAGTAGTCAGTCCGTCAGCCTGCAGAAGAGTTCAGCTCCTTGGTCTGGAACGATATATAGCTGAAGCATGAGAATGGAGCCTTGAATACTGTCGAAGATGAGGTAAGGGACGGGAATCACTAGTAGAAGAAGGCAGGTCCCTCTGAAATCCAACTAGTAGATACTCGCTGAGGAGTGGAAGATGTCGTCAGTACCAAGTTACCACCGTTGTGCTGCGGTGTCTTGACAGTTATGTTGAAAATGGTATAAAATACCGACATGTTGAAGATTAAGACACATGTGTCGGTATTTAATAGGACGGGTCACGGCCGCGCTCAACACTAGGACGGGTCACGGCCGCGCTCAACACTAGGACGGGTCACGGCCGCGCTCAACACTAGGACGGGTCACGGCCGCGCTCAACACTAGGACGGGTCACGGCCGCGCTCAACACTAGGACGGGTCACGGCCGCGCTCAACACTAGGACGGGTCACGGCCGAGCTCAACACTAGGACGGGTCACGGCCGCGCTCAACACTAGGACGGGTCACGGCCGATCTCAACACTAGGACGGGTCACGGCCGCGCTCAACACTAGGACGGGTCACGGCCGCGCTCAACACTAGGACGGGTCACGGCCGCGCTCAACACTAGGACGGGTCACGGCCGCGCTCAACACTAGGACGGGTCACGGCCGCGCTCAACACTAGGACGGGTCACGGCCGCGCTCAACACTAGGACGGGTCACGGCCGCGCTCAACACTAGGACGGGTGACGGCCGCGCTCAACACTAGGACGGGTGACGGCCGCGCTCAACACTAGGACGGGTCACGGCCGCGCTCAACACTAGGACGGGTCACGGCCGCGCTCAACACTAGGACGGGTCACGGCCGCGCTCAACACTAGGACGGGTCACGGCCGCGCTCAACACTAGGACGGGTCACGGCCGCGCTCAACACTAGGACGGGTCACGGCCGCGCTCAACACTAGGACGGGTCACGGCCGCGCTCAACACTAGGACGGGTCACGGCCGCGCTCAACACTAGGACGGGTCACGGCCGCGCTCAACACTAGGACGGGTCACGGCCGCGCTCAACACTAGGACGGGTCACGGCCGCGCTCAACACTAGGACGGGTCACGGCCGCGCTCAACACTAGGACGGGTCACGGCCGCGCTCAACACTAGGACGGGTCACGGCCGCGCTCAACACTAGGACGGGTCACGGCCGCGCTCAACACTAGGACGGGTCACGGCCGCGCTCAACACTAGGACGGGTCACTGCCGCGCTCAACACTGGATAAAAGGACACACTTTCTACTATTGAAGCAGTTTATTTCATTTTTCCAGGAGTTTAAGAGACGTCCTGGAAAACGAAACGTTGCTGTAAAGAAATGTCTTAGTTTGCAGGTGTGTTTTTTAACTTTAGTGTCACCATTGTCTCACCTGTATTGGACTCAATGCCTGAGCGAGAGCAACTGGTTGCTTGGTTAATTATATCTGAAGCCTATCGACTACACGAGAGTTATTAAGAACATAAAGGAGGAACGCTGCAGAAGGCCTGCTACCCCATACTAGGCAGATCTTTTGCAAACCCAAACCTGCTGACAAAAATATTTGCTCAACACACTGCCAATGCTTCGCAAGGAATAAACTTTCATAACCCTGTTAAATCATCTGCGAGTCCCACTCAAATTCAATCCCTATCACTTACGTATTTATTTAACCTATATTTGAAGCAACCGAAGGTTTTAGCTTCATTAACCTTCTAGGCAGACTGTTCCACTCATCGGCTACTCTGTTTCTAAACCAGTTATTTCATATATCCTTTCTACATCTAAACCTGTCCAATTTGAATCTATTATTAAGGCTGCATGTAAACTAGGAACGCCTTTAAGTCTGAACATGTACTCACTGGAGCGGAGGAGAGAGAGATACATGATAATATATACCTGGAAAGTACTCGAGGGCCTGGTCCCAAATCTGCGCACTGCCATAACATATTGGAGTGAGAGATATGGGAGGAAGTGTACGATAAACCCAGTGAGAAGCAGGGGTGCAGTGGGGACAATAAGGGAACACTGTATCAACATTCGTGGCCCCAGACTATTCAACATCTTAGCAGAAGATATCAGAAACACGGCAGGAACAAGTGCAGAAGTCTTAAAAAGGAAACTGGACAAGTATCTTCACTAAGTGTCAGATCAACCAGGCTGTGATGGATATGGGGGTCAACGGGCCTCCAGCAGCAACAGCCTGGTTGACCAGACGAGCCTTGGCCCATGGCCGGGCTCCGAGAGTAGAGAGACTCTCGAAACTCATCAAAGGTAAGATAACCTGTTTACCACCGGTCAAGAATACTTCAGTCACTAAAAATAGAGATTAAGGTAACCTCCCAGTGTGTATAACCCGAGACACACACTTCTCCGTGTTTATATATAGTGAGGGGTAACGAACGAACGAACGAACGAAAGTTCAGGTAAGATCCCAAATGGGACGAGCGGGGAAGACGGGACAGACGAAGAATAATGCTGGAGAGGAGTATTCTTAGTTGTAGAAATAGAGCCAGGGCTTAACCCAGCAGCGAAGGCGATCGTGGGACAGATATTGAGAAGAGAAATTCAGCCTCTTCTGTTGGGACTCCGGTGGGGTAGTTGTATGTATAATGTTCGCCAAGACCATAGTCCTGGCACGGGTCCCAATCTTGCGATGACCCGTCTCTGGCTCCCGATGGAGAAAGGTTTCCACAATGATGCGACGCATGCCGCTCAAGCGCCCCTCTGGTCAGTTCAACTGGTGCATCTCATAAGTGGGGTAGTTTCTCATCAACACAATTATATACGGAGAGATACACAAATAACCCGCACATAAAAGAGAGAAGCTTCTCTCTTTTATGTGAGGGTTATTTGTGTATCGTTCCAGTCACGGTATTGTGCCTTTTTGTTATATATACGGAGAGAGTGAGGTGTGAGTAACCTCGGCCCTTGCTCTTTTACACCTGTTCCCACCAGCATCGCTTTTGTCCTCGCTCTCTAAAAGTAAATCAAAACCACATTGTGATGTTTTTGTGACTGAATTCACGTCCGCATAAAAGCTCATTACAATTATTCCCAAATTATAAACATGTAAAGAGTTCATTACTTCTGTAACTTGCTTAACGATCAAGACTAGTGGCCCATTTCTCAGTGCAGCTGTAATCTTTTTGACAAGCCTGGCCCAGGGCCGGGATCCGGGAGTAGAAACACTCTCGAAGCTCGTCAAAGGTATATCCACAAAAGAATATTGCTCAGTGCTGACGGCCCCGTTCAGGGCAGGAGAAATATCGGAGCTGGAACAAATACAGAGATGTTTACGGCTCACATTGAGCCAGTAAAGCACCTGAACTACTGGGAACGCTTGCAAGCCTTGAACATGTACTTATTGGAGCGGAGGAGAGAGAGGTACATGATAATATATACCTGGAAGGTTTTTCAAACCATTCATCACATACCTGGAAGGTACTCGAGGGCTTGGTCCCAAATCTGCACACTGCCATAACAACATATTGGAGTGAGAGATATGGGAGGAAGTGTAAAATAAACCCAGTGAGGAGCAGGGGTGTGGTGGGGACAATAAGGGAACACTGTATCAACATCCGGGGTCCCAGACTGTTCAATATCTTACCAGAAGATATCAGAAACACTGCTGGAACTAGAGGAAACTAGACAAGTATCTTCACCAGGTGCCAGATCAACCAGGCTGTGATGGCTATGTGGGGCAGCGGGCCTCCAGCAGCAACAGCCTGGTTGACCAGGCGAGCACCAGACGAGCCTGGCCCATGGCCGGGCTCAGAGAGTAGATATACTCTCGAAATTCTTCAAAGGTATATCAAAGGTGCATAATAAAGTTAGTAAACTATGTAATGTCATTTAGATCAGGGTAGCAGCACATTGGAGATGTATCCAAATCTGGAAAAAAAAACTCGCTCATTTGATATATTGGTCACCCGGGATTGATGGTCACCTTCCTACTTACCAGTGCTTTCCAGAGTTATTTTTTTAATAAAAGATCACAGAACGAGAAGGGTGTGTTGGTGTGAGTGTGCGAATGTGTGTGTGTGTGTGTGTGTGTGTGTGTGTGTGTGTGTACTCACCTAATTGTCGCTGCAGGGGTCGAGACTCATCTCCTGGCCCCGCCTCTTCACCGACCGCTACTAGGTCCTCTCTCCCCCTGCTCCATGAGCTTTATCATACCTCGTCTTAAAACTATGTATAGTTCCTGCCTCCACTACATCGCTTATCAGACTATTCCACTTCCTAACTACTCTATGACTGAATAAATACTTCCTAGCATCCCTTTGACTCATCTGAGTCTTCAGCTTCCAATTGTGACCACTTGTTTCTGTGTCCCATCTCTGGAACATCATGTCTCTGTCCACCTTGTCTATTCTACGCAGTATTTTGTATGTCGTTATCATGTCTCCCCTGACCCTCCTGTCCTCCAATGTTGTCAGACCGATTTCCCTTAACCTTTCTTCATAGGACATTCCCCTTAGCTCTGGAACTAGCCTTGTTTCAAACCTTTGCACTTTCTCTAATTTCTTGACGTGTTTGACCAGGTGTGTGTCCCAAACTGGTGCTGCGTACTCCAGTATGGGCCTGACGTACACAGTGTATAAAGTCTTGAACGATTCCTTACTGAGGTACCGGAACGCTATTCTCAGGTTTGCCAAGCGCCCATATGCCCATATGGTTAACGTGTGCTTCTGGCGATGTACTCGGTATTATACTCACTCCTAGGTCTTTCTCCTTGAGTGAGGTTTGCAGCCTTTGGCCACCTAGCCTATACTCTGTCTGCAGTTTTCTTTTCCCTCCTCCGATCTTCATGACTTTGCATTTGGCGGGGTTAAATTCTAGGAGCCAGTTTCTGGATCACACATCCAGCGTGTCCAGGTCTCTTTGTAGACCTGTTTGGTCCGCGTCTGATTTAATTCTCCTCATTAACTTCACGTCATCTGCAAACAGGGACACTTCTGAGTCTATGTGTGTGTGTGTGTGTGTGTGTGTGTGTGTGTGTGTGTGTGTGTGTGTGTGTGTGTGTGTGTGTGTGTGTGTGTGTGTGTGTGCCAGGTGTGACTGCAGATATATAAACAACATTACATCTTCACTACCAGCATCCTGACAACGTCTGCTCTCCCTCGCGTATCTCGTACCACTTACGCACATCAAATTTATGTGCGTGTTTCTCTCCTTGTTTCGTGTATTGTTTAAGTATGCGTCTGTTGGGGCCATAATAGTAATGACTTGCACTTAAAGTGAGCCCATTTAAGTATAAGGGAACGTGCTTGTTGCGCGATTACTGGACGGAGAATAGAGCTTCCACCACTGTTTATAGAGACCGTCCAACACTGGCAGCGGACTTCCCATGAAATGTAATAATAATATTCCAGTTCAATTAAATCTTCTTCATGCTTCTGTCTCTTACCTTCAGATGTGTCGAGAATACTCTGATCCCTAAAATGTGGCTTAAATTATACCCTTAGTGTGTATACATTGAAAGACATTAGAAGGGAGGAAGATGGCAGCCAGTGTGCTGACCTGAACGTGGCAGCTCCCTAAATCCAACCCTGCTCACTCCGTGTGTATAGCCTGAGATGATACGGGCCTCCGTGACCAGGATAACAATCATCTTGATTGAGAATCATGATGGTAATACAGTGGCAGTATTATCACTGGACATTCAGCAATTAGAGTAATACAAGCAAGAATACACAGTATAGTTTGTTGTAGACTACGTGTGTGTGTGTGTGTGTTTGAGATACTTCGCCTCAGAGTTCTAAAGATGTACTCACTGGAGTGGAGAAAAGAGATTGCATGATAATATATGCGTGAAAGATATTTGAAGGTCTGGTCTCATAACAGCATACTGGAATGCGAGATATGGAAGAGAATGTAACATAAACCTAGTGAAAAGTAGGGGCGCCGTGGGCACAATAAGAGACCATTGTGTCAACATCCGTGGTCCCAGACTTTTTAACATCTTACCAGAAGATATTAGAAACACTGCTGGAACAAGTCTTCAAGACGAAACTGGACCAGTACCTCCACCAAGTGCCACATCAACAAGGCTGTGAAGGATATGTGGGCCAGCGGGCCGACAGTTGGAACAGCGAGGTTGATCAGGCAAGCATGAGACAAGCCTGGCACAGGGCCGGGGCTGCGGCAGTAGGAAATCTCTGGAGACTCCTTACTCTATGACCCTTACAGGTTTACCGTTTGATGTGATTATAATTTCGAGATCCATCAAAGGCATGAATATTATAGCGTCATCATTAATATTTATAATAATTACTAATAATTATAATTTCGAGACCCATGAAAGACATGGGGGTTATAGCTTCCTCGTTAAAATAATAATAATAATAATAATAATAATAATAATAATGAGAAAATAATAATAAGAAATAATTAGATCTTTAATCTACGGGCTGGTGAGGCTGGCACAGTAGTCCAGAAGATGGCACCACCAGACTGCCAGAAATAACATGGTGACTACTGTCACTATGTGTGTGTCTCTGTGAGTGTACCTGCCACCTGCCCACACCAGTTCATGACTCTTGAAGCACCAGGCTATAATGGGTATGTGGGGCAGCGGGCCTCCAGCAGCAACAGCCTGGTTGACCAGGCAAGCATAAGACAAGCCTGGCCCATGGCCAGGCTCTCAGAGTAGTGAGACTCTCGAAACTCATCAAAGGTATATCCAGCGGCGGGTCATGATGTGACTAAGACCCGCGTCAAGGGAACAATTGTCCTGTTTCCGGGAGAACCTTAACTGACCTTGATGATAGGAAGGCCTGGTCTGGGACCGGGGCGACGAGGACCACCACTTGATGATAGGAAGGCCTGGTCTGGGACCAGGGTGTCGAGAACCACCACTTGATGATAGGAAGGCCTGGTCTGGGACCGGGGCGTCGAGGACCACCACTTGATGATAGGAAGGTCTGGTCTGGGACCAGGGTGTCGAGGGCCACCACTTGCAAAACTCTGTATTGTTCCGTAATCAAGGTATGTACTACCTGCATGTGTGAGTATTGAGTAGCAAAGTCCCAGTGCGGAGAAGAGACGCAACCACCTCACAGTTATGATTATTATTATTATTATTATATTATTTTTTATTATTATTATTATTATTGGGCTGGTGGTGGAAGTCTTAAAGTCGTAGAGGTGATACAGCGCCTGGGAGAGGCAGTAGAGGTGATACAGCTCCTGGGAGAGGCAGTAGAGGTGATACAGCGCCTGGGAGAGGTAGTAGAGGTGATACAGTGCCTGGGAAAGGCAGTAGAGGTGATACAGCTCCTGGGAGAGGCAGTAGAGGTGATACAGTGCCTGGGAGAGGCAGTAGAGGTGATACAGCTCCTGGGAGAGGCAGTAGAGGTGATACAGTGCCTGGGAGAGGCAGTAGAGGTGATACAGCTCCTGGGAGAGGCAGTAGAGGTGATACAGCTCCTGGGAGAGGCAGTAGAGGTGATACAGCGCCTGGGAGAGGCAGTAGAGGTGATACAGCTCCTGGGAGAGGCAGTAGAGGTGATACAGCGCCTGGGAGAGGCAGTAGAGGTGATACAGCTCCTGGGAGAGGCAGTAGAGGTGATACAGCGCCTGGGAGAGGCAGTAGAGGTGATACAGCTCCTGGGAGAGGCAGTAGATGTGATACAGCGCCTGGGAGAGGCAGTAGAGGTGATACAGCTCCTGGGAGAGGCAGTAGAGGTGATACAGCTTCTGGGAGAGGCAGTAGAGGTGATACAGCGCCTGGGAGAGGCAGTAGAGGTGACACAGCGCCTGGGAGAGGCATTAGAGGTGATACAGCGCCTGGGAGAGGCAGTAGAGGTGATACAGCGCCTGGGAGAGGCAGTAGAGGTGACACAGCGCCTGGGAGAGGCATTAGAGGTGATACAGCGCCTGGGAGAGGCAGTAGAGGTGATACAGCGCCTGGGAGAGGCAGTAGAGGGTGACACAGCGCCTGGGAGAGGCAGTAGAGGTGATACAGCGCCTGGGAGAGGCAGTAGAGGTGATACAGCGCCTGGGAGAGGCAGTAGAGGTGACACAGCGCCTGGGAGAGGCAGTAGAGGTGATACAGCGCCTGGGAGAGGCAGTAGAGGTGACACAGCGCCTGGGAGA
Organism: Cherax quadricarinatus; assembly: GCF_038502225.1. NCBI lineage: Eukaryota > Metazoa > Arthropoda > Malacostraca > Decapoda > Parastacidae > Cherax > Cherax quadricarinatus. Next base: position 16,342,108 of record NC_091309.1, read on the forward strand.
GGCAGTAGAGGTGACACAGCGCCTGGGAGAGGCAGTAGAGGTGATACAGCGCCTGGAAGAGGCAGTAGAGGTGATACAGCTTCTGGGAGAGGCAGTAGAAGTGATACAGCGCCTGGGAGAGGCAGTAGAGGTGATACAGCGCCTGGGAGAGGCAGTAGAGGTGATACAGCTTCTGGGAGAGGCAGTAGAAGTGATACAGCGCCTGGGAGAGGCAGTAGAGGTGATACAGCGCTTGGGAGAGGCAGTAGAGGTGATACAGCGCCTGGGAGAGACAGTAGAGGTGATACAGCTTCTGGGAGAGGCAGTATAAGTGATACAGCGCCTGGGAGAGGCAGTAGAGGTGATACAGCGCCTGGGAGAGGCAGTATAAGTGATACAGCGCCTGGGAGAGGCAGTATAAGTGATACAGCGCCTGGGAGAGGCAGTATAAGTGATACAGCGCCTGGGAGAGGCATTAGAGGTGATACAGTGCCTGGGAGAGGCAGTAGAGGTGATACAGCGCCTGGGAGAGGCAGTAGAGGTGATACAGAGCCTGGGAGACAGCGCCTGGGAGAGGCAGTAGAGGTGATACCGTGCCTGGGAGAGGCAGTAGAGGTGATACAGTGCCTGGGAGAGGCAGTAGAGGTGATACAGCTCCTGGGAGAGGCAGTAGAGGTGATACAGCGCCTGGGAGAGGCAGTAGAGGTGATACAGCGCCTGGGAGAGGCAGTAGAGGTGATACAGCGCCTGGGAGAGGCAGTAGAGGTGATACAGCGCCTGGGAGAGGCAGTAGAGGTGATACAGCGCCTGGGAGAGGCAGTAGAGGTGATACAGCGCCTGGGAGAGGCAGTAGAGGTGATACAGCTCCTGGGAGAGGCAGTAGAGGTGATACAGCGCCTGGGAGAGGCAGTAGAGGTGATACAGCGCCTGGGAGAGGCAGTAGAGGTGATACAGCGCCTGGGAGAGGCAGTAGAGGTGATACAGCGCCTGGGAGAGGCAGTAGAGGTGATACAGCGCCGCAGTAGAGGTTGCTGGGAGAGGCAGTAGAGGTGATACAGCGCTTGGGAGAGGCAGTAGAGGTGATACAGCGCCTGGGAGAGGCAGTAGAGGTGACACAGCACCAGGGAGAGGCAGTAGAGGTGACACAGCGCCTGGGAGAAACGAGATGGAAGGTAGAACTAGTCAAGGAATTAGATACGTTTAACTCTTTATATGACGACTTCCCCCTAACTAACGTGAATGTACTTTCATTCACAACAGCCACCTGACACATTCATGAAAACAGACAAAACAGCGTAAAAAAAAAATTGTTATAGCAACATTTCTTTCATGTTAGTTTGATAATGCTCCAGTTGAGCGAAACGTTATTACAGTATATGCCTACGCTGTTTTGCGTCTTTTTCCACGTAGTCGTAGTATCTCCACCAAGTGGCAGATCAACCAGGCTGTGAAGGATATGCGAGCCAGCGGGCTACCAGCAACAACAGTCTGGTTGACAAGCAGTCGAAGCTAGTAACATGCAGTCCAGTTTACGCACCGCAGCCCGTCTGATCAGGAACTATCTTGTGGAATTTATCAAAAGTTCAGTCTTGAAGAGAACATCTTCCCATGTATGAAGGGAGGCTGCAGAAGAGTCTTGGTCTCTTCATATTTATTAAATTGTTAATGTATTCACTACACCTCTGCTGTTCGCTGAGGTACTTTTGTACAGACTGCCTAACCTCGTTCTCTCGCAGGGAGTGATTTCGATGTGCAAATTTGAGACGAGTCCATCTAACTAGGAGTGTGTTGGTGTCAGTAGTGTTACTGTGTACTTGGGTAGTGTACATAGATAATCCCAGCTACTTATAGATAGCCTCCCTTCTTGAGTGACGTCACGAGTCCCGCTCATGGGTATCGTCAGTTACAGGCCTTCCTCTCAGTTCATCGCTAGGTTTAGACTCAACGGCAAGGCTTCTGGGCTTCTCCTTAAGACTCTCTTAATCATATGCCTCCAGACATCCAACATGTTTTTCTTACACCAATATCTCCTCACGAACCCCCACGACATTGGTAGTTTGCCTTACGAAGGGTGCTAAGTGTCAGTTGAACTGATAATAGTGTGTGTGTGTGTGTGTGTGTGTGTGTGTGTGTGGATGGTAAATACAGGTATGTGGTGGAGAGGTTGTGTTGTGTTATAGAGGTAAAATCAACTGGGTGTGCTGGAGAGTTGCTCTTAGTCTTACAGAATTACAGGGTTAAGAATAGCTGGGTATTTTTAGCCTAGGTCAGTGGTATGTACAAGGCTAAGGCACATTCTCCCCACTACAGCCGGTCAGTGGTATGTACCAGGCTAGGGCACATTCTCCCCACTACAGCAGGTCAGTGGTATGTACCAGGCTAGGGCACATTCTCCCCACTACAGCAGGTCAGTGGTATGTACCAGGCTAGGGCACATTCTCCCCACTACAGCCGGTCAGTGGTATGTACCAGGCTAGGGCACATTCTCCCCACTACAGCCGGTCAGTGGTATGTACCAGGCTAGGGCACATTCTCCCCACTACAGCCGGTCAGTGGTATGTACCAGGCTAGGGCACATTCTCCCCACTACAGCCGGTCAGTGGTATGTACCAGGCTAGGGCACATTCTCCCCACTACAGCAGGTCAGTGGAATGTACCAGGCTAGGGCACATTCTCCCCACTACAGCCGGTCAGTGGTATGTACCAGGCTAGGGCACATTCTCCCCACTACAGCCGGTCAGTGGTATGTACCAGGCTAGGGCACATTCTCCCCACTACAGCCGGTCAGTGGTATGTACCAGGCTAGGGCACATTCTCCCCACTACAGCAGGTCAGTGGTATGTACCAGGCTAGGGCACATTCTCCCCACTACAGCCGGTCAGTGGTATGTACCAGGCTAGGGCACATTCTCCCCACTACAGCCGGTCAGTGGTATGTACCAGGCTAGGGCACATTCTCCCCACTATAGCAGGTCAGTGGTATGTACCAGGCTAGGGCACATTCTCCCCACTATAGCAGGTCAGTGGTATGTACCAGGCTAGGGCACATTCTCCCCACTACAGCCGGTCAGTGGTATGTACCAGGCTAGAGCACATTCTCCCCACTACAGCAGGTCAGTGATATGTACCAGGCTAGGGCACATTCTCCCCACTATAGCAGGTCAGTGGTATGTACCAGGCTAGGGCACATTCTCCCCACTATAGCAGGTCAGTGGTATGTACCAGGCTAGGGCACATTCTCCCCACTACAGCCGGTCAGTGGTATGTACCAGGCTAGGGCACATTCTCCCCACTACAGCAGGTCAGTGGTATGTACCAGGCTAGGGCACATTCTCCCCACTACAGCCGGTCAGTGGTATGTACCAGGCTAGGGCACATTTTCCCCACTACAGCCGGTCAGTGGTATGTACCAGGCTAGGGCACATTCTCCCCACTACAGCCAGTCAGTGGTATGTACCAGGCTAGGGCACATTCTCCCCACTATAGCAGGTCAGTGGTATGTACCAGGCTAGGGCACATTCTCCCCACTACAGCCGGTCAGTGGTATGTACCAGGCTAGAGCACATTCTCCCCACTACAGCAGGTCAGTGATATGTACCAGGCTAGGGCACATTCTCCCCACTATAGCAGGTCAGTGGTATGTACCAGGCTAGGGCATATTCTCCCCACTATAGCAGGTCAGTGGTATGTACCAGGCTAGGGCACATTCTCCCCACTACAGCCGGTCAGTGGTATGTACCAGGCTAGGGCACATTCTCCCCACTACAGCAGGTCAGTGGTATGTACCAGGCTAGGGCACATTCTCCCCACTACAGCCGGTCAGTGGTATGTACCAGGCTAGGGCACATTTTCCCCACTACAGCCGGTCAGTGGTATGTACCAGGCTAGGGCACATTCTCCCCACTACAGCCAGTCAGTGGTATGTACCAGGCTAGGGCACATTCTCCCCACTACAGCAGGTCAGTGGTATGTACCAGGCTAGGGCACATTCTCCCCACTACAGCAGGTCAGTGGTATGTACCAGGTCAGTGGTATGTACCAGGCTAGGTGACATTCTCCCCACTACAGCAGGTCAGTGGTATGTACCAGGCTAGGGCACATTCTCCCCACTACAGCAGGTCAGTGGTATGTACCAGGCTAGGATACATTCTCCCCACTACAGCAGGTCAGTGGTATGTACCAGGCTACCTGGAGATTACCTGGAGGTTATTCCGGGGATCAACGCCCCCGCGGCCCGGTCCATGACCAGGCCTCCCGATGGATCAGGGCCTGATCAACTAGGCTGTTACTGCTGGCCGCACGCAGTCCAACGTACGAGCCACAGCCCGGCTGATCCGGCACTGACTTTAGGTATCTGTCCAGCTCTCTCTTGAAGGCAGCCAGGGGTTTATTGGCAATTCCCCTAATGCTTGATGGGAGGCTGTTGAACAGTTTTGGGCCCCGGACACTTATGGTGTTTTCTCTTAGTGTACCAATGGCGCCCCTACTTTTTATTGGCGGCATTTTGCATCGCCTGCCCAGTCTTTTACTTTCGTAGGGAGTGATTTCTGTGTGCAGATTTGGGACCATTCCTTCCAAGATTTTCCAAGTGTAGATTATGATATCTCTCCCTCCTGCGTTCCAACGAGTACAAGTCAAGTGCTTCCAAGCGTTCCCAGTAGTTAAGGTGCTTGACAGAACTTATACGTGCAGTAAAGGATCTCTGTACACTCTCTAGATCTGCGATTTCACCTGCTTTGAATGGAGATGTTAATGTACAGCAGTATTCCAGCCTAGAGAGAACAAGTGATTTGAAAAGGATCATCATGGGCTTGGCATCTCTTGTTTTGAAAGTTCTCATTATCCATCCTATCATTTTCTTTGCACGTGCGATCGTGGCACTGTTGTGATCCTTGAAAGTGAGATCCTCAGACATTACTACTCCCAGGTCCCTTACATTATTTTTCCGCTCTATTGTATGGCCGGAGTCAGTAGTATACTCTGTTCTAGTTATTATCTCCTCCAGTTTTCCATAACGGAGTAGTTGGAATTTGTCCTCATTGAACATCATATTGTTTACCGTTGCCCACTGGAAAACTTTGTTTATATCTTCTTGGAGGTTAACCGCGTCCTCAGCAGATGACAGCCTCATGCAGATCCTAGTATCATCCGCAAAGGATGATACGGTGCTGTGGTGTATATCTCTGTTTATGTCTGATATGAGGATAAGGAATAAGATGGGGGCGAGTACTGTGCCTTGTGGAACAGAGCTCTTCACTATGGCAGCCTCCGATTTAACTCTGTTGACCACTACTCTTTGTGTTCGATTTGTTAGGAAGTTGAAGATCCATCTCCCCACCTTCCCAGTTATTCCTTTAGCACGTATTTTATGGGCTATTACGCCATGATCGCATTTGTCAAATACTTTTGCAAAGGCTAGGATACATTCTCCCCACTACAGCAGGTCAGTGGTATGTACCAGGCTAGGACACACACTCCCCACTGCAGCAGGTCAGTGGTATGTACCAGGCTAGGACACACACTCCCCACTACAGCAGGTCAGTGGTATGTACCAGGCTAGGACACACACTCCCCACTACAGCAGGTCAGTGGTATGTACCAGGCTAGGACACACACTCCCCACTACAGCAGGTCAGTGGTATGTACCAGGCTAGGACACACACTCCCCACTACAGCAGGTCAGTGGTATGTACCAGGCTAGGACACACACTCCCCACTACAGCAGGTCAGTGGTATGTACCAGGCTAGGATACATTCTCCCCACTACAGCAGGTCAGTGGTATGTACCAGGCTAGGACACACACTCCCCACTACAGCAGGTCAGTGGTATGTACCAGGCTAGGACACACACTCCCCACTACAGCAGGTCAGTGGTATGTACCAGGCTAGGACACACACTCCCCACTACAGCAGGTCAGTGGTATGTACCAGGCTAGGACACACACTCCCCACTACAGCAGGTCAGTGGTATGTACCAGGCTAGGACACACACTCCCCACTACAGCAGGTCAGTGGTATGTACCAGGCTAGGACACACACTCCCCACTACAGCAGGTCAGTGGTATGTACCAGGCTAGGACACACACTCCCCACTACAGCAGGTCAGTGGTATGTACCAGGCTAGGACACACACTCCCCACTACAGCAGGTCAGTGGTATGTACCAGGCTAGGACACACACTCCCCACTACAGCAGGTCAGTGGTATGTACCAGGCTAGGACACACACTCCCCACTACAGCAGGTCAGTGGTATGTACCAGGCTAGGACACACACTCCCCACTACAGCAGGTCAGTGGTATGTACCAGGCTAGGACACACACTCCCCACTACAGCAGGTCAGGGGGATGTACCAGGCTAGGGACACACACTCCCCACTACAGCAGGTCAGTGGTATGTCCCAGGCTAGGACACCCTCTCCCCACTACTGCAGGTCAGTGGTATGTACCAGGCTAGGACACACACTCCCCACTACAGCAGGTCAGTGGTATGTACCAGGCTAGGATACACTCCCCACTACAGCAGGTCAGTGGTATGTACCAGGCTAGGACACACTCCCCACTACAGCAGGTCAGTGGTATGTACCAGGCTAGGATACACTCCCCACTACAGCAGGTCAGTGGTATGTACCAGGCTAGGATACACTCCCCACTACAGCAGGTCAGTGGTATGTACCAGGCTAGGACACACTCCCCACTACAGCAGGTCAGTGGTATGTACCAGGCTAGGACACACACTCCCCACTACAGCAGGTCAGTGGTATGTACCAGGCTAGGATACACTCCCCACTACAGCAGGTCAGTGGTATGTACCAGGCTAGGACACACTCCCCACTACAGCAGGTCAGTGGTATGTACCAGGCTAGGACACACACTCCCCACTACAGCAGGTCAGTGGTATGTACCAGGCTAGGACACACACTCCCCACTACAGCAGGTCAGTGGTATGTACCAGGCTAGGACACACACTCCCCACTACAGCAGGTCAGTGGTATGTACCAGGCTAGGACACACACTCCCCACTACAGCAGGTCAGTGGTATGTACCAGGCTAGGACACACACTCCCCACTACAGCAGGTCAGTGGTATGTACCAGGCTAGGACACACACTCCCCACTACAGCAGGTCAGTGGTATGTACCAGGCTAGGACACACACTCCCCACTACAGCAGGTCAGTGACAGCTCTCACTGCTGACTCACAACTATCAAGAAGCTGATAAATACTGGAAACTGATGGAAACTAGACAGTATTTCCAACCGACCCGGACCACAAACTCAGTAATTATGAAAAACAACCACATTTCAAACGGTCGTCTACTGTTGTGAATTTGCGACTTAATAACGATCCAAAACGAACCGAGACGTTCATTTTTTAATTGAACAACTTTGTATGCAAACAATGTGAGTTTAATCTGTTTTATATGGTGTGTACTCACTGATTTACGCGTGCAGGGGTTAAGTCCTGGTGTCTGGCTCCGCTGGTGGTGTAGAAATGTTTGTATGGTGGATTAGGTAGGTAAGGATTATAGTAGGATGGAGTGGGAGAGGATGGTTTACCTGGAGTTTACTAGGAGACTGTCGGGGGTCAACGCCCAGTCGGCCTTATCCCAGACCAGGCTCTCCTGTGAAAGGCCTGATAAGCCAAGCTATTGTTGCTAGCCGCACTTATTCCAACGTATGCACCACATCCTAGCTGACCAGAAATTGACTAGAAGAACCTATCAAGGTCCGTCTTGAAGACAGTGTCTGTTTATAGTGCCTGGTGGAGGCCATATGTTACCATCTTCAAAACAGATATTCCCGTAGCCCTTAATTAGTGTGGATCGAAGACTATCTGCAGTGTTACGAGTTGAGTCATACCTAATACTGCTCTTGTGTGTACTTGAAGACAGCCAGGGGTCTGTTAGTAATCTTCTTTATGTATGGAGAGAGGGTATTGAAAAGTCTTGGTCCCTTTACACTCATTCAGTTATCTCTTAGTGTGCTCATTACACCCGTTCTTTACATTGGGGGTCTGGCGAGCCTCTTTCCTTCATAGGGAGTGATTTCTGTTTAGATTTGGGACCAGTCTTTCTAGAATTTTCTAGGTGTAGATTATAATTTATCTTCCCTTCTCCTACGTTCCAAGGAACTTCAAGTGTTCCCGGTAATGTGGATGTTTGGGTGGACATGACCACGGATGCTTGGCGTCAGGAATGGCAAAGGGGCAAGAGTGAGTGGGTACGAGTGAGGGTGCAAGCGTTAAGAATGAGTGTGGAGGGGTGATGTGGGAGGTGGGAGGATGGGTGATGTGGGAGGTATCTGGGTGCAGATGGACCCTTGTCACTACATAATTCAAGAATATTTACTCACTGCAGTGGTTGGCGTGAGTCACATTGTTTACCTCTGTCAGAGGACAAGTCACAGTTATAAGGTGAAAGAGAGCCACTTGTACACAACAAGGCAGATAAATTTGCTTGAGAGAGAATCACCCTTGTAAAGTTTCTCTACATTCACGTCTTTTAGTTTTTTTTATTACACTTACATTTAATGAATCTTGTTTTGATTAATATAGCGTTGCTTGGGGTATATCCAAGTGGGGGGTAGTGAGTGAGTAATGAGGGAGGGAGTGGATGAGTCAGTAAGTAATGGAGAGAGGGAAGGAGGGAGTTAGGAAAAGAGGGAGGAAGAGAGAGAGATATGTAGGGAGGAAGGGAGGGAGCGGTATTATGTATATCGTTACTCTGTAGGTTGCTGGAGGAAAGTGGGCGGTGACACTTCTCCCTCCTACCACCATCACACTCTGGTGCTGACTAGTTACTACAACAACCACCACTACCACCATCACACTCTGGTGCTGACTAGTTACTACAACAACCACCACTACCACCATCACACTCTGGTGCTGACTAGTTACTACAACAACCACCACTACCACCATCACACTGTGGTGCTGACTAGTTACTACAACAACCACCACTACCACCATCACACTCTGGTGCTGACTAGTTACTACAACAACCACCACTACCACCATCACACTCTGGTGCTGACTAGTTACTACAACAACCACCACTACCACCATCACACTCTGGTGCTGACTAGTTACTACAACAACCACCACTACCACCATCACACTGTGGTGTTGACTAGTTACTACAACAACCACCACTACCACCATCACACTCTGGTTCTGACTAGTTACTACAACAACCACCACTACCACCATCACACTCTGGTGCTGACTAGTTACTACAACAACCACCACTACCACCATCACACTCTGGTGTTGACTAGTTACTACAACAACCACCACTACCACCATCACACTCTGGTGTTGACTAGTTACTACAACAACCACCACTACCACCATCACACTCTGGTGTTGACTAGTTACTACAACAACCACCACTACCACCATCACACTCTGGTGCTGACTAGTTACTACAACAACCACCACCACCACCACCACCATCATCACACTGCTGGTGGTAGTTTACCACAACAACCACCACCACCACCACCATCATCACACTGCTGGTGGTAGTTTACCACAACCACCACCACCACCACCATCATCACACTGCTGGTGGTAGTTTACCACAACAACCACCACCACCACCACCATCATCACACTGCTGGTGGTAGTTTACCACAACAACCACCACCACTACCACCATCATCACACTGCTGGTGGTAGTTTACCACAACAACCACCACCACTACCACCATCATCACACTGCTGGTGGTAGTTTACCACAACAACCACCACCACTACCACCATCACACTGGTGTTGACTATTTACTACAACAACCGCCACTATCACCACCACCATCATCACACTGCTGGTGGTAGTTTACCACAACAACCACCACCACTACCACCATCACACTGCTGCTGTTTACCACAACAGCCACCACTACCACGACTACCACCATCATGTTATACCCATAGACAACTTCGCAACACTTACACTCCACGTAATCAACATTATACTCCGGGAAAACAATATAGAGAAGTGTGATTCAGCAACATTGTACTCTAGCAACACAACACAAGCAGTGTCCAGCAGTAGTCAGTGGTTGTCTCCCAGCAGTGTCCAGCAGTAGTCAGTGGTTGTCTCCCAGCAGTGTCCAGCAGTAGTCAGTGGTTGTCTCGCAGCAGTGTCCAGCAGTAGTCAGTGGTTGTCTCGCAGCAGTGTCCAGCAGTAGTCAGTGGTTGTCTCCCAGCAGTGTCCAGCAGTAGTCAGTGGTTGTCTCCCAGCAGTATCCAGCAGTAGTCAGTGGTTGTCTCGCAGCAGTGTCCAGTAGCAGTCAGTGGTTGTCTCGCAGCAGTGTCCAGCAGTAGTCAGTGGTTGTCTCCCAGCAGTGTCCAGCAGTAGTCAGTGGTTGTCTCGCAGCAGTGTCCAGCAGTAGTCAGTGGTTGTCTCCCAGCAGTGTCCAGCAGTAGTCAGTGGTTGTCTCCCAGCAGTGTCCAGCAGCAGTCAGTGGTTGTCGCAGCAGTGTCCAGCAGTAGTCAGTGGTTGTCTCCCAGCAGTGTCCAGCAGTAGTCAGTGGTTGTCTCCCAGCAGTGTCCAGCAGTAGTCAGTGGTTGTCTCTCGCAGCAGTGTCCAGCAGTAGTCAGTGGTTGTCTCAGTAGTCCAGCAGTGTCCAGCAGTAGTCAGTGGTTGTCTCGCAGCAGTGTCCAGCAGTAGTCAGTGGTTGTCTCGCAGCAGTGTCCAGCAGTAGTCAGTGGTTGTCTCGCAGCAGTGTCCAGCAGTAGTCAGTGGTTGTCTCCCAGCAGTGTCCAGCAGTAGTCAGTGGTTGTCTCCCAGCAGTGTCCAGCAGTAGTCAGTGGTTGTCTCCCAGCAGTGTCCAGCAGTAGTCAGTGATTGTCTCGCAGCAGTGTCCAGCAGTAGTCAGTGATTGTCTCACAGCAGTGTCCAGCAGTAGTCAGTGATTGTCTCGCAGCAGTGTCCAGCAGTAGTCAGTGGTTGTCTCCCAGCAGTGTCCAGCAGTAGTCAGTGGTTGTCTCGCAGCAGTGTCCAGCAGTAGTCAGTGGTTGTCTCCCAGCAGTGTCCAGCAGTAGTCAGTGACTGTCTCGCAGCAGTGTCCAGCAGTAGTCAGTGACTGTCTCGCAGCAGTGTCCAGCAGTAGTCAGTGACTGTCTCGCAGCAGTGTCCAGCAGTAGTCAGTGACTGTCTCGCAGCAGTGTCCAGCAGTAGTCAGTGGTTGTCTCCCAGCAGTGTCCAGCAGTAGTCAGTGGTTGTCTCGCAGCAGTGTCCAGCAGTAGTCAGTGGTTGTCTCCCAGCAGTGTCCAGCAGTAGTCAGTGGTTGTCTCCCAGCAGTGTCCAGCAGTAGTCAGTGGTTGTCTCCCAGCAGTGTCCAGCAGTAGTCAGTGGTTGTCTCCCAGCAGTGTCCAGCAGTAGTCAGTGATTGTCTCGCAGCAGTGTCCAGCAGTAGTCAGTGATTGTCTCACAGCAGTGTCCAGCAGCAGTCAGTGGTTGTCTCGCAGCAGTGTCCAGCAGTAGTCAGTGGTTGTCTCCCAGCAGTGTCCAGCAGTAGTCAGTGGTTGTCTCCCAGCAGTGTCCAGCAGTAGTCAGTGGTTGTCTCCCAGCAGTGTCCAGCAGTAGTCAGTGGTTGTCTCCCAGCAGTGTCCAGCAGTAGTCAGTGGTTGTCTCGCAGCAGTGTCCAGCAGTAGTCAGTGAATGTCTCGCAGTGTCCAGCAGTAGTCAGTGACTGTCTCGCAGCAGTGTCCAGCAGTAGTCAGTGACTGTCTCGCAGCAGTGTCCAGCAGTAGTCAGTGGTTGTCTCCCAGCAGTGTCCAGCAGTAGTCAGTGGTTGTCTCGCAGCAGTGTCCAGCAGTAGTCAGTGGTTGTCTCGCAGCAGTGTCCAGCAGTAGTCAGTGGTTGTCTCCCAGCAGTGTCCAGCAGTAGTCAGTGGTTGTCTCCCAGCAGTGTCCAGCAGTAGTCAGTGGTTGTCTCCCAGCAGTGTCCAGCAGTAGTCAGTGGTTGTCTCCCAGCAGTGTCCAGCAGTAGTCAGTGATTGTCTCCCAGCAGTGTCCAGCAGTAGTCAGTGATTGTCTCGCAGCAGTGTCCAGCAGTAGTCAGTGGTTGTCTCACAGCAGTGTCCAGCAGTAGTCAGTGGTTGTCTCACAGCAGTGTCCAGCAGCAGTCAGTGGTTGTCTCCCAGCAGTGTCCAGCAGTAGTCAGTGGTTGTCTCCCAGCAGTGTCCAGCAGTAGTCAGTGGTTGTCTCCCAGCAGTGTCCAGCAGTAGTCAGTGGTTGTCTCCAAGCAGTAGTCAGTGGTTGTCTCACAGCAGTGTCCAGCAGTAGTCAGTGGTTGTCTCCCAGCAGTGTCCAGCAGTAGTCAGTGGTTGTCTCCCAGCAGTGTCCAGCAGTAGTCAGTGGTTGTCTCCCAGCAGTGTCCAGCAGTAGTCAGTGGTTGTCTCCCAGCAGTGTCCAGCAGTAGTCAGTGGTTGTCTCCCAGCAGTGTCCAGCAGTAGTCAGTGGTTGTCTCCCAGCAGTGTCCAGCAGTAGTCAGTGGTTGTCTCGCAGCAGTGTCCAGCAGTAGTCAGTGGTTGTCTCCCAGCAGTGTCCAGCAGTAGTCAGTGGTTGTCTCCCAGCAGTGTCCAGCAGTAGTCAGTGGTTGTCTCCCAGCAGTGTCCAGCAGTAGTCAGTGGTTGTCTCCCAGCAGTGTCCAGCAGTAGTCAGTGGTTGTCTCGCAGCAGTGTCCAGCAGTAGTCAGTGGTTGTCTCGCAGCAGTGTCCAGCAGTAGTCAGTGGTTGTCTCCCAGCAGTGTCCAGCAGTAGTCAGTGGTTGTCTCCCAGCAGTGTCCAGCAGTAGTCAGTGGTTGTCTCGCAGCAGTGTCCAGCAGCAGTCAGTGGTTGTCTCGCAGCAGTGTCCAGCAGTAGTCAGTGGTTGTCTCCCAGCAGTGTCCAGCAGTAGTCAGTGGTTGTCTCCCAGCAGTGTCCAGCAGTAGTCAGTGGTTGTCTCCCAGCAGTGTCCAGCAGTAGTCAGTGGTTGTCTCCCAGCAGTGTCCAGCAGTAGTCAGTGGTTGTCTCGCAGCAGTGTCCAGCAGTAGTCAGTGGTTGTCTCCCAGCAGTGTCCAGCAGTAGTCAGTGGTTGTCTCCCAGCAGTGTCCAGCAGTAGTCAGTGGTTGTCTCCCAGCAGTGTCCAGCAGTAGTCAGTGGTTGTCTCCCAGCAGTGTCCAGCAGTAGTCAGTGGTTGTCTCGCAGCAGTGTCCAGCAGTAGTCAGTGGTTGTCTCGCAGCAGTGTCCAGCAGTAGTCAGTGGTTGTCTCCCAGCAGTGTCCAGCAGTAGTCAGTGGTTGTCTCCCAGCAGTGTCCAGCAGTAGTCAGTGGTTGTCTCGCAGCAGTGTCCAGCAGCAGTCAGTGGTTGTCTCGCAGCAGTGTCCAGCAGTAGTCAGTGGTTGTCTCCCAGCTGTGTCCAGCAGTAGTCAGTGGTTGTCTCCCAGCAGTGTCCAGCAGTAGTCAGTGGTTGTCTCCCAGCAGTGTCCAGCAGTAGTCAGTGGTTGTCTCCCAGCTGTGTCCAGCAGTAGTCAGTGATTGTCTCCCAGCAGTGTCCAGCAGTAGTCAGTGGTTGTCTCCCAGCAGTGTCCAGCAGTAGTGGAATAAAAGTATGGTAACACACTTACTAGCCGTGCACTAGAAGGTTACTAGGAGGGCCGTAATACGATGCTATGTGGGTGGGGGTATACCTGGTATTATAGTGATTTATTACACAACTGTGACAAATGGGACTACTTTGATATACGATGAGTTTCGAGTCTTTTTACTCCCGGAGCCTGGTCATGGGCCAGGCTTGTCTGGTGCTAGCCTGGTCAACCAGGCTGTTGTTGCTGGTGGCCCGCAACCCCAAAACTTTTTATATTGGTGAAGAATACCAATGTCCCAAACTCTCGAGACCTAAAAAAATAAGGAAATAATCAATTTAAAACTTTAGGTATATAACAGAACAATGATTAAGGAAAAAGCCGAACGATAAATTTAAAGTATCCCAGAATGTTTTTTTCTCCTCTGTGTAAAAACCCAATAGAGAAAATTATCATTACTGCTGGGATGGAAGATTATTATTATTATTATTATTATTATTATTATTATAATCAAAGGGAAGCGCTAAACCCGTAGTCTTATACAGCGCATGTAGGAGGGATGGAAGGTATTCAGGCTCAATTCAAGGAATCGTAGCACAGATCCAATTCCCTAGATCAAGAGCCCCTCACCAGCGTCAAGGAACCTCCCTTGAGGGGCTGGGAAGGAAGAGAGTTTGACCTGGATATAAAGTGAATCCTCACTTCTTAATGTCATTCCTGTGAGTGTGATCATCAGTTGATGTCATCGTAATGTCAGGTAAGAGGGCGCAAGTGCTCCTGGAGAGCGAAACGTCGCCACAATAAAATGTCACATTAGTTGCACCCGTGTTCTTTTACTTAACATATTGTCGGTAATTGTATCAACATGAATACAATTATTCTGTCATTCCTGCGAGTGTGTTCAACAGTTGATGTCACCGTCAGTGTATACTGCCAGTTACTGCCAGTATTATCTGTATACTGCCAGTTATTGGCAGTATTATCTGTATACTGCCAGTTATTGGCAGTATTATCTGTATACTGCCAGTTATTGGCAGTATTATCTGTATACTGCCAGTTACTGCCAGTATTATCTGTATACTGCCAGTTATTGGCAGTATTATCTGTCCCACCACCACCACCACCAACATAGCCACCACCAACATAGCCGCCACTCATCAAGGACGAGGCAGGGTGAGGCAGGAGAAAATTAGCTAAGGTTGGAGAAGGAAGAATAAGGCAAAACAAAGAATGAAAGAAGGTTGGGTCGTGTTCCGGCAGAGAACACTGTGAGAACACTGAGAACACTGTGAGAACACTGTGAGAACATTGTGAGAACACTGTGCTCTGACTCGTGTTCTTTGAGGAATAAAACACGTGCAACACTTTTGCATCCTTACTGAGAGATTCTTGTGGTTTTGTGAGGAGGGAGGGGTCACTGTCACTGCAGTGACTGGAGTTGCGAGGAGGGAGGGGTCACTGTCACTGCAGTGACGGGAGTTGCGAGGAGGGAGGGGTCACTGTCACTGCAGTGACGGGAGTTGCGAGGAGGGAGGGGTCACTGTCACTGCAGTGACGGGAGTTGCGAGGAGGGAGGGGTCACTGTCACTGCAGTGACGGGAGTTGCGAGGAGGGAGGGGTCACTGTCACTGCAGTGACGGGAGTTGCGAGGAGGGAGGGGTCACTGCAGTGACGGGAGTTGCGACAATGGAGGGCTCACTGTCGTGGCAGTGACGGGAGGTAACAGGAGGGAGGAGTCACTGTTGTGGCAGTGACGGGAGTTGCGAGGAGGGAGGAGTCACTGGTGGCATTGACGGGAGGTGCCAGGAGGGAGGGGTCACTGTCATGGCAGTGATGGGAGGTGCCAGGAGGGAGGGGCACTTTCGTGGCATTGACGGGAGGTGCCAGGAGGGAGGGGCATTGTCGTGGCAGTGACGGGAGGTGCCAGGAGGGAGGGGCATTGCCGTGGCAGTGACGGGAGGTGCCAGGAGGGAGGGGCATTGTCGTGGCAGTGACGGGAGGTGCCAGGAGGGAGGGGCATTGTCGTGGCAGTGACGGGAGGTGCCAGGAGGGAGGGGCATTGCCGTGGCAGTGACGGGAGGTGCCAGGAGGGAGGGGCACTGCTACCCTCCACTGCTAACAATAAATCACAATTCCAACAACTTGACTCAATGGATTTTAAAGTTCTCTCCTCACGAACTGTACTGCTGCAGTGTTACTGCTCTCTCTCTCTCTCTCTCTCTCTCTCTCTCTCTCTCTCTCTCTCTCTCTCTCTCTCTCTCTCTCTCTCTCTCTCTCTCTCTCACTCTCTCTGTCTCTCTCTCTCTCTCTCTCTCTTCTCTCTCTCTCTCTCTCTCTCTCTCTCTCTCTCTCTCTCTCTCTCTCTCTCTCTCTCTCTCTCTCTCTCTCTCTCTCTCTCTCTCTCTTTCTCTCTCTCTCCGTGATCAATTCACCAGCAGGCCTGGTCTGCGACCGGGCCGCGGGGGCGCTGACCCCGGAAACATCTTTTACATACACTGATACACACACAAACTCTGATAAAGAAGAGGGAAGACTGGTGTACACGTTAGATTTTGCGTGACTAGAAGGAACAACCTATCTGACAGGCCAGCAGTATTCTCGTCTGGAGCCGGTACTCGGAGACGGTGACTCCAGGAATCGTGCTTAGGAAAGCTTTAGGTAGGGCGAGAGAGAGATGAGAGCGGGAAGGGCTGTATCAATGTAAGTATTGAATCCTTGCGACTAACAGAGACGAGAGTTAGATGGAGAGTGTGAGGCCATGAATGTGTTTATTGTGAGCCACTGGTGCAGGAGTGTCCTCTCTTTGTTGTGCTTGTGGTATATTGTGTAGCTCTTAGATGTAAGACGCCAGGGGAGATGTCTTATCTCAGGAGGTGTTGTGCTGCCGGGGACCTACGCCTAATGGCTTCCTTGGCTCCCCAAATAGGGAAGGTGAGTGATAAATGTTGTAGCTGGGGAGGATTTACAGGTCTGGTGGGTCAGAAAGGATGGAATTTGCTCAGGAAGACGAGTCGCGCAACTGAGTCCAGCACCTCAAGGTACACGTCTCGTCTTCAAGGTATACGTCTCGTACGTAATTTTGTGGTTAAAAAAAATGTTGGTATATTCTGGTTAAGTAAGACTTGAGACTCATTTGGGGAAGTGGAAAAGAATCTTTCCTCCGTAAGCCATGCGTGTCGTATGAGGCGACTAAAATGCCGGGAGCAATGGGCTAGTAACCCCTTCTCCTGTATACAATTACTAAAAAAGAGAAGAAGAAAAACTTTATAAAACTGGGTTGCTTAAATGTGCGTGGATGCAGTGCGGATGACAAGAAACAGATGATTGCTGATGTTATGAATGAAAAGAAGTTGGATGTCCTGGCCCTAAGCGAAACAAAGCTGAAGGGGGTAGGAGAGTTTCAGTGGGGGGAAATAAATGGGATTAAATCTGGAGTATCTGAGAGAGTTAGAGCAAAGGAAGGGGTAGCAGTAATGTTAAATGATCAGTTATGGAAGGAGAAAAGAGAATATGAATGTGTAAATTCAAGAATTATGTGGATTAAAGTAAAGGTTGGATGCGAGAAGTGGGTCATAATAAGCGTGTATGCACCTGGAGAAGAGAGGAATGCAGAGGAGAGAGAGAGATTTTGGGAGATGTTAAGTGAATGTATAGGAGCCTTTGAACCAAGTGAGAGAGTAATTGTGGTAGGGGACTTGAATGCTAAAGTAGGAGAAACTTTTAGAGAGGGTGTGGTAGGTAAGTTTGGGGTGCCAGGTGTAAATGATAATGGGAGCCCTTTGATTGAACTTTGTATAGAAAGGGGTTTAGTTATAGGTAATACATATTTTAAGAAAAAGAGGATAAATAAGTATACACGATATGATGTAGGGCGAAATGACTGTAGTTTGTTGGATTATGTATTGGTAGATAAAAGACTGTTGAGTAGACTTCAGGATGTACATGTTTATAGAGGGGCCACAGATATATCAGATCACTTTCTAGTTGTAGCTACACTGAGAGTAAAAGGTAGATGGGATACAAGGAGAATAGAAGCATCAGGGAAGAGAGAGGTGAAGGTTTATAAACTAAAAGAGGAGGCAGTTAGGGTAAGATATAAACAGCTATTGGAGGATAGATGGGCTAATGAGAGCATAGGCAATGGGGTCGAAGAGGTATGGGGTAGGTTTAAAAATGTAGTGTTAGAGTGTTCAGCAGAAGTTTGTGGATACAGGAAAGTGGGTGCGGGAGGGAAGAGGAGCGATTGGTGGAATGATGATGTAAAGAGAGTAGTAAGGGAGAAAAAGTTAGCATATGAGAAGTTTTTACAAAGTAGAAGTGATGCAAAGAGGGAAGAGTATATGGAGAAAAAGAGAGAAGTTAAGAGAGTGGTGAAGCAATGTAAAAAGAGAGCAAATGAGAGAGTGGGTGAGATGTTATCAACAAATTTTGTTGAAAATAAGAAAAAGTTTTGGAGTGAGATTAACAAGTTAAGAAAGCCTAGAGAACAAATGGATTTGTCAGTTAAAAATAGGAGAGGAGAGTTATTAAATGGAGAGTTAGAGGTATTGGGAAGATGGAAGGAATATTTTGAGGAATTGTTAAATGTTGATGAAGATAGGGAAGCTGTGATTTCGTGTATAGGGCAAGGAGGAATAACATCTTGTAGGAGTGAGGAAGAGTCAGTTGTGAGTGTGGGGGAAGTTCGTGAGGCAGTAGGTAAAATGAAAGGGGGTAAGGCAGCCGGGATTGATGGGATAAAGATAGAAATGTTAAAAGCAGGTGGGGATATAGTTTTGGAGTGGTTGGTGCAATTATTTAATAAATGTATAGAAGAGGGTAAGGTACCTAGGGATTGGCAGAGAGCATGCATAGTTCCTTTGTACAAAGGCAAAGGGGATAAAAGAGAGTGCAAAAATTATAGGGGGATAAGTCTGTTGAGTGTACCTGGTAAAGTGTATGGTAGAGTTATAATTGAAAGAATTAAGAGTAAGACGGAGAATAGGATAGCAGATGAACAAGGAGGCTTTAGGAAAGGTAGGGGGTGTGTGGACCAGGTGTTTACAGTGAAACATATAAGTGAACAGTATTTAGATAAGGCTAAAGAGGTCTTTGTGGCATTTATGGATTTGGAAAAGGCGTATGACAGGGTGGATAGGGGGGCAATGTGGCAGATGTTGCAAGTGTATGGTGTAGGAGGTAGGTTACTGAAAGCAGTGAAGAGTTTTTACGAGGATAGTGAGGCTCAAGTTAGAGTATGTAGGAAAGAGGGAAATTTTTTCCCAGTAAAAGTAGGCCTTAGACAAGGATGTGTGATGTCACCGTGGTTGTTTAATATATTTATAGATGGGGTTGTAAGAGAAGTAAATGCGAGGGTCTTGGCAAGAGGCGTGGAGTTAAAAGATAAAGAATCACACACAAAGTGGGAGTTGTCACAGCTGCTCTTTGCTGATGACACTGTGCTCTTGGGAGATTCTGAAGAGAAGTTGCAGAGATTGGTGGATGAATTTGGTAGGGTGTGCAAAAGAAGAAAATTAAAGGTGAATACAGGAAAGAGTAAGGTTATGAGGATAACAAAAAGATTAGGTGATGAAAGATTGAATATCAGATTGGAGGGAGAGAGTATGGAGGAGGTGAACGTATTCAGATATTTGGGAGTGGACGTGTCAGCGGATGGGTCGATGAAAGATGAGGTGAATCATAGAATTGATGAGGGAAAAAGAGTGAGTGGTGCACTTAGGAGTCTGTGGAGACAAAGAACTTTGTCCTTGGAGGCAAAGAGGGGAATGTATGAGAGTATAGTTTTACCAACGCTCTTATATGGGTGTGAAGCGTGGGTGATGAATGTTGCAGCGAGGAGAAGGCTGGAGGCAGTGGAGATGTCATGTCTGAGGGCAATGTGTGGTGTGAATATAATGCAGAGAATTCGTAGTTTGGAAGTTAGGAGGAGGTGCGGGATTACCAAAACTGTTGTCCAGAGGGCTGAGGAAGGGTTGTTGAGGTGGTTCGGACATGTAGAGAGAATGGAGCGAAACAGAATGACTTCAAGAGTGTATCAGTCTGTAGTGGAAGGAAGGCGGGGTAGGGGTCGGCCTAGGAAGGGTTGGAGGGAGGGGGTAAAGGAGGTTTTGTGTGCGAGGGGCTTGGACTTCCAGCAGGCATGCGTGAGCGTGTTTGATAGGAGTGAATGGAGACAAATGGTTTTTAATACTTGACGTGCTGTTGGAGTGTGAGCAAAGTAATATTTATGAAGGGATTCAGGGAAACCGGCAGGCCGGACTTGAGTCCTGGAGATGGGAAGTACAGTGCCTGCACTCTGAAGGACGGGTGTTAATGTTGCAGTTTAAAAACTGTAGTGTAAAGCACCCTTCTGGCAAGACAGTGATGGAGTGAATGATGGTGAAAGTTTTTCTTTTTCGGGCTACCCTGCCTTGGTGGGAATCGGCCGGTGTGATAATAAAAATAAAAAAAAAAATATATAAATGCAGTAAAAAATTTGAATGTACTAGTGAACTGGGCTGTGAAGATGAACTTAGACCAGTAAGTTCAGAGAACACTGACCAGTGTTCAGTAAACTTTAAATATGCTGAAAACTGTCAAGTATGTGTATTTGGCGAGAAAGATGCATCATAATTTCAACCTGGAATATTCTAGAGGAATAGTCCCAAATTTACATACAAATCATTCCCTATGAGCAGGGCCTCCGCCTGCAAGGCAGAACAGGACTGCTCTGGGGCCCCTGGGAGGAGGCTGAGGGCCCCTGGGAGTTGGCTGAGGGCCTCTGGGGAGAGACTGAGGGGCCCCTAGGGGCAGGCTGAGGCTTGTCTCAAAATTGAGATTTTGAAGTCCAGTAAAACCATTGGTAAACTTTCATAAATGGTTTATTTCCTGGGCAGCAGAATGACCAAATAACATATACTTTATATACGTATATACTTTATATACGTATATACTTTATATACGTATATACTTTATATACGTATATACTTTATATACGTATATACTTTATATACGTATATACTTTATATACGTATATACTTTATATACGTATATACTTTATATACGTATATACTTTATATACGTATATACTTTATATACGTATATACTTTATATACGTATATACTTTATATACGTATATACTTTATATACGTATATACTTTATATACGTATATACTTTATATACGTATATACTTTATATACGTATATACTTTATAGATTTTGAACATTTTTCTTGACCTATAGGTATACAAGTGCCTAAATTTTTAAACGTGTAATAACTTCTTTTAAAGTTAAATAAATTTTTAAAAGTCTAATATTTACTTAGACTACTTAGTGAGATGAGCTTGTTCTGGCTTTTTTTTTTTTGTCTTCAAAATTTCTAATAACAATGTCAAAATCAGTGTCTGTGACAATGCTTGTTTGGATACTCAGTCTTGCTAGATCAACAACTCAGGTTTGACACACAGTAGACCTTAAAAAGTTTTTGATATGTTGGCTAAAAAAGATCTTTCTGCTGACGTTACTGGAACTGTCAACAGTGTTCTCAAACTAACACAAACCTTTGGAAATATCTCACAAAGTTTGTAGTTTCTTAATAAATTTATCAATTTTAAAGGTTTCACTTCTGGTTTTCCGAAATTTGCTGTATGTACTAATGGTAAATGTATTTCTGCTGCAAAATCTTCATTAAGGTCCGGGTCCAGGACCAGTGTACTGGCTGAACCCCTCCCCCCCCCTCATAGGCCCTTCCTATGTAAATAAGAGGCTCGTCAGAAGATGGAAACTAACGGCAGTTGAAAGAAGGGTGCGAGATAACTCAGCAAGTGTAAAGGGACCAAGACTGTTCAGCTCTTTCCTTCATACATAAGGGAAACTATCAACAGATCCTTGGCTGTTCTCATGAAGGAACTGGATAAGATCCTTGCGTTAGTTAGTTTGACTCCTTGTGGCTAGCACCAACATTCTGGTTGATCAGGTCATCAACTGGAAGGCTTAGCCTTGTACCCGGCAGCGGGGACGGTGCCCTCCGAAATCGTCTTCAGGTAACCTTCAGGTAAAATATATTTACCAAGAGAAGATGCTGTCTCCTAGAGAATAAATAACTATCATCGTCGACAACAGCGGAACCCACACATGCCACTTTTGTTGAATTAAATAATATTTCTTATTTCTGCAGACGTATCTCTCACTCCGGTAAGTGGTTATATTGTAGGCTGCAGCTTCCTTGAACAATCGGCAGAAAAGCCTGGTCCCTGGCCGGGATGTGACGAGGGTAGAGAAACCCTCGAAGCCGATCACAGGAATGTCACCGGTAGTGTATCATATTTCTATCTATTTTCCATCCACATAATATATTCAGAGTACTTTGAGTCACTTCAGTAGTTGTGTTAATTATGTGCTGGCAGTAAATGATCTCTGTACGTTTTTTTAATGCTGAACTAACGCCTGTCTTGAAGATTGAGACACTTATGCAACATATGGGATCTTTATTGATGAAACGTTTCGCCACACAGTGGCTTCATCAGTCCAATACAAAGCAGAAAGGTGTAAGGAGAGGAGGAGTTTGAGATAATCAGTCCCTCAACCTGGAATCGATGTGTTCAGTTCATCACTCTTGTAGAAAGTACAACATAGGGACAGAGAAGTGGCTTGTATACTGTAGTCGGGTGAGTCCAAGCAGGGAGAGGCGGGATCACAGTGGAACCATCCACTAGTGTAAATTGGTCTTCCTCCAAAGGTTGGTCAGGCATTACAACATCATGGGATCTTGATACAAAGAATTCTTCAACACTTGTCCAACCTTTGGAGGAAGACCTACTTCGACTAGTGGATGGTACCACTATGACCCCGCCTCCTCCTGCTTCCACTCACCTGACTACTTTCTACAAGAGTGACGAACTGAACACATCGATTCCAGGCTTAGGGACTGATTACCTTAAACTCTTCCTCTCCTTACACCTTTCTGCTCTGTATTGGACTGATGAAGCCACTGTGTGGCGAAACGTTTCTTCAATAAAGATTCCCATATGTTGCATAAGTATCTCAGACTTCAACTTGTCGGTTTTCAAAATAATTTATCACAACGCCTGTCTTCATAGGAGGAGTGAGTACCGAGCAATATACTAGACGAGAGGTAATAAACACCTCACAATGTACCATCCTTAAACCAGCCTCTCCTGTTTTAAAAGGTTCTAATTAACCAAATCCTCGGAATTATTTAAGTACTTTGTTACTTTCTGCAAGTGACAGGTCAGTTGATATTAATCCTCGACCATTTACCTGTTCTCGAGGTTCTACGCAAGCAGTCTGTGTCTTGTATCAGTTTTAACTTCTTTGTCCTCTGGTTATGGAATGTGACAGCAAGTTTCTCAAGCTTGTCATAATCCTTACCTCACGTGATTTTGAAGGCGTCATTAAACTGATTCAAGCATACCCATGCACTCGATATAGGTCCATCTTGCGCAACTCTACACTCAACATAAATACTATTGTTTTCAAGGGTATTAAATATTCAATAGCGAGAGAGTCTAGACGCAGTAAGTTGGTAGACATTAGTAATTATCTGTTAGACAACTAACATGTAGGGAGTTACTACCGCTCATGAGTCCAGCACTGATTGTCACGAAATAAGTAGTGGATGTAAATCTATGACGCTGCAGACAATGGTTATGAGGATGTGTTGAGAAAGTACATTGACAATCATTCCGGCCGTTGTAGAGTGTTGCACCAGCCACTGCACGCCTGCCTGGAATAAATTGGCTATAGTGTTGCTCTCTTTCAAGGCTGCGTTTATCCCCGTGTCATTCCATTTGTCGCGTACCTCAGTGTTTACGGCGGTTCCTTCACTTTTCTCAGCCTTTCGCTTGCTTGCAAAATTCTCAGCAAGTAGTACTAAAAAGTGTTTCAACATGTTTTAGTATTCTATGTTTGCTCTATAAAATGGAATGTCTAGTTTTGCTGTGTTGGAAATGTAGGAAATGTTGGGAAGAGTTGCTACCCATTCGTGATCACTATATACAAAAAATAATACATTTACAGTGATGAACTAAGTGATGCTGAAAGTGTTTCTTCTTATTTTGGGTCACCCTACCTTTTTTTTAACACATCTACCCGGTGTGTTAAAAATATACATGCGCATATCCTGGTGTAGGGATTATTATTATTATTATTATTATTATAACTAAGCGTTAGAGCCACAAGGGTCATTACAGCGCTGTCTGGTGCGCCGACAAAAACAAGATTTGGTAAGGAAAAACGTATAAATCTGTTCCTCTTCTTTGTGCTGGTCAGCAATTATTGCAGCATTTCCTTGCAAGTTGTGTCTCATATCTTGCTCCAGAGTGGCACTTGGACCCTCGGCTGTGTTGCTTTCCCACAGTCTGCGCGTAGCATTTACAGCACCCAGGATTACCGGGATACCTTGGGAGATGAGACTCTGGTGAAGTGTTGTTGTGGTGGGGCTGCACACTCTTGTTTTTGTGTGAGCAGGAGGAGAAGGCAGGAGGAAGACCCTCACTACAGCTACGCCTCCACCTTTGATATACCTTTGATGGGTGTTGATAGTTTTTCTTATTCTTTCATCCCTGCCCTGGGCCAGGCTTGTCAATATCCATCTTCCTACTTTATCAGTTATTCCTTCTACACGCATTTTGTGCGCTATCACACCGTGGTCACACCGTCGCACTTGTCGAAGACTCGTGAAATCAGTGTACACTATTTCAAAATTTAGTCCCTCGATATTTTTCCCAGACTCTCACCATTGCCATGGATGTTTTATACTGTACTCCTTGAAACATAGGCGAGATAGATACACCATAATTTGCATTTAGAAAATTCTAGAGAGATTGGTTCTAAATCTTTACACCGAAATTATTCCCTACGAAAGTAAGATGTTCGTCAGACAGTGCAAAATACAATAAGTGTAAAGTGTTTAAGAGAGAATTTGATAAGTTTATCAAGTCAGTTCCTGATGAGCCGGGCAGAGGTGCATGCGTTGGACCGAGTACTCCAAACACTAACAGCCTCAGTGATCAGGCCATCAGTCAGGACTGGTCTGGGAATGGGACGCAAGGACAGTTAAGAGAGAATAAGAGAGAGAATAAGATTTCGTTCGGATTTTTAACCCCGGAGGGTTAGCCACCCAGGATAACCCAAGAAAGTCAGTGCGTCATCGAGGACTGTCTAACTTATTTCCATTGGGGTCCTTAATTTTGTCCCCCAGGATGCGACCCACACCAGTCGACTAACACCCAGGTACCTATTTGCTGCTAGGTGAACAGGACAACAGGTGTAAGGAAACGTGTCGAAATGTTTCCACCCGCCGGGAATCGAACCCGGGCCCTCCGTGTGTGAAGCGGGAGCTTTAGCCACCAGGCCACCGGGCCACAGTTACCCCCGGAATCGACTACAGGTAGACTACAGGTAGGTAGGTAGGTAACTTGTTGACAGATTCTCTACAAATTAGGTACAGTTAACAAGATTTCACACTATAATGAACATATTTGTGTATTACGTATATGTATACTTGTGAAAATTTGTGTATATTATTTATTATTGAAGAATATTGAAGGGAGGTATGATATCTTAGGGTTTATGGGTAAATACCTTGGCAGGAAGTTGAGAAAGTAGCTTAGTGGTAGCGCAGTGGGATCACTGCTCAGGTACCAAGTTCATGGCAAAGTTGAAACCTCTCTTACCCGCCTTCAACCCTTTCTCAACCTCTTTTCTTCTTTATTTTACTCTCCTCATTTGTATTTTTTACCCTTTCCTCTTTTCTTCTCTTCACTTCTTTTTATTCTTCTCTTTCGTTTCTTCATGTTACTCACGTTCTTTCCTTTTCCCTCTCCCCTTTCCCCTTTTCTTCTGCCATTTTCTTTACACTTCTCATTTTTATTGTACCATATTACGAGCCTGGCCCATGGCTGGGCTCCGGGAGTAGGAAGACTCGAAACTCATCAAAGGTATATCAAAGGTATATAATAAGAGTTTCATAACCCGGGGGCGAGATGAGTTGACAGCAGGTTGATCCTAGTTGCTGCAACATCACATGTACTCTGATGCACTGCAAGACGAGTTGAATGCTCATGTAGTTTACAGTGGTTTTGTAAAAGTCTTCAACAAGTGTGATAATGGTGTAATAGCGCCCATAAAACCTGCACAAGGAATAGCTGGAAAGTGGTCGGATGGATTTTTTTTTTTTAACTAAGAAAGAAGAAGAGCAGGAGTAAACTGGAGAGAAAAAGACGCTCCCTCTACAGAAGACGACGAAGAGTCACTGAGCTCCTCAGGAGTGCTAGAACATCTGATACACGAAAGGAGGCGCTGACCAGGGAAGTGGAAACTATCGAACTTAAGCTAAATGACTCTTACAGGAACCAGGAGAGACAGGAGGAGCTTAAAGCTATTAGTGAAATTGAAAGAAATTCAAAATATTTCTTTTCATATGCCAAAAACAAGGCAAATACCACATCTAGTATCGGGCCCTTACTCAGACAGGATGGGACTTACACAGATGACAACAAGGAAATGAGTGAAATATTGAAATCCCAGTATGACTCTGTGTTTAGTGAACCACTAATCTTCTTTGTATGGACTGATGAAGCCACTGTGTGGCGAAACGTTTCCTCAATAAAGATACCCAAGAGTTGCACATGTGTCTAATTTATCACCATGTCGGTTCTCTGAACCATTCATCTACAAAAAGCAGGGATGCAATGAGTACACTAAGGGAAACACTCAGTAAGTGTGAAGGGACCGAGACTTTTCAACCTCCTCGCTTCATACGTAAGGGGAATTAAAAACTGACCCTTTGCTGTCTTCATAACTGGTCAAGTTACGAAAGTCAGTGCCTGATTAGCCGGGCTGTGATGCTTATGTTGAACTTCGTGCGGCTGGCACCAACAGCCTGGTTGAATAGGCCATCCACCGTGAGGCCTGGTCTGGGACCGGCTGCGAGGGCGTTGACCCTCAGACCGCTCTCCAGGTAGACTCCAAGTGGGTGTCTTTGATTCTCCCTTCTCTATTTAACCTCCTCCTTGCCTGCTGACTCTTCTCCCTCTTCGCAACCTCCTTTTTTTCCTGGTCTTGGCCGCTGTCATCTGCAGCTCCTTGATAATGACGCTGTGGGAAGGCTGCCACATGCTTGCTAGTGAAGATGTATGTGAGGTCAGTGTCTGGAGCAGCTGCACGCAAGGTACTTGATATGCGGTGCAAGGAGCCACGCTCTGTTAGTTTGTTACCTCTAAGATCCATCATCTCAGGCCGGTCTGTGGGGGGGGGGGTAGGAGAGCCCTGGACCTCCTCTTTTCTAAAACCTTGCAAGCTCCTGATGATGTGTTGATTATAACACGAAAGGCCTGGGCGGCGCACACTGTTTTCATTCACTACCTCAGTATGTTTACGGGACTGAAATCAATTGTTAATAGGATTTTAGCACAGTTACCCTAAAGTTATTTTAAATAGTGTTGTCAGTGACTCTTATGAGGATTATGTAATATAATATTTCTTAATATTTCAGTGCCCAGTTATACTGGCGGCTGAAAAGTTTATGTTATGAGTGGATGTAACAGGAGCAGCATCACCAGTCACACTGGATGATGGTGTCAGCACCATACCTGCATCACCAGTCACACTGGATGATGGTGTCAACACCATACCTGCATCACCAGTCACACTGGATGATGGTGTCAGCACCATACCTGCATCACCAGTCACACTGGATGATGGTGTCAACACCATACCTGCATCACCAGTCACACTGGATGATGGTGTCAGCACCATACCTGCATCACCAGTCACACTGGATGATGGTGCACCATACCTGCATCACCACTCACACTGGATGATGGTGTCAGCACCACACCTGCATCACCAGTCACACTGGATGATGGTGTCACCACCACACCTGCATCACCAGTCACACTGGATGATGGTGTCACCACCATACCTGCATCACCAGTCACACTGGATGATGGTGTCACCACCATACCTGCATCACCAGTCACACTGGATGATGGTGTCAGCACCATACCTGCATCACCAGTCACACTGGATGATGGTGTCAACACCATACCTGCATCACCAGTCACACTGGATGATGGTGTCACCACCATACCTGCATCACCAGTCACACTGGATGATGGTGTCAACACCATACCTGCATCACCAGTCACACTGGATGATGGTGTCAGCACCATACCTGCATCACCAGTCACACTGGATGATGGTGCCAGCACCACACCTGCATCACCAGTCACACTGGATGATGGTGTCAACACCATACCTGCATCACCAGTCACACTGGATGATGGTGTCAGCACCATGCCTGCATCACCAGTCACACTGGATGATGGTGTCACCACCATACCTGCATCACCAGTCACACTGGATGATGGTGTCAACACCATACCTGCATCACCAGTCACACTGGATGATGGTGTCAACACCACACCTGCATCACCAGTCACACTGGATGATGGTGTCAACACCATACCTGCATCACCAGTCACACTGGATGATGGTGTCAGCACCATACCTGCATCACCAGTCACACTGGATGATGGTGTCACCACCATACCTGCATCACCAGTCACACTGGATGATGGTGTCAGCACCACACCTGCATCACCAGTCACACTGGATGATGGTGTCAACACCATACCTGCATCACCAGTCACACTGAATGATGGTGTCACCACCATACCTGCATCACCAGTCACACTGGATGATGGTGTCAGCACCACACCTGCATCACCAGTCACACTGGATGATGGTGTCAGCACCACACCTGCATCACCAGTCACACTGGATGATGGTGTCAGCACCATACCTGCATCACCAGTCACACTGGATGATGGTGTCAGCACCACACCTGCATCACCAGTCACACTGGATGATGGTGTCAGCACCACACCTGCATCACCAGTCACACTGGATGATGGTGTCAGCACCACACCTGCATCACCAGTCACACTGGATGATGGTGTCAGCACCATACCTGCATCACCAGTCACACTGGATGATGGTGTCAGCACCATACCTGCATCACCAGTCACACTGGATGATGGTGTCAGCACCATACCTGCATCACCAGTCACACTGGATGGTGTCAACACCACACCTGCATCACCAGTCACACTGGATGATGGTGTCAGCACCATACCTGCATCACCAGTCACACTGGATGATGGTGTCAGCACCATACCTGCATCACCAGTCACACTGGATGATGGTGTCAGCACCATACCTGCATCACCAGTCACACTGGATGATGGTGTCACCACCATACCTGCATCACCAGTCACACTGGATGATGGTGTCAGCACCATACCTGCATCACCAGTCACACTGGATGATGGTGTCAGCACCATACCTGTATCACCAGTCACACTGGATGATGGTGTCAACACCATACCTGCATCACCAGTCACACTGGATGATGGTGTCAGCACCATACCTGCATCACCAGTCACACTGGATGATGGTGTCACCAGTCACACTGGATGATGGTGTCAACACCATACCTGCATCACCAGTCACACTCGATGATGGTGTCAACACCATACCTGCATCACCAGTCACACTGGATGATGGTGTCAACACCATACCTGCATCACCAGTCACACTGGATGATGGTGTCAACACCACACCTGCATCACCAGTCACACTGGATGATGGTGTCAGCACCACACCTGCATCACCAGTCACACTGGATGATGGTGTCAACACCATACCTGCATCACCAGTCACACTGGATGATGGTGTCAGCACCATACCTGCATCACCAGTCACACTGGATGATGGTGTCACCACCATACCTGCATCACCAGTCACACTGGATGATGGTGTCAGCACCATACCTGCATCACCAGTCACACTGGATGATGGTGTCACCACCATACCTGCATCACCAGTCACACTGGATGATGGTGTCAGCACCATACCTGCATCACCAGTCACACTGGATGATGGTGCCAGCACCACACCTGCATCACCAGTCACACTGGATGATGGTGTCAACACCACACCTGCATCACCAGTCACACTGGATGATGGTGTCAGCACCACACCTGCATCACCAGTCACACTGGATGATGGTGCCAGCACCACACCTGCATCACCAGTCACACTTCATGATGGTGTCAGCACCACACCTGCATCACCAGTCACACTGGATGATGGTGTCAGCACCACACCTGCATCAACAGTCACACTGGATGATGGTGTCAGCACCACACCTGCATCAACAGTCACACTGGATGATAGTGCCAGCACCACACCTGCATCACCAGTCACAGTTCATGATGGTGTCAGCACCATACCTGCATCACCAGTCACACTGGATGATGGTGTCAGCACCATACCTGCATCAACAGTCACACTGGATGATAGTGCCAGCACCACACCTGCATCACCAGTCACACTTCATGATGGTGTCACCACCATACCTGCATCACCAGTCACACTGGATGATGGTGTCAGCACCACACCTGCATCACCAGTCACTGAATGATGGTGTCAGCACCACACCTGCATCACCAGTCACACTGGATGATGGTGTCAGCACCACACCTGCATCACCAGTCACACTGGATGATGGTGTCAGCACCACACCTGCATCACCAGTCACACTGGATGATGGTGTCAGCACCACACCTGCATCACCAGTCACACTGGATGATGGTGTCAACACCATACCTGCATCACCAGTCACACTGGATGATGGTGTCACCACCATACCTGCATCACCAGTCACACTGGATGATGGTGTCAACACCATACCTGCATCACCAGTCACACTGGATGATGGTGTCAACACCACACCTGCATCACCAGTCACACTGGATGATGGTGTCAGCACCACACCTGCATCACCAGTCACACTGGATGATGGTGTCAGCACCACACCTGCATCACCAGTCACACTGGATGATGGTGTCAGCACCACACCTGCATCACCAGTCACACTGGATGATGGTGTCAACACCATACCTGCATCACCAGTCACACTGGATGATGGTGTCAACACCACACCTGCATCACCAGTCACACTGGATGATGGTGTCAACACCACACCTGCATCACCAGTCACTGAATGATGGTGTCAGCACCACACCTGCATCACCAGTCACACTGGATGATGGTGTCAGCACCACACCTGCATCACCAGTCACACTGGATGATGGTGTCAGCACCACACCTGCATCACCAGTCACACTGGATGATAGTGCCAGCACCACACCTGCATCACCAGTCACACTGGATGATGGTGTCAGCACCACACCTGCATCACCAGTCACACTGGATGATGGAGTGAACGCCACACCTGCATCACCAGTCACACTGGATGATGGTGTCAGCACCACACCTGCATCACCAGTCACACTGGATGATGGTGTTAGCACCACACCTGCATCACCAGTCACACTGCATGATGGAGTGAACGCCACACCTGCCTATCCTCCACACGTCTCACACAACCTAATTTTCTTGCCACTCATCTACACCACTCATGACTTGTGAGTTCCTCTCCTCTGCTGGAAGGAAAAGTGAGTGAGAGAGTGAGAGGGACAACTGTAATGAACCTCAGGATAGCAGTGAATGAAGAAAAGAAAGGAGGAAGAGATAATGTTAAGGAAGATAAAGTGACATACGTGGGAGGTGCAGGTGTGGTAACAATGACAACATACATGGGAGGTGCAGGTGTGGTAACAGTGACAACATACATGGGAGGTGCAGGTGTGGTAACAATGACAACTTACGTGGGAGGTGCAGGTGTGGTAACAATGACAACTTACGTGGGAGGTGCAGGTGTGATAACAGTGACAACATACATGGGAGGTGCAGGTGTGGCAACAACAACATACATGGGAGGTGCAGGTGTGGCAACAATCACAACATACATGGGAGGTGCAGGTGTGGCAACAATCACAACATACATGGGAGGTGCAGGTGTGGCAACAATCACAACATACATGGGAGGTGCAGGTGTGGCAACAATCACTACATATATGGGAGGTGCAGGTGTGGCAACAATCACAACATATATGGGAGGAGCAGGTGTGGCAACAATCACAACATACATGGGAGGTGCAGGTGTGGCAACAATCACAACATACATGGGAGGAGCAGGTGTGGCAGCAATCACAACATACATGGGAGGTGCAGGTGTAGCAACAATCACAACATATATGGGAGGTGCAGGTGTGGCAACAATCACAACATACATGCGAGGAGCAGGTGTGGCAACAATCACAACGTACATGGGAGGTGCAGGTGTGGCAACAATCACAACATATATGGGAGGTGCAGGTGGGGCAACAATCACAACATACATGGGAGGAGCAGGTGTGGCAACAATCACAACATACATGGAAGGTGCAGGTGTGGCAACAATCACTACATGGGAGGAGCAGGTGTGGTAACAAGCACAACATACCTGGGAGGTGCAGGTGTGGCAACAATCACAACATATATGGTAGGTGCAGGTGTGGCAACAATTACAACATATATGGGAGGTGCAGGTGTGGCAACAATCACAACATACATGGGAGGAGCAGGTGTGGTAACAAGCACAACATACCTGGGAGGTGCAGGTGTGGCAACAATCAACTTATATGGGAGGTGCAGGTGTGGCAACAATCACAACATACATGGGAGGTGCAGGTGTGGCAACAATCACAACATACATGGGAGGTTCAGGTGTGGCAACAATCACAACGTACATGGGAGGTGCAGGTGTGGCAACAATCACAACATATATGGGAGGTGCAGGTGTAGCAACAATCACAACGTACATGGGAGGAGCAGGTGTGGCAACAATCACAACATACATGGGAGGTGCAGGTGTGGCAACAATCACAACATACATCGGAGGTGCGGGTGTGGCGACAAGCACAACGTACATGGAAGGAGCAGGTGTGGCAACAATCACAACATACACAGGTGTGGCACAATACATGGGAGGTGCAGTGTGTGGGATGTGCAGCAACAATCACAACATATATGGGAGGTGCAGTGTGTGGCAACAACAACATACATGGGAGGTGCAGGTGTAGCAACAATCACAACATATATGGGAGGTGCAGGTGTAGCAACAATCACAACATACATGGGAGGTGCAGGTGTGGCAACAATCACAACATACATGGGAGGTGCAGGTGTGGCAACAGACACTTGACAGCTGTGATCATGGAGTGGCAACAACAACATACATGGGAGGTGCAGGTGTAGCAACAATCACAACATATATGGGAGGTGCAGGTGTAGCAACAATCACAACATACATGGGAGGTGCAGGTGTGGCAACAATCACAACATACATGGGAGGTGCAGGTGGCAACAATCACAACATACATGGGAGGTGCAGGTGTGGCAACAATCACAACATACATGGGAGGTGCAGGTGTGGCAACAGACACTTGACAGCTGTGATCATGGAGTGGCAACAACAACCTACATGGGAGGTGCAGGTGTAGCAACATCACACATGTATCAGGTGCAGGTGTGGCATACATGGGAGGTGCAGGTGTAGTGGCAACAATCACAACATACATGGGAGGTGCAGGTGTGGCAACAATCACAATGTACATGGGAGGTGCAGGTGTGGCAACAGACACTTGACAGCTGTGATCATGGAGTGGCAACAATCACAACATACATGGGAGGTGCAGGTGTGGCAACAGACACTTGACAGCTGTGATCATGGAGTGGCAACAATCACAACATACATGGGAGGTGCAGGTGTGGCAACAGACACTTGACAGCTGTGATCATGGAGTGGCAACAATCACAACATACATGGGAGGTGCAGGTGTGGCAACAGACACTTGACAGCTGTGATCATGGAGTGGCAACAATCACAACATACATGGGAGGTGCAGGTGTGGCAACAGACACTTGACAGCTGTGATCATGGAGTGGCAACAATCACAACATACATGGGAGGTGCAGGTGTGGCAACAGACACTTGACAGCTGTGATCATGGAGTGGCAACAATCACAACATACATGGGAGGTGCAGGTGTGGCAACAGACACTTGACAGCTGTGATCATGGAGTGGCAACAATCACAACATACATGGGAGGTGCAGGTGTGGCAACAGACACTTGACAGCTGTGATCATGGAGTGGCAACAATCACAACATACATGGGAGGTGCAGGTGTGGCAACAGACACTTGACAGCTGTGATCATGGAGTGGCAACAATCACAACATACATGGGAGGTGCAGGTGTGGCAACAGACACTTGACAGCTGTGATCATGGAGTGGCAACAATCACAACATACATGGGAGGTGCAGGTGTGGCAACAGACACTTGACAGCTGTGATCATGGAGTGGCAACAATCACAACATACATGGGAGGTGCAGGTGTGGCAACAATCACAATGTACATGGGAGGTGCAGGTGTGGCAACAGACACTTGACAGCTGTGATCATGGAGTGGGAACAATCACAAAATACGTGGGAGGTGCAGGTGTGGCAACAGACACTTGACAGCTGTGATCATGGAGTGGCAACAATCACAACATACATGGGAGGTGCAGGTGTGGCAACAATCACAATGTACATGGGAGGTGCAGGTGTGGCAACAGACACTTGACAGCTGTGATCATGGAGTGGCAACAATCATGGAGTGGTACATGGGAGGTGCAGGTGTGGCAGACACTTGACACACGTACATGTACAGGTGCAGGTGTGGCAACAGACACTTGACAGCTGTGATCATGGAGTGGCAACAAGCTGTCAGTGGTGTGGCAAATGTACATGGGAGGTGCAGGTGTGGCAACAGACACTTGACAGCTGTGATCATGGAGTGGCAGCCTCACTGTAACTCTCAGACTTGGAGTTGTTAGAAAGTTAAATCATGCATCAGCCAAGTTTTTTAGTTATATTTTTCATGCGTTTAGCGACCTGTAACATCATCTTCGCACTTTTTGCTAAGTTTTATGTAGCTGAAGGTTACCTGAAGACGATTTGTGGGTCAGGTCCTCGCGGCCCGGTCCCAGACCACGCCTTCTAATTGACGGCGGATCATTGAAGCTATTGATGGTAGCCGCGCGCAGTCCAGCGTATGACATCACAGTGCAGCTGATCAGGAAGTAACCCGGAGGAGATGAAAAAAAAGACGAGAGGAGGAAGATGTGTAAATTAAGGGAAAATGTGAAAAATCTTTAGTGTGGTAAAATTTGCTTGTTTGAAAATTGCTTGCAATATTTTTGTAATATAATTTATAGATGTGGCTTTTGTATATTTAATGAAAATAATGTAGGTGAGGGAGACTTACGTAGATAACCTCACACTGCCACCAAGAAGCGTAGATAACCTCACACTGCCACCAAGAAGCGTAGATAACCTCACACTGCCACCAAGAAGCGTAGATAACCTCACACTGCCACCAAGAAGCGTAGATAACCTCACACTGCCACCAAGAAGCGTAGATAACCTCACACTGCCACCAAGAAGCGTAGATAACCTCACACTGCCACCAAGAAGCGTAGATAACCTCACACTGCCACCAAGAAGTGTAGATAACCTCACACTCCCACCAAGAAGTGTAGATAACCTCACACTGCCACCAAGAAGCGTAGATAACCTCACACTGCCACCAAGAAGCGTAGATAACCTCACACTGCCACCAAGAAGCGTAGATAACCTCACACTGCCACCAAGAAGCGTAGATAACCTCACACTGCCACCAAGAAGCGTAGATAACCTCACACTGCCACCAAGAAGCGTAGATAACCTCACACTGCCACCAAGAAGCGTAGATAACCTCACACTGCCACCAAGAAGTGTAGATAACCTCACACTGCCACCAAGAAGTGTAGATAACCTCACACTGCCACCAAGAAGCGTAGATAACCTCACACTGCCACCAAGAAGCGTAGATAACCTCACACTGCCACCAAGAAGCGTAGATAACCTCACACTGCCACCAAGAAGCGTAGATAACCTCACACTGCCACCAAGAAGCGTAGATAACCTCACACTGCCACCAAGAAGCGTAGATAACCTCACACTGCCACCAAGAAGCGTAGATAACCTCACACTGCCACCAAGAAGCGTAGATAACCTCACACTGCCACCAAGAAGCGTAGATAACCTCACACTGCCACCAAGAAGTGTAGATACCCTCACACTGCCACCAAGAAGTGTAGATACCCTCACACTGCCACCAAGAAGAGTAGATAACCTCACACTGCCACCAAGAAGCGTGGATAACCTCACACTGCCACCAAGAAGCGTGGATAACCTCACACTGCCACCAAGAAGCGTAGATAACCTCACACTGCCACCAAGAAGCGTGGATAACCTCACACTGCCACCAAGAAGCGTAGATAACCTCACACTGCCACCAAGAAGCGTAGATAACCTCACACTGCCACCAAGAAGCGTAGATAACCTCACACTGCCACCAAGAAGTGTAGATAACCTCACACTGCCACCAAGAAGCGTAGATAACCTCACACTGCCACCAAGAAGCGTAGATAACCTCACACTGCCACCAAGAAGTGTAGATAACCTCACACTGCCACGAAGAAGTGTAGATAACCTCACACTGCCACCAAGAAGCGTAGATAACCTCACACTCCCACCAAGAAGCGTAGATAACCTCACACTGCCACCAAGAAGTGTAGATAACCTCACACTGCCACCAAGAAGTGTAGATAACCTCACACTGCCACCAAGAAGCGTAGATAACCTCACACTGCCACCAAGAAGCGTAGATAACCTCACACTGCCACCAAGAAGTGTAGATAACCTCACACTGCCACCAAGAAGTGTAGATAACCTCACACTCTCACCAAGAAGTGTAGATAACCTCACACTGCCACCAAGAAGTGTAGATAACCTCACACTGCCACCAAGAAGTGTAGATAACCTCACACTGCCACCAAGAAGTGTAGATAACCTCACACTCCCACCAAGAAGCGTAGATAACCTCACACTGCCACCAAGAAGTGTAGATAACCTCACACTGCCACCAAGAAGCGTAGATAACCTCACACTCCCACCAAGAAGCGTAGATAACCTCACACTCCCACCAAGAAGCGTAGATAACCTCACACTCCCACCAAGAAGCGTAGATAACCTCACACTCCCACCAAGAAGCGTAGATAACCTCACACTCCCACCAAGAAGCGTAGATAACCTCACACTGCCACCAAGAAGCGTAGATAACCTCACACTCCCACCAAGAAGCGTAGATAACCTCACACTCCCACCAAGAAGCGTAGATAACCTCACACTGCCACCAAGAAGCGTAGATAACCTCACACTGCCACCAAGAAGCGTAGATAACCTCACACTGCCACCAAGAAGCGTAGATAACCTCACACTGCCACCAAGAAGCGTAGATAACCTCACACTGCCACCAAGAAGCGTAGATAACCTCACACTGCCACCAAGAAGCGTAGATAACCTCACACTGCCACCAAGAAGCGTAGATAACCTCACACTGCCACCAAGAAGCGTAGATAACCTCACACTGCCACCAAGAAGCGTAGATAACCTCACACTGCCACCAAGAAGCGTAGATAACCTCACACTCCCACCAAGAAGTGTAGATAACCTCACACTGCCACCAAGAAGCGTAGATAACCTCACACTCCCACCAAGAAGCGGAGATAACCTCACACTGCCACCAAGAAGTGTAGATAACCTCACACTGCCACCAAGAAGCGTAGATAACCTCACACTCCCACCAAGAAGCGTAGATAACCTCACACTCCCACCAAGAAGCGTAGATAACCTCACACTCCCACCAAGAAGCGTAGATAACCTCACACTGCCACCAAGAAGCGTAGATAACCTCACACTCCCACCAAGAAGCGTAGATAACCTCACACTCCCACCAAGAAGCGTAGATAACCTCACACTCCCACCAAGAAGTGTAGATAACCTCACACTCCCACCAAGAAGTGTAGATAACCTCACACTCCCACCAAGAAGTGTAGATAACCTCACACTCCCACCAAGAAGTGTAGATAACCTCACACTCCCACCAAGAAGTGTAGATAACCTCACACTCCCACCAAGAAGCGTAGCCATCAAGAAGCGTAGATAACCTCACACTCCCATCAAGAAGCGTAGATAACCTCACACTCCCACCAAGAAGCGTAGATAACCTCACACTCCCACCAAGAAGCGTAGATAACCTCACACTCCCACCAAGAAGCGTAGATAACCTCACACTCCCACCAAGAAGCGTAGATAACCTCACACTCCCACCAAGAAGCGTAGATAACCTCACACTGCCACCAAGAAGCGTAGATAACCTCACACTCCCACCAAGAAGCGTAGATAACCTCACACTGCCACCAAGAAGCGTAGATAACCTCACACTGCCACCAAGAAGCGTAGATAACCTCACACTCCCACCAAGAAGCGTAGATAACCTCACACTCCCACCAAGAAGCGTAGATAACCTCACACTCCCACCAAGAAGCGTAGATAACCTCACACTCCCACCAAGAAGCGTAGATAACCTCACACTCCCATCAAGAAGCGTAGATAACCTCACACTCCCACCAAGAAGCGTAGATAACCTCACACTCCCATCAAGAAGCGTAGATAACCTCACACTCCCACCAAGAAGCGTAGATAACCTCACACTGATAACCTCACACTCCCACCAAGAAGCGTAGATAACCTCACACTCCCACCAAGAAGCGTAGATAACCTCACACTGCCACCAAGAAGCGTAGATAACCTCACACTCCCACCAAGAAGCGTAGATAACCTCACACTGCCACCAAGAAGCGTAGATAACCTCACACTGCCACCAAGAAGCGTAGATAACCTCACACTGCCACCAAGAAGCGTAGATAACCTCACACTGCCACCAAGAAGCGTAGATAACCTCACACTCCCACCAAGAAGCGTAGATAACCTCACACTCCCACCAAGAAGCGTAGATAACCTCACACTGCCACCAAGAAGCGTAGATAACCTCACACTCCCACCAAGAAGCGTAGATAACCTCACACTCCCACCAAGAAGCGTAGATAACCTCACACTCCCACCAAGAAGCGTAGATAACCTCACACTCCCACCAAGAAGCGTAGATAACCTCACACTCCCACCAAGAAGCGTAGATAACCTCACACTCCCACCAAGAAGCGTAGATAACCTCACACTCCCACCAAGAAGCGTAGATAACCTCACACTGCCACCAAGAAGCGTAGATAACCTCACACTCCCACCAAGAAGCGTAGATAACCTCACACTCCCACCAAGAAGCGTAGATAACCTCACACTAGATAACCTCACACTCCCACCAAGAAGTGTAGATAACCTCACACTCCCACCAAGAAGCGTAGATAACCTCACACTCCCACCAAGAAGCGTAGATAACCTCACACTCCCACCAAGAAGCGTAGATAACCTCACACTCCCACCAAGAAGCGTAGATAACCTCACACTCCCACCAAGAAGCGTAGATAACCTCACACTCCCACCAAGAAGCGTAGATAACCTCACACTCCCACCAAGAAGCGTAGGTAACCTCACACTCCCACCAAGAAGCGTAGATAACCTCACACTCACACTCCCACCAAGAAGCGTAGATAACCTCACCTGCCACCAAGAAGCGTAGATAACCTCACACTGCCACCAAGAAGCGTAGATAACCTCACACTGCCACCAAGAAGCGTAGATAACCTCACACTCCCACCAAGAAGCGTAGATAACCTCACACTCCCACCAAGAAGCGTAGATAACCTCACACTGCCACCAAGAAGCGTAGATAACCTCACACTGCCACCAAGAAGCGTAGATAACCTCACACTGCCACCAAGAAGCGTAGATAACCTCACACTGCCACCAAGAAGCGTAGATAACCTCACACTCCCACCAAGAAGCGTAGATAACCTCACACTCCCACCAAGAAGTGTAGATAACCTCACACTGCCACCAAGAAGCGTAGATAACCTCACACTCCCACCAAGAAGCGTAGATAACCTCACACTCCCACCAAGAAGCGTAGATAACCTCACACTGCCACCAAGAAGCGTAGATAACCTCACACTGCCACCAAGAAGCGTAGATAACCTCACACTGCCACCAAGAAGCGTAGATAACCTCACACTGCCACCAAGAAGCGTAGATAACCTCACACTGCCACCAAGAAGCGTAGATAACCTCACACTGCCACCAAGAAGCGTAGATAACCTCACACTGCCACCAAGAAGCGTAGATAACCTCACACTGCCACCAAGAAGCGTAGATAACCTCACACTCCCACCAAGAAGCGTAGATAACCTCACACTGCCACCAAGAAGCGTAGATAACCTCACACTGCCACCAAGAAGCGTAGATAACCTCACACTGCCACCAAGAAGCGTAGATAACCTCACACTGCCACCAAGAAGCGTAGATAACCTCACACTCCCACCAAGAAGCGTAGATAACCTCACACTCCCACCAAGAAGCGTAGATAACCTCACACTGCCACCAAGAAGCGTAGATAACCTCACACTGCCACCAAGAAGCGTAGATAACCTCACACTCCCACCAAGAAGCGTAGATAACCTCACACTCCCACCAAGAAGCGTAGATAACCTCACACTGCCACCAAGAAGCGTAGATAACCTCACACTGCCACCAAGAAGCGTAGATAACCTCACACTGCCACCAAGAAGCGTAGATAACCTCACACTGCCACCAAGAAGTGTAGATAACCTCACACTCCCACCAAGAAGCGTAGATAACCTCACACTGCCACCAAGAAGCGTAGATAACCTCACACTGCCACCAAGAAGTGTAGATAACCTCACACTCCCACCAAGAAGTGTAGATAACCTCACACTGCCACCAAGAAGTGTAGATAACCTCACACTGCCACCAAGAAGCGTAGATAACCTCACACTGCCACCAAGAAGCGTAGATAACCTCACACTGCCACCAAGAAGCGTAGATAACCTCACACTCCCACCAAGAAGCGTAGATAACCTCACACTGCCACCAAGAAGCGTAGATAACCTCACACTTCCACCAAGAAGCGTAGATAACCTCACACTTCCACCAAGAAGCGTAGATAACCTCACACTGCCACCAAGAAGCGTAGATAACCTCACACTCCCACCAAGAAGCGTAGATAACCTCACACTCCCACCAAGAAGCGTAGATAACCTCACACTGCCACCAAGAAGCGTAGATAACCTCACACTTCCACCAAGAAGCGTAGATAACCTCCCACTCCCACCAAGAAGTTACTCTGTCTCAAAAGACGATTTTGGTGGAAAAAATAATTAGAGAATATATGGAAGTCTGAGCGGCAGGCAACTGTTAGTGTTGACCTGCTGCACTTGATGCAGAACCTCCCATGACACATCCCATGACACATCCCATGACACATCCCATGACACATCCCATGACACATCCCATGACACATCCCATGACACATCCCATGACACATCCCATGACACATCCCATGACACATCCCATGACACATCCCATGACACATCCCATGACACATCCCATGACACATCCCATGACACATCCCATGACACATCCCATGACACATCCCATGACACATCCCATGACACATCCCATGACACATCCCATGACACATCCCATGACACATTCTTTATTCCTTCCTTTGACCTCTGGGAAAACACACGCTGATGATATTGCCAGGAAACTGGAACAGGATAACCAGTTATGTCTCTACTACACAAGGTGTCCCAGGGCGCGGCCACAGGGAACAAGGAATGCCGCCGGTAGCAGCAAGCAGGCTTTTGCTGCTAGCGACTCGCATGGCGTTGTGTGAAAAATAGATTATAGAAAGAAAATTGTTAATAATATTCTTGCCTCTTTGTTATCTGCCTGTTCTTGATTCCAAGATTTATCGTTCTCTCGGCTCGGCCCCAAACCAGGCCTACTGGTTGCTGGCTTGATCGGTCAAACTGTTGGGGCGAGCAGGACGGAATTCAGCACGGGGACCATAGCCAGGCCGAGGATAGGCTTACCTATAGCCTGTAGGTTACCTGCTGATACTTCTGAGGATTATCCCCATGCCGCCATGGGCCAGTCAAAAGCGAGGCATTGTAGATGAGGACTTGATCACTCAGGCTGTTTGTGCTCTGTGCGCGATGTCCGAGGTAAAGTCAGGCGCTTCCTTGAGAACACCGGAGGAGCGAAACAGCAGAAGGAACATGTTGCCAACTACGAGGATAACCTGTAACATTAACCAATTGGTAAATAAAGACTGACAGGTAGGACCAGGACATATGGAAGGAACCAGGATACAAGGTGGAACCAGGACGCGTAGGTGGGACCAGGATACAAGGTGGAACTAGGACATGTAGGTGGGACCAGGATACAAGGTGGAACTAGGACACAATAGATGGGTCCAGGATACAAGGTGGAACAAGGACACATAGGTGCGACCAGGATACAAGGTGGGACCAGGACACGTAGGTGGAACCAGGACACATAGGTGGGATCAGGACAAAAGGTGGAACAAGGACACATAGGTGGGACCAGGACATATATGTTGGACCAGGATACAAGGTGG
This sequence comes from Cherax quadricarinatus, assembly GCF_038502225.1. NCBI lineage: Eukaryota > Metazoa > Arthropoda > Malacostraca > Decapoda > Parastacidae > Cherax > Cherax quadricarinatus. The sequence goes on from NC_091309.1 coordinate 16,384,155, forward strand.
GATCAGGACACAGGTGGGACCAGGATACAAGGTGGGATCAGGACACATAGGTGCGACCAGGATACAAGGTGGGATCAGGACACATAGGTGGGACCAGGATACAAGGTGGGATCAGGACACATAGGTGGGACCAGGACACAAGGTGGAACAAGGACACATAGGTGGGACCAGGACACAAGGTGGAACCAGGACACATAGGTGGGACTAGGACACAGGGGTGGGACCAGGATACAAGGTGGAATTAGGATGCATAGGTAGAACCAGGACATAAGGTGGAACCAGGACACAGGTGGGATCAGGACAAAAGGTGGAACAAGGACACATAGGTGGGACCAGGACATATATGTTGGACCAGGATACAAGGTGGGATCAGGACACATAGGTGGGACCAGGATACAAGGTGGGATCAGGACACATAGGTGGGACCAGGATACAAGGTGGGATCAGGACACATAGGTGGGACCAGGACACAAGGTGGAACAAGGACACATAGGTGGGACCAGGACACAAGGTGGAACCAGGACACATAGGTGGGACTAGGACACAGGGGTGGGACCAGGATACAAGGTGGAATTAGGACACATAGGTGGAACCAGGACATAAGGTGGAACCAGGACACAGGTGGGATCAGGACACATAGGTGGGACCAGGATACTAGGTGGAACTATGACACATAGCCACTAAACAACAGTGTTAGATGCAGTGCAGTGAGACAGGAGGGAGTGGAGTACCTTGCTTATCTTACCTTGCTTATCTTACCTTAGTTACCTTACCTTACTTACCTTACCTTACTTACCTTACCTTACTTACCTTACCTTACTTACCTTACCTTACCTTACCTTACCTTACCTTACCTTACTTTATCTTACCTTACCTTACCTTTCGTTATCTTAGCTTGCCAGGTGCTGGAGTCGAACCCATAAAGAAAGTGAATACAATTACAGATGCAGGTGAGCATTATGAAGCAGGACTGAAGCAGCTGAACACAGCGACCTTGTAGAAAAGAAGACTTAAGGGAGACACTATTACGGCATACAAAATATTAAGGAGAAATTGAAAGGGCAGAGAAGGATGGTAGCGTCGTAAATACGAGGCTCGGTGGACAAGAAAATATGAATGGAAGCTGAAGATACAGGTAAACCATTGGTATGCTGTGAAACATGTTCTCAAGTTTTAGGGTACATCCCCTCCTCTCAGTTTTACAGGACGCCTGGGGACATCTCTCTCAGCTGAGCGACAGTGTTTGTCCTGCGCTGGGAGATGCCAAGTGCCTGCTTCTTGTTTTCTTGTTATCTCTTTAACCGTACGTTAATATGATTGAGCTCAAGAAGCCGGTAATTGGCAATAACTGTCGACGAAGCTTAAGAGACGGCCGGGGGGGGGGGGGGGGAGCAAGAGCCATGACTCGACTCCTGCAAACAAACTGGCTAATACAAGATCCCCGAGTACAGCGGAAACGGTGTTATTTTGTTAACCACTGACCTGTTTTTGTGATAATCCTGCGTGAGTGAGTTGATCCCCAAGAGTGCGAGTAAAGTTATATCATTGTGTGAACTTAGTGAAAGTTTGCTTGGCCTGTGACCCTGGTGTGTGAGGACTGTTGACCTCCTCCTTGAGGACCACTTGACCCCAAACTGTTGATGACAGTAACTGCCAGCCTGGCAGATTGTACTGACGTGATGTGCTAGTTCACTGCCTTGTATTAACAGGGTGGAAGATCGCAGGGCCAGAGATATAGCTGCTCTCTCCTGCAGAAATTTGAAGCAAAAATCCTTTCATATATATATATATATATATATATATATATATATATATATATATATATATATATATATATATATATATATATATATATATATATATATATATATATATATATATATATATATATATATATATATATATATATATATATATATATATATATATATATATATATATATATATATATATTCGACAAACCGGTAGTATCCCACCGAGGCAGGGTGACTTAAAAAGAAAAACGAAAGTTTCTCTTTTAAAATTTAGTAATATATAGAGGAGAAGGGGTTACTAGCCCCTTGCTCCCAGCATTTTAGTCGCCTCTTACGACACGCATGGCTTACGGAGGAAGAATTCTGTTCCACCTCCCAGTGGAGATGTACCATGGTATTATAGATTGCCTACGACCCGTTCATCATTGATGATAAGTTACTTGTATTTATAAATTAGATTCTTGCTATCGTAGAGAGTAATTTCAGTGTGCAAATGTGGAACAAGTCCTGGAAATAGTTGATGTGGTGGCTGTGGACTGCCTGCAGCGAGCAGTGAGAGTCTGACTGGCCAGGCCATCAGTCTGCAGGTCTGGTTTGAGACTTGGCCTCGGGGGCGATGATCCCAGGAATCATCCACAAACACTTAAGCGATGAAGCGCAATTCAGTGCGTGTCTTCGTGTATGATCACGTGTAACTGTCTCTCCTTGTGAATGGTGTAAGTGCATGTTCCCGTGTAAACGCATGTCCCCATGGAAGCGCATGTCATGTATATATATGAGAGGGAAGCAGAGCTCCGTCTTAAGAGTTTCGTGTGAACTTCATTTCACGGTGGAAGGAGCACCAGGTAAATCCCAGACACTTCATGGATTTCGAGTGGATTTTCCATTCATGAGATTTCTTTTTGCTGTGATGCATGCATGTTGTATATATCTCAGTAATTGTAAAGGAACCAAGACTTTTCAGAACCCTCCCTTTATGTGTAAGAGGAATCACCAACATCCTCGCTGTCTTCAAGAGAAAACTGTGTAAGTTCCTAAAGTTTATTTCTGATCAGCCGGGATGTGGTTTCTACGTTGCACTATGTGCGGCCAACACCAACAGTCTGGTGAATCCCAGTCTGAGATTGAGCCGCCTTGTATATGGTCTAATTTTGATCCCTGGTATATTACCAGTAGTCGACCCTGAGGGGTCATCATCCTAGCGACCAGGATCCGTACCAAGCCTCTTGCTCGGTGGGACGATCATTCAGGCTATTGGTACTAGCAGGTGGCTGTCTGGAGCAACTTGTCAAGGCAAGACAAGGTACTTGTCGCGCTGATGACGAGAACAAGAAGAAAAAAGTTCTGATGGTTATATATTATAAACAGCTCAGTAACTGTGGCTCTCACGCACGTTCTTGTAGCAAGAGTCTGGCTTGTTTCTGGGACAACACCGACGTCAGTGTGTGTGTGTGTGTGTGTACTCACCTAATTGTGGTTGCAGGGGTCGAGACTCAGCTCCTGGCCCCCACACACACACTGTGTATGTGTGTGTGTGTGTGTCACGAGTAACAGTGTTTGTGTGGTTCATTAAGAGTGTGATGTAAGAAAAGTGTGATGTAAGAACATTGTGATGTAAGAACATTGTGATGTAAGAACATTGTGATGTAAGAACATTGTGATGTAAGAACATTGTGATGTAAGAACATTGTGATGTAAGAACATTGTGATGTAAGAACATTGTGATGTAAGAACAGTGTGATGTAAGAACATTGTGATGTAAGAACATTGTGATGTAAGAACAGTGTGATGTAAGAACATTGTGATGTAAGAACATTGTGATGTAAGAACAGTGTGATGTAAGAACATTGTGATGTAAGAACATTGTGATGTAAGAACATTGTGATGTAAGAACATTGTGATGTAAGAACAGTGTGATGTAAGAACATTCTGATGTAAGAACATTGTGATGTAAGAACATTGTGATGTAAGAACATTGTGATGTAAGAACATTGTGATGTAAGAACATTGTGATGTAAGAACATTGTGATGTAAGAACATTGTGATGTAAGAACATTGTGATGTAAGAACATTGTGATGTAAGAACATTGTGATGTAAGAACATTGTGATGTAAGAACATTGTGATGTAAGAACATTGTGATGTAAGAACAGTGTGATGTAAGAACAGTTTAATGTAAGAACATTGTGATGTAAGAACAGTTTAATGTAAGAACATTGTGATGCAAGAACAGTGTGATGTAAGAACATTGTGATGTAAGAACAGTTTAATGTAAGAACATTGTGATGTAAGAACAGCGTAATGTAAGAACATTGTGATGTAAGAACATTGTGATGTAAGAACAGTTTAATGTAAGAACATTGTGATGTAAGAACATTGTGATGTAAGAACAGTTTAATGTAAGAACATTGTGATGCAAGAACAGTGTGATGTAAGAACATTGTGATGTAAGAACAGTTTAATGTAAGAACATTGTGATGTAAGAACAGCGTAATGTAAGAACATTGTGATGTAAGAACATTGTGATGTAAGAACATTGTGATGTAAGAACAGCGTAATGTAAGAACATTGTGATGTAAGAACATTGTGATGTAAGAACAGTTTAATGTAAGAACATTGTGATGTAAGAACATTGTGATGTAAGAACAGTTTAATGTAAGAACATTGTGATGCAAGAACAGTGTGATGTAAGAACATTGTGATGTAAGAACATTGTGATGTAAGAACATTGTGATGTAAGAACATTGTGATGTAAGAACATTGTGATGTAAGAACATTGTGATGTAAGAACATTGTGATGTAAGAACATTGTGATGTAAGAACATTGTGATGTAAGAACATTGTGATGTAAGAACATTGTGATGTAAGAACATTGTGATGTAAGAACATTGTGATGTAAGAACATTGTGATGTAAGAACATTGTGATGTAAGAACATTGTGATGTAAGAACATTGTGATGTAAGAACATTGTGATGTAAGAACAGTTTAATGTAAGAACATTGTGATGCAAGAACAGTGTGATGTAAGAACATTGTGATGTAAGAACATTGTGATGTAAGAACAGTTTAATGTAAGAACATTGTGATGCAAGAACAGTGTGATGTAAGAACATTGTGATGTAAGAACATTGTGATGTAAGAACATTGTGATGTAAGAACATTGTGATGTAAGAACATTGTGATGTAAGAACATTGTGATGTAAGAACAGTGTGATGTAAGAACATTGTGATGTAAGAACATTGTGATGTAAGAACAGTTTAATGTAAGAACATTGTGATGTAAGAACATTGTGATGTAAGAACAGTTTAATGTAAGAACATTGTGATGCAAGAACAGTGTGATGTAAGAACATTGTGATGTAAGAACATTGTGATGTAAGAACATTGTGATGTAAGAACATTGTGATGCAAGAACAGCGTAATGTAAGAACATTGTGATGTAAGAACATTGTGATGTAAGAACATTGTGATGCAAGAACAGCGTAATGTAAGAACATTGTGATGTAAGAACATTGTGATGTAAGAACATTGTGATGTAAGAACAGCGTAATGTAAGAACATTGTGATGTAAGAACAGCGTAATGTAAGAACAGCGTAATGTAAGAACATTGTGATGTAAGAACATTGTGATGCAAGAACAGCGTAATGTAAGAACATTGTGATGTAAGAACATTGTGATGTAAGAACATTGTGATGTAAGAACAGCGTAATGTAAGAACATTGTGATGTAAGAACAGCGTAATGTAAGAACAGCGTAATGTAAGAACATTGTGATGTAAGAACATTGTGATGTAAGAACATTGTGATGTAAGAACAGCGTAATGTAAGAACATTGTGATGTAAGAACATTGTGATGCAAGAACAGCGTAATGTAAGAACATTGTGATGTAAGAACAGTTTAATGTAAGAACATTGTGATGTAAGAACATTGTGATGTAAGAACATTGTGATGTAAGAACAGCGTAATGTAAGAACATTGTGATGTAAGAACATTGTGATGCAAGAACAGCGTAATGTAAGAACATTGTGATGTAAGAACAGTTTAATGTAAGAACATTGTGATGTAAGAACATTGTGATGTAAGAACATTGTGATGTAAGAACAGCGTAATGTAAGAACATTGTGATGCAAGAACAGCGTAATGTAAGAACATTGTGATGTAAGAACAGTTTAATGTAAGAACATTGTGATGTAAGAACATTGTGATGTAAGAACATTGTGATGTAAGAACAGCGTAATGTAAGAACATTGTGATGTAAGAACATTGTGATGTAAGAACAGTTTAATGTAAGAACATTGTGATGTAAGAACATTGTGATGTAAGAACATTGTGATGTAAGAACAGTTTAATGTAAGAACATTGTGATGCAAGAACAGTGTGATGTAAGAACATTGTGATGTAAGAACAGCGTAATGTAAGAACATTGTGATGTAAGAACATTGTGATGTAAGAACAGTTTAATGTAAGAACATTGTGATGTAAGAACAGCGTAATGTAAGAACATTGTGATGTAAGAACATTGTGATGTAAGAACAGTTTAATGTAAGAACATTGTGATGCAAGAACAGTGTGATGTAAGAACATTGTGATGTAAGAACAGTTTAATGTAAGAACATTGTGATGTAAGAACATTGTGATGTAAGAACATTGTGATGTAAGAACATTGTGATGTAAGAACAGTTTAATGTAAGAACATTGTGATGTAAGAACAGCGTAATGTAAGAACATTGTGATGTAAGAACAGTTTAATGTAAGAACATTGTGATGCAAGAACAGCGTAATGTAAGAACATTGTGATGTAAGAACAGTTTAATGTAAGAACATTGTGATGTAAGAACATTGTGATGTAAGAACAGTTTAATGTAAGAACATTGTGATGTAAGAACATTGTGATGTAAGAACATTGTGATGTAAGAACAGTTTAATGTAAGAACATTGTGATGTAAGAACATTGTGATGTAAGAACAGTTTAATGTAAGAACATTGTGATGTAAGAACATTGTGATGTAAGAACAGTTTAATGTAAGAACATTGTGATGTAAGAACATTGTGATGTAAGAACAGTTTAATGTAAGAACATTGTGATGTAAGAACATTGTGATGTAAGAACAGTTTAATGTAAGAACATTGTGATGTAAGAACATTGTGATGTAAGAACAGTTTAATGTAAGAACATTGTGATGCAAGAACAGTGTGATGTAAGAACAGTTTAATGTAAGAACATTGTGATGCAAGAACAGTTTAATGTAAGAACATTGTGATGTAAGAACATTGTGATGTAAGAACAGTTTAATGTAAGAACATTGTGATGCAAGAACAGTGTGATGTAAGAACATTGTGATGTAAGAACAGTTTAATGTAAGAACATTGTGATGTAAGAACATTGTGATGTAAGAACAGTTTAATGTAAGAACATTGTGATGTAAGAACATTGTGATGTAAGAACATTGTGATGCAAGAACATTGTGATGTAAGAACATTGTGATGTAAGAACAGTTTAATGTAAGAACATTGTGATGCAAGAACATTGTGATGTAAGAACATTGTGATGTAAGAACAGTTTAATGTAAGAACATTGTGATGCAAGAACATTGTGATGTAAGAACATTGTGATGCAAGAACAGTGTGATGTAAGAACATTGTGATGTAAGAACATTGTGATGTAAGAACAGTTTAATGTAAGAACATTGTGATGCAAGAACAGTTTAATGTAAGAACATTGTGATGTAAGAACATTGTGATGTAAGAACATTGTGATGTAAGAACATTGTGATGTAAGAACATTGTGATGTAAGAACAGTTTAATGTAAGAACATTGTGATGCAAGAACAGTGTGATGTAAGAACATTGTGATGTAAGAACATTGTGATGTAAGAACAGTTTAATGTAAGAACATTGTGATGTAAGAACATTGTGATGTAAGAACAGTTTAATGTAAGAACATTGTGATGTAAGAACATTGTGATGTAAGAACATTGTGATGTAAGAACAGTTTAATGTAAGAACATTGTGATGTAAGAACAGTTTAATGTAAGAACATTGTGATGTAAGAACATTGTGATGTAAGAACAGTTTAATGTAAGAACATTGTGATGTAAGAACAGTTTAATGTAAGAACATTGTGATGTAAGAACAGTTTAATGTAAGAACATTGTGATGTAAGAACAGTTTAATGTAAGAACATTGTGATGTAAGAACATTGTGATGCAAGAACAGTTTAATGTAAGAACATTGTGATGTAAGAACATTGTGATGTAAGAACAGTTTAATGTAAGAACATTGTGATGTAAGAACATTGTGATGCAAGAACAGTGTGATGTAAGAACATTGTGATGTAAGAACAGTGTGATGTAAGAACATTGTGATGTAAGAACATTGTGATGCAAGAACAGTGTGATGTAAGAACAGTGTGATGTAAGAACATTGTGATGCAAGAACAGTGTGATGTAAGAACATTGTGATGTAAGAACATTGTGATGTAAGAACATTGTGATGCAAGAACAGTGTGATGTAAGAACATTGTGATGTAAGAACATTGTGATGTAAGAACATTGTGATGTAAGAACATTGTGATGCAAGAACAGTGTGATGTAAGAACAGTGTGATGTAAGAACAGTGTGATGTAAGAACATTGTGATGTAAGAACAGTTTAATGTAAGAACATTGTGATGTAAGAACAGTTTAATGTAAGAACATTGTGATGTAAGAACATTGTGATGTAAGAACATTGTGATGTAAGAACATTGTGATGTAAGAACATTGTGATGTAAGAACATTGTGATGTAAGAACATTGTGATGTAAGAACATTGTGATGTAAGAACATTGTGATGTAAGAACATTGTGATGTAAGAACATTGTGATGTAAGAACAGTTTAATGTAAGAACATTGTGATGTAAGAACAGTTTAATGTAAGAACATTGTGATGTAAGAACAGTTTAATGTAAGAACATTGTGATGTAAGAACAGTTTAATGTAAGAACATTGTGATGTAAGAACAGTTTAATGTAAGAACATTGTGATGTAAGAACATTGTGATGTAAGAACATTGTGATGTAAGAACATTGTGATGTAAGAACATTGTGATGCAAGAACAGTGTGATGTAAGAACATTGTGATGTAAGAACAGTGTGATGTAAGAACATTGTGATGTAAGAACAGTTTAATGTAAGAACATTGTGATGTAAGAACATTGTGATGTAAGAACAGTTTAATGTAAGAACATTGTGATGTAAGAACAGTTTAATGTAAGAACATTGTGATGTAAGAACATTGTGATGTAAGAACATTGTGATGTAAGAACAGTTTAATGTAAGAACATTGTGATGTAAGAACAGTTTAATGTAAGAACATTGTGATGCAAGAACAGTGTGATGTAAGAACATTGTGATGCAAGAACAGTGTGATGTAAGAACATTGTGATGCAAGAACAGTGTGATGTAAGAACATTGTGATGTAAGAACAGTGTGATGTAAGAACATTGTGATGTAAGAACATTGTGATGTAAGAACATTGTGATGTAAGAACATTGTGATGTAAGAACATTGTGATGTAAGAACATTGTGATGCAAGAACAGTGTGATGTAAGAACATTGTGATGTAAGAACAGTTTAATGTAAGAACATTGTGATGTAAGAACATTGTGATGTAAGAACATTGTGATGTAAGAACATTGTGATGTAAGAACATTGTGATGTAAGAACATTGTGATGTAAGAACATTGTGATGCAAGAACAGTGTGATGTAAGAACATTGTGATGTAAGAACAGTTTAATGTAAGAACATTGTGATGTAAGAACAGTGTGATGTAAGAACATTGTGATGTAAGAACAGTTTAATGTAAGAACATTGTGATGTAAGAACAGTTTAATGTAAGAACATTGTGATGCAAGAACAGTTTAATGTAAGAACAGTTTAATGTAAGAACATTGTGATGCAAGAACAGTTTAATGTAAGAACAGTTTAATGTAAGAACATTGTGATGCAAGAACAGTTTAATGTAAGAACAGTTTAATGTAAGAACATTGTGATGCAAGAACAGTGTGATGTAAGAACATTGTGATGCAAGAACAGTGTGATGTAAGAACATTGTGATGCAAGAACAGTGTGATGTAAGAACATTGTGATGTAAGAACAGTGTGATGTAAGAACATTGTGATGCAAGAACAGTGTGATGTAAGAACATTGTAATGCAAGAACAGTGTGATGTAAGAACATTGTGATGCAAGAACAGTGTGATGTAAGAACATTGTGATGTAAGAACAGTGTGATGTAAGAACATTGTGATGTAAGAACAGTTTAATGTAAGAACAGTTTAATGTAAGAACATTGTGATGCAAGAACAGTGTGATGTAAGAACATTGTGATGCAAGAACAGTGTGATGTAAGAACATTGTGATGCAAGAACAGTGTGATGTAAGAACATTGTGATGTAAGAACATTGTGATGTAAGAACAGTTTAATGTAAGAACATTGTGATGTAAGAACAGTGTGATGTAAGAACATTGTGATGTAAGAACATTGTGATGTAAGAACAGTTTAATGTAAGAACATTGTGATGCAAGAACAGTGTGATGTAAGAACATTGTGATGTAAGAACATTGTGATGTAAGAACAGTTTAATGTAAGAACATTGTGATGTAAGAACATTGTGATGTAAGAACATTGTGATGTAAGAACATTGTGATGTAAGAACATTGTGATGTAAGAACAGTTTAATGTAAGAACATTGTGATGTAAGAACATTGTGATGTAAGAACATTGTGATGTAAGAACAGTTTAATGTAAGAACATTGTGATGTAAGAACAGTGTGATGTAAGAACATTGTGATGTAAGAACATTGTGATGTAAGAACATTGTGATGTAAGAACAGTTTAATGTAAGAACATTGTGATGCAAGAACAGTGTGATGTAAGAACATTGTGATGCAAGAACAGTGTGATGTAAGAACATTGTGATGCAAGAACAGTGTGATGTAAGAACATTGTGATGTAAGAACATTGTGATGTAAGAACAGTTTAATGTAAGAACATTGTGATGTAAGAACAGTGTGATGTAAGAACATTGTGATGTAAGAACATTGTGATGTAAGAACAGTTTAATGTAAGAACATTGTGATGCAAGAACAGTGTGATGTAAGAACATTGTGATGTAAGAACAGTTTAATGTAAGAACATTGTGATGCAAGAACATTGTGATGTAAGAACATTGTGATGTAAGAACATTGTGATGTAAGAACAGTTTAATGTAAGAACATTGTGATGCAAGAACATTGTGATGTAAGAACATTGTGATGTAAGAACATTGTGATGTAAGAACAGTTTAATGTAAGAACATTGTGATGTAAGAACATTGTGATGTAAGAACAGTTTAATGTAAGAACATTGTGATGTAAGAACATTGTGATGTAAGAACAGTTTAATGTAAGAACATTGTGATGTAAGAACATTGTGATGTAAGAACAGTTTAATGTAAGAACATTGTGATGTAAGAACATTGTGATGTAAGAACAGTTTAATGTAAGAACATTGTGATGTAAGAACATTGTGATGTAAGAACAGTTTAATGTAAGAACATTGTGATGTAAGAACATTGTGATGTAAGAACAGTTTAATGTAAGAACATTGTGATGTAAGAACATTGTGATGTAAGAACATTGTGATGTAAGAACATTGTGATGTAAGAACATTGTGATGTAAGAACATTGTGATGTAAGAACATTGTGATGTAAGAACAGTTTAATGTAAGAACATTGTGATGCAAGAACAGTGTGATGTAAGAACATTGTGATGTAAGAACATTGTGATGTAAGAACATTGTGATGTAAGAACATTGTGATGTAAGAACATTGTGATGTAAGAACAGTTTAATGTAAGAACATTGTGATGCAAGAACAGTGTGATGTAAGAACATTGTGATGTAAGAACATTGTGATGTAAGAACATTGTGATGTAAGAACAGTTTAATGTAAGAACATTGTGATGCAAGAACAGTGTGATGTAAGAACATTGTGATGTAAGAACAGTTTAATGTAAGAACATTGTGATGTAAGAACATTGTGATGTAAGAACAGTTTAATGTAAGAACATTGTGATGTAAGAACATTGTGATGTAAGAACAGTTTAATGTAAGAACATTGTGATGCAAGAACAGTGTGATGTAAGAACATTGTGATGTAAGAACAGTTTAATGTAAGAACATTGTGATGTAAGAACATTGTGATGTAAGAACAGTTTAATGTAAGAACATTGTGATGTAAGAACATTGTGATGTAAGAACAGTTTAATGTAAGAACATTGTGATGCAAGAACAGTGTGATGTAAGAACATTGTGATGTAAGAACAGTTTAATGTAAGAACATTGTGATGCAAGAACAGTGTGATGTAAGAACATTGTGATGTAAGAACAGTGTGATGTAAGAACATTGTGATGCAAGAACAGTGTGATGTAAGAACATTGTGATGTAAGAACAGTGTGATGTAAGAACATTGTGATGTAAGAACAGTTTAATGTAAGAACATTGTGATGTAAGAACAGTGTGATGTAAGAACATTGTGATGTAAGAACAGTGTGATGTAAGAACATTGTGATGCAAGAACAGTTTAATGTAAGAACATTGTGATGTAAGAACAGTGTGATGTAAGAACATTGTGATGTAAGAACAGTTTAATGTAAGAACATTGTGATGTAAGAACAGTTTAATGTAAGAACATTGTGATGCAAGAACAGTGTGATGTAAGAACATTGTGATGTAAGAACAGTTTAATGTAAGAACATTGTGATGCAAGAACAGTGTGATGTAAGAACATTGTGATGTAAGAACATTGTGATGTAAGAACATTGTGATGTAAGAACATTGTGATGTAAGAACATTGTGATGTAAGAACAGTTTAATGTAAGAACATTGTGATGCAAGAACAGTGTGATGTAAGAACATTGTGATGTAAGAACAGTGTGATGTAAGAACATTGTGATGTAAGAACAGTGTGATGTAAGAACATTGTGATGTAAGAACAGTGTGATGTAAGAACATTGTGATGTAAGAACAGTTTAATGTAAGAACATTGTGATGTAAGAACAGTGTGATGTAAGAACATTGTGATGTAAGAACAGTGTGATGCAAGAACATTGTGATGTAAGAACAGTGTGATGTAAGAACATTGTGATGTAAGAACAGTTTAATGTAAGAACATTGTGATGTAAGAACAGTGTGATGTAAGAACATTGTGATGTAAGAACAGTTTAATGTAAGAACATTGTGATGTAAGAACATTGTGATGTAAGAACATTGTGATGTAAGAACATTGTGATGTAAGAACAGTTTAATGTAAGAACATTGTGATGCAAGAACAGTGTGATGTAAGAACATTGTGATGTAAGAACAGTTTAATGTAAGAACATTGTGATGTAAGAACATTGTGATGTAAGAACATTGTGATGTAAGAACATTGTGATGTAAGAACATTGTGATGCAAGAACAGTGTGATGTAAGAACATTGTGATGTAAGAACATTGTGATGTAAGAACATTGTGATGCAAGAACAGTGTGATGTAAGAACATTGTGATGTAAGAACAGTGTGATGTAAGAACATTGTGATGTAAGAACAGTTTAATGTAAGAACATTGTGATGTAAGAACATTGTGATGTAAGAACATTGTGATGTAAGAACATTGTGATGTAAGAACAGTTTAATGTAAGAACATTGTGATGCAAGAACAGTGTGATGTAAGAACATTGTGATGTAAGAACAGTTTAATGTAAGAACATTGTGATGTAAGAACATTGTGATGTAAGAACATTGTGATGTAAGAACATTGTGATGTAAGAACAGTTTAATGTAAGAACATTGTGATGCAAGAACAGTGTGATGTAAGAACATTGTGATGTAAGAACAGTTTAATGTAAGAACATTGTGATGTAAGAACATTGTGATGTAAGAACATTGTGATGTAAGAACATTGTGATGTAAGAACATTGTGATGCAAGAACAGTGTGATGTAAGAACATTGTGATGTAAGAACATTGTGATGTAAGAACATTGTGATGCAAGAACAGTGTGATGTAAGAACATTGTGATGTAAGAACATTGTGATGTAAGAACATTGTGATGCAAGAACAGTGTGATGTAAGAACATTGTGATGTAAGAACAGTGTGATGTAAGAACATTGTGATGCAAGAACAGTGTGATGTAAGAACATTGTGATGTAAGAACATTGTGATGTAAGAACATTGTGATGTAAGAACATTGTGATGTAAGAACATTGTGATGTAAGAACAGTTTAATGTAAGAACATTGTGATGCAAGAACATTGTGATGTAAGAACAGTTTAATGTAAGAACATTGTGATGTAAGAACATTGTGATGTAAGAACATTGTGATGTAAGAACATTGTGATGTAAGAACAGTTTAATGTAAGAACAGTGTGATGCAAGAACATTGTGATGTAAGAACAGTGTGATGCAAGAACAGTTTATTGTAAGAATGGTGTCCCGTAGCACCATCACTAGCGCACTCAGCTCACACACTGAGGTTCGGAGTTCGAATCTCCTCCGGTGCGGCTGCAAAACTTTAGAGACGTGTTTCCATAAGACACCTGCTGTCCCTGTTCACACATCATTAATACTGGGTACCTGGGTGTTAGTCGACTGGTGTGGGTCGCATCCTGGGACAAAACTGGTGGCCTGGTGGTTAACGCTCTCGCTTCACACGGTGAGGGCCTGGGTTCGATTCCCAGCCAGAGTAGAAACATTGGACGTGTTTCTTTCCACCTGTTGTCTATGTTCCCCATCAGTAAAATGGGTACCTGGGTGTTAGTCGACTGGTGTGGGTCGCATCCTGGGACACTGACCTAAGGAGGCCTGGTCACAGACCGGGCCGCGGGGGCGTTGACCCCCGGAACTCTCTCCAGGTAAACTCTCCAGGTAATTGCCCGAAATGCTCAGCATAACAAGCGGCTTTCTATACAGTAGCATGTCACTGATGTCAGCTAGGACTGTATACCTTGTACATGTACTTGTAGTAAATAAAGATTATTATTATTATTATTATTATTATTATTAGTATTATTATTATTATTATTATTATTATTGTTATTGTACGTAATGTAATGATGTGAGGTTCCTGGAAATTATAACGGAGTTTTGCTGGTCGTATTATCATTGTATATATTATGTTCATGAAACGCTAAACCCGTGTGTGTCATATAGCACAGGGTGTAGTGTAGGCTCGATTCTCCGTCTGCTAATCACGAATTGTAGAATTACTTCAGTTGAAGCGACACGTGTGCGACACGTCACGTCGTCTTCACGTCGTACGCCAGGAACATATTGTTTCCACTGTATTAAGGAGTGGTGATTTATTCAGCGCTGTTTATTTTATAAACCTATCTAAGGTTCCCCCAGGATGCAACCAACAACAGTTAACTAACACCCAGGGCCATGTTTTAGTGCTGACTGAACTGGGGTAGGACATGTAAGGGGATTTTTTACATACGTCTTGTTTGACCAGCAGTGATTTGCAGAGTAGTTTGTAAATGGCTGTGACACACCTGTAATATACTTTTGACACACCTGTGACATCTTCGACATAAGTGTGATGTCTTTGACATACCTGTGACATCTTCGACACAAGTGTGATATCTTTGACACACTTGTGAAATCTTTGACACACCTGTGGCATCTTTGATACACCTTTGACACGCCTGTGACATCTTTGACACACTTGCGATGTGCCTGTGACATGTGTCAGATTAGTTAGAGAAACACACACAGTTCAACACAGTATTAAGAGTAATAGGAACCGGACTAATAATCTCACCATAGCGAGAAATTTAGTTACCATGTTACGTTGTAATGTAATGACAACACTATCCATGTGATCAGTACTTCTTCATTGTTTTAATGTGTTCCATCATTGTGTTTCAGGTAAGGTCACTCTCAGACGTGGACGTGAAGGTCAGCTGTAGGTCAGTGACCTGCCACTTCTGGGTGAGTATTCTGCATGTTAAACTCTGATAATGTTGGTAGAAATACCCACAGTATGTTAAGTCAAAGGACACAAGTTCAACTGTGCGACATTTTATTGTGGCAACGTTTCGCTCTCCAGGAGCTTTGCCACAGTAAAATGTCACATTAGTTACACTTGTGTCCTTCGACCTAACATTGTGAACTACGTAGTACTTGTATACAAAATTATTTACTGAACACAGTGGAAAACTTCACTTGCTTATCTTTCTGAAGTGGTGTTTCAGGCTTGTTATATGGAAGTGGTGTTTCAGGCTTGTTATATGGAAGTGGTGTTTCAGGCTTGTTATATGGAAGTGGTGTTTCAGGCTTGTTATATGGAAGTGGTGTTTCAGGCTTGTTATGTGGAGGTGGTGTTTCAGGCTTGTTACATGGAAGTGGTGTTTCAGGCTTGTTATATGGAAGTGGTGTTTCAGGCTTGTTATGTGGAGGTGGTGTTTCAGGCTTGTTATGTGGAGGTGGTGTTTCAGGCTTGTTATATGAAAGTGGTGTTTCAGGCTTGTTATGTGGAGGTGGTGTTTCAGGCTAGTTACATGGAAGTGGTGTTTCAGGCTTGTTATATGAAAGTGGTGTTTCAGGCTTGTTATATGGAAGTGGCGTTTCAGGCTTGTTATATGGAAGTGGCGGTTCAGGCTTGTTATATGGAAGTGGTGTTTCAGGCTTGTTATATGGAAGTGGTGTTTCAGGCTTGTTATATGGAAGTGGTGTTTCAGGCTTGTTATATGGAAGTGGTGTTTCAGGCTTGTTATATGGAAGTGGTGTTTCAGGCTTGTTATATGGAAGTAGTGTTTCAGGCTTGTTATATGGAAGTGGTGTTTCAGGCTTGTTATATGGAAGTGGTGTTTCAGGCTTGTTATATGGAAGTGGTGTTTCAGGCTTGTTATATGGAAGTGGTGTTTCAGGCTTGCTATATATAAGTGGTGTTTCAGGCTTGTTATATTGAAGCGGTGTTTCAGGCTTGCAATATGGAAGTGGTGTTTCAGGCTTGTTATATGGAAGTGGTGTTTCAGGCTTGTTATATGGAAGTGGTGTTTCAGGCTTGTTATATGGAACTGGTGTTTCAGGCTTGCAATATGGAAGTGGTGTTTCAGGCTTGTTATATGGAAGTGGTGTTTCAGGCTTGTTATATGGAAGTGGTGTTTCAGGCTTGTAATATGGAAGTGGTGTTTCAGGCTTTTTATATGGAAGTGGTGTTTCAGGCTTCTTATATGGAAGTGGTGTTTCAGGCTTCTTATATGGAAGTGGTGTTTCAGGCTTCTTATATGGAAGTGGTGTTTCAGGCGTGCTATGTGGATGTGGTGTTTCAGGCTTCATATATGGAAGTGGTGTTTCAGGCTTGTTATATGGAAGTGGTGTTTCAGGCTTCTTATATGGAAGTGGTGTTTCAGGCTTCTTATATGGAAGTGGTGTTTCAGGCGTGTTATGTGGATGTGGTGTTTCAGGCTTGTTACATGGAAGTGGTGTTTCAGGCTTGTTATATGGAAGTGGTGTTTCAGGCTTGTTATGTGGAGGTGGTGTTTCAGGCTTGTTACATGGAAGTGGTGTTTCAGGCTTCTTATATGGAAGTGGTGTTTCAGGCGTGTTATGTGGATGTGGTGTTTCAGGCTTCTTATATGGAAGTGGTGTTTCAGGCGTGTTATGTGGATGTGGTGTTTCAGGCTTGTTATATGGAAGTGGTGTTTCAGGCTTGTTATATGGAAATGGTGTTTCAGGCGTGTTATATGGCGGTGGTGTTTCAGACTTGTTTTATGGCAGTGGTGTTTCAGGCTTGCTATATGAAAGTGGTGTTTCAGGCTTGCTATATGAAAGTGGTATTTCAGGCTTGTTATATGGCAGTGGTGTTTCAGACTTGTTATATGGCAGTGGTGTTTCAGACTTGTTATATGGCAGTCTTCTGCCTCACACTTCATTGGCCTCATACATAGACATATTTTGGGGAATTGACGGTTCAGGTGGACCCTACAGACGAGCAACAAGATATGCAAGATTCAACAGTAGGTGGGAGTTTGGCTTCCCCTCTCCTTCAGCAGGAATCGTCACTTTGATATTCCCCGATGCTTGGGTATAGGATGCACACACCTCGCCCATAGTCACCCGATCAGTAAGACACATGTGCAACAGTTAGCTATCTTATTCCCGAACATAGATACCTAACTGTTGCACTTGTGTATTATATACCATTATCATATCTATAGTCACCTGATTATAGCGGCTTCTGTACCTCTCAGTGCGAGGTGTGGTCCGCACGTGACTATTGTGTACCTTTGATATACCTTTGAATAGTTTCGAGAATTTCTCTATTCTCTGAGCCCGGCCATGGGCCAGGCTCGTCTGGTGCTTGCTGAGTCAACCAGGTTTTGTTGCTGTACATTTTAACTTTTTGCCCACGTCTTCGACATTTTATAATTACTGGGATTGATCAGGTCATTAACGAAGAGGCATGCTCTGGCACCTGGCACCTGGGGGCGTAGCCCCCAAAATCGTTTTCAGGTAAAACTCAGTTTATTGAGGAGCGTTTTTTTAAAATTGTTTTTATAGTTACTGACGTGAACGCTGAGTGATCTTTCAGGTTAACCCTTTGGTTAACCCGAGTGAAGAAATATGACAAGGAAACATCTTTTCTTCCCGCAGTGTGACTGTCTCGTAGAATGAGGTAGCTGCGCACTGCTAGTGTCTTCACCTTTGTTGAACGTTGCTAGTTTGTTCATCAGGAAAGATCATCTGACACTACTTGTTTTCCTCGCTCACAAGATGACCCGTTCGGCAGTGCCGGCTCTGTGGTGGAGTCTACTGACATGTGGTCGCGTCTACTGACCGTACCTCCTTGCCATGACCGATTTCTGGCTTCTTGGGCCTTATATCTAATATTGAAGCAGCAGCTTGGTTGATCAGGCTAGTACCAGACAAGTCTGGCCTATGGCCGGGCTCAGGGAGCAGAAAGACTCTCGAAACTCATCAGGGGACGTCAAAGTGGGTATCCCATATGTGTCCCACAGTCGGGGACGGCGACTGGCTCCCCCGTCCTGCACTCACTGAGAAAAAAAAGTGTACGTTGTACTGGTCAGCATTATGGTCAATACACGGGCAGGTATTAGTACTACGGTACATGTTCATTGGTGCGCTTGTTTGTATACAGTAACGCTGGGACCTGTCTAGTCAAGCAATTTTCTCAGAAAGTCGTGGAGGCATTGTGTTAGCGTGTTTGTTTGTTTGTTTTTGTGTATGTGTGTGTTATTAACTGGTAAGAATGTTTGCTACCAGGGGTAGGTGTTGGGTGTAATGGTGGTCGTATTTTTTTTGGTAGTGGTGACGGTGGGTTTTGCTGATTACTGTAGTTGGTCTTAGATACTGGTGCATGGTAGTAGTGGTAGCTGGTGGGATGATTTGTCTTGCTGCTGCTGGTGAATTTTGCAATTGGTGGTACTGGATGTTGCTGATTGTTGTTGTCCTTGCGTGCTGGTGGATGGTAGTAGTGGTGGTTGCTACGGGTAGTAATGGATTGTGATGTGTTTGTGAGTTCAGGTTAGTGTTGTAGAGAGGCACTAGAGTGTTGGTGAGTTCAAGTTAGTGCCGTAGAGAGGCAGTAGAGTGTTGGTTGGCTGTTGGTGATGAGATAATTCACACAAGAGGACGACACTGCCTGGTACACAGCTGGTTACACTGTCCCAGTTAGCGCTACACTCATACACTGTTATCTTGATGTAACAGTGACCCACCACAGTGTACTACACTCATACACTGTTATCTTGATGTAACAGTGACCCACCACAGTGTACTACACTCATACACTGTTATCTTGATGTAACAGTGACCCACCACAGTGTACTACACTCATACACTGTTATCTTGATGTAACAGTGACCCACCACAGTGTACTACACTCATACACTGTTATCTTGATGTAACAGTGACCCACCACAGTGTACTACACTCATACACTGTTATCTTGATGTAACAGTGACCCACCACAGTGTACTACACTCATACACTGTTATCTTGATGTAACAGTGACCCACCACAGTGTACTACACTCATACACTGTTATCTTGATGTAACAGTGACCCACCACAGTGTACTACACTCATACACTGTTATCTTGATGTAACAGTGACCCACCACAGTGTACTACACTCATACACTGTTATCTTGATGTAACAGTGACCCACCACAGTGTACTACACTCATACACTGTTATCTTGATGTAACAGTGACCCACCACAGTGTACTACACTCATACACTGTTATCTTGATGTAACAGTGACACACCACAGTGTACTACACTCATACACTGTTATCTTGATGTAACAGTGACCCACCACAGTGTACTACACTCGTATTCTTCTTTTTGTCCAAGAAATGTTTTTATTGTATTTGTTTCTTGCTATTTTCTTGATATGATTGTTGGCTACCGATTATTTACAAGCAAAGCAAACATATATTTGACTAGACCTTCAAACCAGAGATTTGGTCTGGGACCGCGCCGCGGAGGGCAGTGACCTCTGAAATCCACAGGATCTAGAAGAGGTAAATTGTTACGTGTTCACTGGTGAACGTTTGCAAAAAATGTTGCGGAGTTGAAGAGTTAGAAATATGTGCAACATCAGGTTATCACTATTTTGTAGACGTTTCACCAGCCATTGGCTTGATCAATACAGTACAGGGACAAAAACAAGTCTGCATAAAAGGTAGAAGTTAAGATAGAAGACATTGGGTGGCGAAACGTTTCCGGATTAAACATTCGCAGTTGTTGACAAGCAGTAGGTGTTCAGTACCTCGGTCTTGAGTTTGAAGTACAGGCTGGACGAGGAGCGGTTATGTACTGGAGTCA
This sequence comes from Cherax quadricarinatus, assembly GCF_038502225.1. Lineage (NCBI taxonomy): Eukaryota > Metazoa > Arthropoda > Malacostraca > Decapoda > Parastacidae > Cherax > Cherax quadricarinatus. The sequence continues at coordinate 16,404,762 of NC_091309.1, forward strand.
GATGAGTATATAAGCGCCCATCTTCCTGCCCAGGCTTCAGTTCCATCAAGACTACGGTACTAAACACTTGCTGCTAGGCTGGGGAACTGATTATCTCAGTTTCTACCTTTTTGTAATGATAAAGCCGCTGAATCAACTACAAACTAAATATGTTGCTCATGTGTAATTCTTCAACTTGACGGAATTGTATACCACAGATGTTATGTTGTAGTATCTGCAGTGTTGCCTATGTGCAAGTTGAGCAAATAAAATTAGTAGACCATACACATCCAGGGAACCATCACTGCGATCTAGACACCTTTATTACTAGCTGGTCACATTTGCTACCCTCTTAGCCACTAGCCAGCGTGTACGTCCCTGGCTACACGCTTCAAAAGTCAGGAAAGACGTCAGTAGCGGCTGTGTTGTTGGGGTGCGAGCGGTCCTTCCTGGCGGCTGCTCCCAGAATACTCATGACACATGATGGGTGCTGCCCGTCACCCCTCCCCCTCCACACACACACTCCACCCCCCTCTCTTCCTCCACCCCCTTTCCTTTTCCGTCACCCACCCTATTCACTCTTCCTTCCTCCATCCTCTCAATCGCCCCACTAACCATCCTATACAGTGTACACTCACCCTACACAGCACTGCTCAAACTGGCATGTCTTCCTAGCTGTCTACACTCATCTCATATCCCAACAGAAATGTCACACTGGCTTTATAAAGTACAGGATCATCCAGGCTGTGACGGATATGTAGGCCATCGGGTCGCCAGCAGCAACAGCCTGGTTGACCAGACAAGCACCGGACAAGCCTAGTCCAGGGTCGGGAGTATGACGACTCTCAAAATCTCTCAAAGGTATATGCGTAAAATTATTGTCTTTTGTAGCAACCTTTGATAAAAATTGATAAAATCATATGCAGGGAACCTACCTAAACTGTACGAGGCTAGTACCAACAGCGTGGTTGATCAGGAATGGTCTGGGACCGAGCTGTCAACCGAATTGTCAACAGAAGCCAACAGAAGCAGTAGAAATGTGAAGACGATGTAATCAGTCCATCACCCTTGAAGACGCAGTTTTGAGGTGGTCAGTCCCTCAGCTGAGGGACTGACTACATCGTCTTCACATTGCTGCTGCTTCTGTTGACTCCTCTGTACTACACCGAAAAAGCCTACTGTGCAGGCGGAACGTTTCGGAATAAAACTATCTAACTATTGCACATATGTCTTACCCAGGTTATCCAGGTAACCCACCACAACATATCCTTCATATCCTGGCCCAGGCTTACCTACCACAACATGTCCTACATATCCTGGCCCAGTCTTACCTACCACAACATGTCCTACATATCCTGGCCCAGTCTTACCTACCACAACATGTCCTACATATCCTGGCCCAGGCTTACCTACCACAACATATCCTTCATATCCTGGCCCAGGCTTACCTACCACAACATATCCTTCATATCCTGGCCCAGGCTTACCTACCACAACATGTCCTACATCCTGGCCCAGGCTTACCTACCACAACATGTCCTACATATCCTGGCCCAGGCTTACCTACCACAACATATCCTTCATATCCTGGCCCAGGCTTACCTACCACAACATGTCCTACATATCCTGGCCAAGTCTTACCTACCACAACATGTCTTACATATCCTGGCCCAGGCTTACCTACCACAACATGTCCTACATATCCTGGCCCAGTCTTACCTACCACAACATGTCCTACATATCCTGGCCCAGTCTTACCTACCACAACATGTCCTACATATCCTGGCCCAGGCTTACCTACCACAACATGTCCTACATATCCTGGCCCAGGCTTACCTACCACAACATATCCTTCATATCCTGGCCCAGGCTTACCTACCACAACATGTCCTACATATCCTGGCCCAGTCTTACCTACCACAACATGTCCTACATATCCTGGCCCAGGCTTACCTACCACAACATGTCCTACATATCCTGGCCCAGTCTTACCTACCACAACATGTCCTACATATCCTGGCCCAGTCTTACCTACCACAACATGTCCTACATATCCTGGCCCAGGCTTACCTACCACAACATATCCTTCATATCCTGGCCCAGGCTTACCTACCACAACATGTCCTACATATCCTGGCCCAGGCTTACCTACCACAACATATCCTTCATATCCTGGCCCAGGCTTACCTACCACAACATATCCTTCATATCCTGGCCCAGGCTTACCTACCACAACATGTCCTACATATCCTGGCCCAGTCTTACCTACCACAACATGTCCTACATATCCTGGCCCAGGCTTACCTACCACAACATGTCCTACATATCCTGGCCCAGTCTTACCTACCACAACATGTCCTACATATCCTGGCCCAGGCAACCACTCTTCCCATACCACAACTGTGCTGCAGAATTATTCACATTGCTAATTCAGTATAACGCGTCTAAGCCCGCCTTAGTTAAATGGAAAACACTGTATCTTATGTCCTCTTTAAAGTGCACTGTGTCATGTGTTCTGTTTACGAAACAGGAGGAGGAGGTTCCCACACAAGTGGAGGAAGATATTGTTAAATGTGTAAGTAAGAGCTAAGTGGCGCCCTTCCCACTTCCTCATGCGGGCCCACACAACACTGCTGACACACACTAACCAATGTATATCAGACTGTGTAAGGCTATATATATATATGTACGGGTGTGTGTCTCTTGTATGAAAGTATATATATATATATATATATATATATATATATATATATATAGATATATATATATATATATATATATATATATATATACACATATATATATAAATACACACACACACACACATACGTAAGGATGTGTCTCTTGTATGAGGGTATATATACGTCGAGGTGTGTGTCTCTCAGTGTATATAAGCTGAGAGGTTACTTTAATCCCCTCACTAGGTACTGGAGTATTACTGACTGGTGGTTGTTCAGGTGAACCGCAGCCTTAATGACCCCTGCGTAGTCGACAGATATATAAAACCTAATAATGAGAGCTGGTAATCCATCACCCGTCGCGGATATAACTCTTGTCTGATAAAGATATTTTGTGACCATTGTAATCAATTTGCGGCTGCACTCGCCGGGCGAGCTGCGGCTCTGCGCTACCTTAATTAAGAGATGTCACACAGAATTTATGGGGAGCGCTGAGTGATGTTCACAAACAGTTTGTTCTGTATACTCTTGTTGGTGAGTCCTGGTAAGATGAGTCACTGTCTGCGCACACCTGTCTCTACCTCTGATGAGTTCCCAGAGCTTTTCTACTCCCGTTGTCCCGCCATGGGCCAGTCGTGTTTGGTGCTTGCCTGGTCAACCAGGCTGTTGCTGCTGGTGCCCGACTGACCCACGTGAGAGGCTTCATAAGTTGCAGTTGCAAATTGATTTGATGCCGCTCCGCCATGACTGTTAATAACATTCAGATTATAAGCCCAGACTGACCCTAACATAACTTACCTTTCCAGGTATTGCCTTCATTATGATGAAGGGCTTTTCATCCAAGGAATCTTAGTTACCTTCCCCTTTATCATATCAGTCATTACTACTTCCCATATACTAGGTCTTCCCTGCTTTGGTTGGTTTGTTAAGGGGGTTTAAAGTCTATCGACTACTGTATTCTTAGTTGTGTTCAGCTCACGCTACCTTATGTTTACCCTATGCTACTTCCCCGGGTCATTGCCCCCGCGGACCGGTCCCAGACCAGGCCTCCTGGTTGCTGGTATCGGTCTAGGCTGTTGGTGCCTGCTGTCTGCAGTCCAACGTATGCACCACAGCCCGTCTGATCAGGAAGAGATTTGAGGAACCTGTCAAATTCCCTCATGAGGACGACCTGAGATTTCCCTCTAAGAGATGCAAGACTGGTGTGTCATGAACCACACTTGCTGGTTGACCGGTGTCATGAACCACACCTGCTGGTTGACTGGTGTGTCATGAACCACACCTGCTGGTTGACCAGTGTGTCATGAACCACACCTGCTGGTTGACTGGTGTGTCATGGATCACACCTGGTTGACCGGTGTGCCATGAACCACACCTGCTGGTTAACTGGTGTGTCATGAACCACACCTGCTGGTTGACTGGTGTGTCATGAATATACAGCAGCATTCCAGCCTAGAGAGAACAAGTGATTTGAAAAGGATCATCATTGACTTGGTATCTCTTGTTTTGAACGTTCTCATTATCCATCCTATCATTTTCTTTGCACGTGCGATCGTGGCACTGTTGTGATCCTTGAAAGTGAGATCCTCAGACATTACTACTCCCAGGTCCCTTATATTATTTTTCCGCTCTATTGTATGGCCGGAGTCAGTAGTATACTCTGTTCTAGTTATTATCTCCTCCAGTTTTCCATAACGGAGTAGTTGGAATTTATCCTCATTGAACATCATATTGTTTACCGTTGCCCACTGGAAAACTGGGTTTATGTCTTTTGGAGATTAACCGCGTCCTCAATAGATGACAGCCTCATGCAGATCCTAGAATCGTCTGCAAAGGATGATACGGTGCTGTGGGTTACATCTCTATGTCTGATATGAGGATGTGGAACAAGACGGGGGCGAGTACTGTGCCTTATGGAACAGAGCTCTTCACTATGGCAGCTTCCCATTTAACTCTGTTGACCACTAATCTTTGTGTTCGATTGGTTAGAAAGTTGAAAATCCATCTCTCCACTTTTCCAGTTATTCCTTTAGCACGTATTTTGTGCGCTATTACGCCATGATCGCACTTGTCAAACGCTTTTACAAAGTCTGTGTATATTACATCTGCATTCTGTTTCTTCCAGTGCATCCAAGACCATACATATCATAGTGAGCCAATAGTTGTGAGAGGCAGGAGCGACCTGCCCTGAACGCATGTTGCCCTGTGTCATGAACCACATCTGCTGGTTGACTGGTCTGTCATGAGCTACACCTGATGGTTGACTGGTGTATCATGAACCACACCTGCTGGTTGACTGGTCTGTCATGAGCTACACCTGATGGTTGACTGGTGTATCATGAACTACACTTGCTGGTTGAGTGGTCTGTCATGAACTACACCTGATGGTTGACTGGTGTGTCATGAACTACACTTGTTGGTTGACAGGTGTGTCATGAAGTACACCTGCTGGTTGACTGGTGTGTCATGACCCACACCTGCTGGTTGACAGGTGTGTCATGAATCACATCTAATCCTTGACTGGTGTGTCATGAATCACACCTAATCCTTGACTGGTGTGTCATGAACTACATTTGCTGGTTGACAGGTGTGTCATGAACTACACCTCCTGGTTGACTGGTGTGTCATGACCCACACCTGGTGGTTGACAGGTGTGTCATGAACTACACCTGCTGGTTGACTGGTGTGTCATGACCCACACCTACTGGTTGGCAGGTGTGTCATGAACCACAGCTGATGGTTGACTGGTGTGTCGTGAACCACACCTCCTGGTTGACTGGTGTGTCATGACCCACACCTGCTGGTTGACAGGTGTGTCATGAACTACACCTGCTGGTTGACTGGTGTGTCATGACCCACACCTACTGGTTGACAGGTGTGTCATGAGCTACACTTGCTGGTTGACTGGTGTGTCATGAACCACACCTGCTGGTTGACTGGTGTGTCATGAACGACACCTGCTGGTTGACTGGTGTGTCATGAACCACACCTGCTGGTTGACTGGTGTGTCATGAACCACACCTGCTGGTTGACTTGTGTGTCATGAACCACACCTGCTGGTTGACTGGCGAGTCATGAACCACACCTGCTGGTTGACTGGTGTGTCATGAAGTACACCTGCTGGTTGAGTGGTGTGTCATGAAGTAGACCTGCTGGTTGACTGGAGTCTCATGAAGTACACCTGCTGGTTGACTGGAGTGTCATGAAGTACACCTGCTGGTTGACTGGTGTGTCATGAAGTACACCTGCTGGTTGACTGGTGTGTCATGAACCACACCTGCTGGTTGACTGGTGTGTCATGAACCACACCTGCTGGTTGACTGGTGTGTCATGAACCACACCTGCTGGTTGACTGGTGTGTCATGAACCACACCTGCTGGTTGACTGGTGTGTCATGAAGTACACCTGCTGGTTGACTGGTGTGTCATGAACCACACCTGCTGGTTGACTGGTGTGTCATGAAGTACACCTGCTGGTTGACTGGTGTGTCATGAACCACACCTGCTGGTTGACTGGTGTGTCATGAAGTACACCTGCTGGTTGACTGGTGTGTCATGAACCACACCTGGTTGACTGGTGTGTCATGAAGTACACCTGCTGGTTGACTGGTGTGTCATGAACCACACCTGCTGGTTGACTGGTGTGTCATGAAGTACACCTGCTTGTTGACTGGTGTGTCATGAAGTACACCTGGTTGACTGGTGTGTCATGAAGTACACCTGCTGGTTGACTGGTGTGTCATGAAGTACACCTGCTGGTTGACTGGTGTGTCATGAAGTACACCTGCTGGTTGACTGGTGTGTCATGAAGTACACCTGCTGGTTGACTGGTGTGTCATGAAGTACACCTGCTGGTTGACTGGTGTGTCATGAAGTACACCTGCTGGTTGACTGGTGTGTCATGAAGTACACCTGCTGGTTGACTGGTGTGTCATGAAGTACACCTGCTGGTTGACTGGTGTGTCATGAAGTACACCTGCTGGTTGACTGGTGTGTCATGAAGTACACCTGCTGGTTGACTGGTGTGTCATGAAGTACACCTGCTGGTTGACTGGTGTGTCATGAAGTACACCTGCTGGTTGACTGGTGTGTCATGAAGTACACCTGCTGGTTGACTGGTGTGTCATGAAGTACACCTGCTGGTTGACTGGTGTGTCATGAAGTACACCTGCTGGTTGACTGGTGTGTCATGAAGTACACCTGCTGGTTGACTGGTGTGTCATGAAGTACACCTGCTGGTTGACTGGTGTGTCATGAACCACACCTGCTGGTTGACTGGTGTGTCATGAACCACACCTGCTGGTTGACTGGTGTGTCATGAACCACACCTGCTGGTTGACTGGTGTGTCATGAACCACACCTGCTGGTTGACTGGTGTGTCATGAACCACACCTGCTGGTTGACTGGTGTGTCATGAACCACACCTGCTGGTTGACTGGTGTGTCATGAACCACACCTGCTGGTTGACTGGTGTGTCATGAAGTACACCTGCTGGTTGACTGGTGTGTCATGAAGTACACCTGCTGGTTGACTGGTGTGTCATGAAGTACACCTGCTGGTTGACTGGTGTGTCATGAACCACACCTGCTGGTTGACTGGTGTGTCATGAACCACACCTGCTGGTTGACTGGTGTGTCATGAACCACACCTGCTGATTGACTGGTGTGTCATGAAGTACACCTGCTGGTTGACTGGTGTGTCATGAAGTACACCTGCTGGTTGACTGGTGTGTCATGAAGTACACCTGCTGGTTGACTGGTGTGTCATGAAGTACACCTGCTGGTTGACTGGTGTGTCATGAAGTACACCTGCTGGTTGACTGGTGTGTCATGAAGTACACCTGCTGGTTGACTGGTGTGTCATGAAGTACACCTGCTGGTTGACTGGTGTGTCATGAAGTACACCTGCTGGTTGACTGGTGTGTCATGAAGTACACCTGCTGGTTGACTGGTGTGTCATGAAGTACACCTGCTGGTTGACTGGTGTGTCATGAAGTACACCTGCTGGTTGACTGGTGTGTCATGAAGTACACCTGCTGGTTGACTGGTGTGTCATGAACCACACCTGCTGGTTGACTGGTGTGTCATGAACCACACCTGCTGGTTGACTGGTGTGTCATGAACCACACCTGCTGGTTGACTGGTGTGTCATGAACCACACCTGCTGGTTGACTGGTGTGTCATGAACCACACCTGCTGGTTGACTGGTGTGTCATGAACCACACCTGCTGGTTGACTGGTGTGTCATGAACCACACCTGCTGGTTGACTGGTGTGTCATGAAGTACACCTGCTGGTTGACTGGTGTGTCATGAAGTACACCTGCTGGTTGACTGGTGTGTCATGAAGTACACCTGCTGGTTGACTGGTGTGTCATGAACCACACCTGCTGGTTGACTGGTGTGTCATGAACCACACCTGCTGGTTGACTGGTGTGTCATGAACCACACCTGCTGGTTGACTGGTGTGTCGTATAAAGGCCAGTTAAAGTTCAGGTAAGAGCATGACATTTCATTTGTTGTCATTTAAAGGTTGAAGTGACTGCTGGCGTCACCAGCACAGTGACTGCTGGCGTCACCAGCACAGTGACTGCTGGCGTCACCAGCACAGTGACTGCTGGCGTCACCAGCACAGTGACTGCTGGCGTCACCAGCACAGTGACTGCTGGCGTCACCAGCACAGTGACTGCTGGCGTCACCAGCACAGTGACTGCTGGCGTCACCAGCACAGTGACTGCTGGCGTCACCAGCACAGTGACTGCTGGCGTCACCAGCACAGTGACTGCTTGCGCCACCAGCACAGTGACTGCTTGCGCCACCAGCACAGTGACTGCTGGCGTCACCAGCACAGTGACTGCTGGCGCCACCAGCACAGTGACTGCTGGCGTCACCAGCACAGTGACTGCTGGCGTCACCAGCACAGTGACTGCTGGCGTCACCAGCACAGTGACTGCTGGCGTCACCAGCACAGTGACTGCTGGCGCCACCAGCACAGTGACTGCTGGCGTCACCAGCACAGTGACTGCTGGCGCCACCAGCACAGTGACTGCTGGCGTCACCAGCACAGTGACTGCTGGCGTCACCAGCACAGTGACTGCTGGCGCCACCAGCACAGTGACTGCTGGCGTCACCAGCACAGTGACTGCTGGCGTCACCAGCACAGTGACTGCTGGCGTCACCAGCACAGTGACTGCTGGCGTCACCAGCACAGTGACTGCTGGCGTCACCAGCACAGTGACTGCTGGCGCCACCAGCACAGTGACTGCTGGCGTCACCAGCACAGTGACTGCTGGCGCCACCAGCACAGTAACTGCTGGCGTCACCAGCACAGTGACTGCTGGCGTCACCAGCACAGTGACTGCTGGCGTCACCAGCACAGTGACTGCTGGCGTCACCAGCACAGTGACTGCTGGCGTCACCAGCACAGTGACTGCTGGCGCCACCAGCACAGTGACTGCTGGCGTCACCAGCACAGTGACTGCTGGCGCCACCAGCACAGTGACTGCTGGCGTCACCAGCACAGTGACTGCTGGCGTCACCAGCACAGTGACTGCTGGCGTCACTAGCACAGTGACTGCTGGCGTCACCAGCACAGTGACTGCTGGCGTCACCAGCACAGTGACGTGTAAGTTTTATGTAAAGACGTTTGTATGAGTGTGTAATAGTGCAAGGTGTGAAGGAAGGCTGGTGTAGGTGACAGCTCTTACCTTGTAAATAAAGTTAGGATCCCTAACCCTAACCTTGTAAAACAATGTGTAAAAAAAACAGAAATTGGTCGTCTTTGACTTTCTTGACTGTCATTCTTTTGGTCCTATTTGATAGATAGTTGAAGATCTATCTGCTCATTTTTTCAGTTGTTTTTATGTGTGGTGGTTGGTATTGACGTTAGTCACGTTGTCTTCCCGGCATTCCAGTAAGGTCACTAATCCTTCCCGCCTGACATTAAATATTGAAATTTGATTGAATATTCCGTCATGAGTGTTTGTTGTTGTCTCTCTACCTGGAGGGTGTTGTGGGGATCCCCGCGGTCCAGTCCTTGACCAGGCCTCCCGGTGGATCAAGACCTGATCAACCAGGCTGTTATGCTGGCTGCGCGTAGGCTGCTCAGATCCAGTGTGTATGTTGGTCTGAACTTTAGTTAGGTTGTGGTTTAAGTCGTTGCATCTTACAACGTTACATTTCGCATTTTTCAGTATGGCTGGTTCTACTGTTTACTGACTTAATCTAATCTATTACGGAGTTTTGATTGTGTTCAACTTAGCTGCCTCCTGAGACTCTCTGCTGTTGTAGTATTTGCTACAGTCTTCGAAGTTACGTGTCCTAACTTGAAACAACCAAGTAAGATTATGTTTTGGACCAGGTTTGCAGGGTTCTCTAAGATGGGTTGGTTAATGAGGTTTAAAGCCTACTGACTACACTGCAATCATTAAGACTTCACGTAACTTCCTCACCACCAGACAAGAATACTTCAATCCCTAAAGTAAGGATTGGCGTAAAATCTCAGTGTATATACACTGAGAGAAATACAGCTGTCAGCGTATATATCCTGTGTTCAAATCAGCGTTCGATTTGCATTAACATGTATACACTGAGAGAAATACAGCTCCTGGTATACATACCCTTTGTGAATTAACAGAAAGATGACAAGAATAGATATATGGTTCAAGTTACTGGGTTGGAGGAAGTAATTCGATTGGGTTATAGCGCCTCTGAAGGAATATAGAACACTAAGTAGCAGTTCAGATTCCTTAATCTTGTAATCCTGGTGATGAAGACGGTAGATCGTCGCAGTGTCAATGTCACCCCCTCCCTCCCCGTCCATCTTTCTGTTTATTCATTCACAGTTGTTTATTACAGCTTACTCTGTGTTCATATCCTCTGTTCATAGCAGTTGTGGAATTGCATTAACTGGCCATTGAACTGCTGTGAATTTGTATTTACTGGTTCGTATACAAGTGCAGCGGATAAACTATAATAGAGTCAAGCTTCACTTCCAGAGCTAGGAAAAATGCAGACATTTCTTCATGATTTTTTTTCACAAAATGTAATGCAGTTTTGATTAACAAGCCAAGATAATGAAACTTCTTAGAATTAGCTAAATAAAGCGATGTGGTCGTAGCTTGCTTGTTTATTGTAAGAGTCTCAGGAAGAAGATACTTTGTGAGTGACTGTGTTAGTTTAAGATACTTTGTGAGTGTGTTAGTTTAAGATACTTTGTAAGTGAGTGTGTTAGTTTAAGATACTTTGTGTGTGAGTGTTTTAGTGGAAGACACTTTATAAGTTAGCTTGATATAAGTATTTTTGCCATGATCTAAGTGGCCATGATATACTGCACAAGTGAGTGTTACTGACCCTCCTGCTCCTGAGAAATATTCAATGTTTACTGCAGCTAGGTGAAGCAGGTGAAGTCTGGGGACCAGGTGTAATAAGTCACCTGGCCTCCTTAATGCTTACTTGCGCTTCCCAACGTTAATTTCTGAGCACTAACTTGGAAATTACAAAGATTTTTGGTTATATGAACGTATAAAAATTAAGGTTTATTTGCAAATTTAATAATTCGGGGAAACGATCGTGACACGTTCGGCAACTCGATGGTTGAACGCTCTTAGAAAACGTTCAGATCTGTACGTATGTCACTGGCGCTGAAAAAACTATATATTTGTGGCCACAGTGATGCCCCGTGCTACCCTTCATAGTGTATAGAAATGTACCTGGATGATTCTTGTTAGGTCAGCATGGTACGGTGGTTAGAACACCGTTCTACTGGTTTTAGAACTGATTTGCCATGGGTTCTAATCTTGTTTGTTTACAGTTTTGTCATTACGACTTCACAAGTCAATCAGTCAGGTATTTAAAAAAAGGGGGGAGGGGGGCTGTAATTACCGAGTAGCAATAATTACAAGTAATTGTTGCTTATTTTGACGTTTCAGAGCAGTTTGAGACATTTCTGACAAAACGTAAGTCCTCTTTTCCTCACTTAACTTACCATTGCTTCAAACAGCGTCGAAACACTCTCCAGAAATGAAAAATGATGTTTCGATATCTGATTTTCACGTAACTAGTGAATTTTATTTTTTACCTTAAGCAGTATACAAACAAAACAATTACCTTGACCATTAACACAAACAGTAGAGATAATAGAAAAAATTGTTGCGAGAGTATGTAATATTGTTTAACAAATGAAACACATTGTGTTGCTAACTTGATCCATATAACATTTTACAAGGTTAGTGCGAGAGCTAACTGTGTTTACCTTGCACACCCATCACACAACACGGCTATTATGAAAGTTATATTGTGGGGGGATGGCTATGTTTCCCTGTCATGGTAACTCGCAGGATTAGTCTCACACGTTTAGCAATGAGTTCTGTCAGTCTGAGCTGGGAGACGCGAGTAGGGCGATGAGGATATGGTCATGCATTCCACTGTGATGGTAAAGTGGTAGTGGTGTGACTGTCTTCAAGAAGGCACTGGACAGGCACCTAAAGTTAGTACTTGACTAATCGGGCTGTGGTTCGTACTTCCGTTTGCGTGCGGCCAACAGTAACAGCCTGGTTGGTCAGGCCCTGATCCACCACGAGGCCTGGTCACAGACTCTGAAATCATCTCCAGGTATACTCCACGTGTGAGGTACTGTCATGATGGCAGAAAGACAGATTCAGTTATGGAATCATTCACGACGTTTCACCCCCACAGCGAGCATCATCATATCACAGACGCATGAACCTGACATGATCCTAAGTAAGTGGCAGCTTTACAGACTGTGGGATTACGCCATGATCACACTTGTCGAAGGCTTTTGCAAAGTTTGTGTATACTACATCTGCATTCTGTTTGTCCTCTAGTGCATCAAAGACCATATCGTAGTTGTCCAGTAGTTGCTAGAGGCAGGAGCGACTTGCTCTAAACCCATGTTGCCCTAGAGTGTGCAATTGTTGGGAGTCTCAGTGGACGACGATCAAGCTTCTTGGAACTCTTTGAAAGATTTTTGTGATGTGGGACATTAGGGCTATTGATCTGCAATTCTTTGTTATTGCTTTGCAACCATCTTTATGGAGTGGGGGTATATCCGTTGTTTTTAAGGACTGTGGGATGACACCCGTGTCTAGGCTCCCTCTCCATAGCATGATACTTAAGGCACGTGAAAGGGATTTCTTGCAGTTCTTGATGAACACGTGATTCCTGAGCTTTTAAGGTTGGTGCCAGATCAACCAGGCTGTGATGGATATGTGGGCCTGCGGATAACAGCAGCAACAACCCGATTGACTAGGCAAGCACCAGACGAACCTGTCCCATGGCCGGGCTCCCGGAGTAGAAAAACTCTCGAAACTCATCACAACCATATCAGAAAATTCATCGAGTTGTATAAATTATAGTTCTGGTTGAAATTGTTGGGCACAACGAAGAGAGAAGATTCAAGGATTCTTCTCTCTTAGATGTTATCTTAGGCATCAAGACGTGAGTTATTCTATTTTATCAAGTTTATTAAGACACCTTCATCTGAAGAAGAAAACTCAAAATACCGTGACTGGAACAATATACAGATAACTTGTACATAAGTGGAAGAAACTTAGGCCGACGTTTCGGTCCAATAAGACCCATTAACTAGTCACACTGTGTAACTAGTTTTAATGCTTCATAAGCTTCTCCTGTGCGCAGGTTATTTGTGTGCACTGATTTATGAACGTTGATCAAAGTACAGTTGAGTGTGTAACACTGGAGACAGCCCGAGTTACGATGGTTTACCGTCTTCTTACTTCTCTCTGCTTTACGTGCGTCCATCTTTGAGTGAATTGGATACTGTCAGCCAAGAATACTTTACTTCCTAAATTAGGAACTAGAGTAAACTTTTAGCGTATACACATAGACATACAGCTGTGTGAGTGATAGACACCGGGACAGTGTCTGAGACACTACTGTGTTGTCACAAGCAGGGTCAGAGGTGGCCAGTAAAATAATAGTGTCAGAAACCTTTTAGAGGACCAACACTGGTGAACTGAGTGAGGCTCTCTTGCACGATTATAACTTTCATGTGTTCCCTGGAACGTAGACGAGAAAGCTTCATAATAATATATACCTTGAAAATTCTCAAGGGACTGGTTTCAAACATTGGCACTGTAATGACTCTGTATGATTTAGCAGACGGTGAAATATACTTCTACTAAAGAACACGGGCGCGACGAGTACACTAAGAAATAGATGAGTGTCAGAGGTTCTCGACTCTTCAATGCCCTCCCTTGGTGCATAAGGGAAATTACCAACAAACCTCTGGCTGTCTTCAAAAGAGAACTGGCCAAGTTCCTCAAATCTGTGCCTGACCAGGCGAACTGTGGCTCGTACGTTAAGACTGCTTGCTGCCAACATTAACAGATTTGTTGATCGGACCTTCATCCTCAAGGAGACATGGTCTGGGACCGGACCACGGGACATTGACCCCCAAGTTGTCCTTGAGGTATCCCTCAGGTACACACACCAGGTCTACCTCCTGGGTTCTGTAGACGTGAAGTCTCGGTGCATATTGACCAAATTCATCCAGTCGTTAGTTTTTCCTCCGAAATGTTATAGTTATTATACAAATAACCCGCACATAAAAGAGTGAAACTTACGACGACGTTTCGGTCCGACTTGGACCGAAACGTCGTCGTAAGCTTCACTCTTTTATGTGCGGGTTATTTGTGTATCGTTCCAGTCACGGTATTGTGCCTTTTTTGTTAGTTATCGTTATTGAAATGTTAACTATATGGTCTTCAAAGTACTGCCGTTGCGGCAGCATGTTGACTCACCTCTCATACGAAACCTATTCTTGTGACTAGAGAGTTAGATGAGTCTGGTGTTGGCGCAGCGTTCATGGGCATGTGTCAATTGTTTCTTGAACGTGAAGTTGGATCAGGGTTATGTTACTTAAGTTGGCAGAGTGTTGCACTCACAACAACACGTACGTTGTCAACCTTTCGTCTCGTTAACGGGTCACTGAACATCCAGCTTTATTGTGCCTTCAGTATTTGCATAATTTTGATTCTTGACGTTATTGACAGTGTTGTCTTCCTTAACTTAAAGTTCACTTCTAGTCTACGTACTTTCTCAATAGAATTTTGCTTAGAAGAAAACTAATTTGAGTTACTTTTACTTTCACTAACAGTTCATCTCTCTCTCTCTCTCTCTCTCTCTCTCTCTCTCTCTCTCTCTCTCTCTCTCTCTCTCTCTCTCTCTCTCTCTCTCTCTCCTGGGGATTGGTTTAGCTGTTTATTTCTGTAGCCAAGTTTTTTTAATAAAGACTTTATTGCATTTCTTGAAACGCTAAATCCGCGTTGGGGGGGGGGGGGTTATTGAACGCAAGACCTGGAGACTCGATCCTCCGTCCACTTATGATTCCTCTTCCTCTGATCAGTCTCTTGGGGATCAAAACAAATGAAAAGAAGATAAAAATGTGATAGATGTACAAGTATAGCTAATGTAGGATGTATAGTGTGTTGCTGCATGCTTCAACATGGCTGCTCATGCTTCACCACCTGGCTGCATGCTTCAACATGGCTGCTCATGCTTCACCACCTGGCTGCATGCTTCATCATGGCTGCTCATGCTTCACCACCTGGCTGCATGCTTCAACATGGCTGCTCATGCTTCACCACCTGGCTGCATGCTTCAACATGGCTGCTCATGCTTCACCACCTGGCTGCATGCTTCAACATGGCTGCTCATGCTTCACCACCTGGCTGCATGCTTCAACATGGCTGCTCATGCTTCACCACCTGGCTGCATGCTTCAACATGGCTGCTCATGCTTCACCACCTGGCTGCATGCTTCAACATGGCTGCTCATGCTTCACCACCTGGCTACATGCTTCAACATGGCTGCTCATGCTTCACCTATGGTTTTTAATACTTGACGTGCTGTTGGAGTGTGAGCAAAGTAACATTTATGAAGGGGTTCAGGGAAACCGGCAGGCCGGACTTGAGTCCTGGAGATGGGAAGTACAGTGCCTGCACTCTGAAGGAGGGGTGTTAATGTTGCAGTTTAAAAACTGTAGTGTAAAGCACCCTTCTGGCAAGACAGTGATGGAGTGAATGATGGTGAAAGTTTTTATTTTTCGGGCCACCCTGCCTTGGTGGGAATCAGCCAGTGTGATAATAATAAAATAAAATAACAAGGCAAAGATCACGACAGCCAGGAAGATGACTGGGTGGGTGTTGAGAACTTTCAAAACAAGGGAAACAATGCCGATGGTGACACTCTTCAAATCGCTAGTGCTCCCTCACTTAGAATATTGCTCAGTGCTGACGGTCCCGTTCAGGGCAGGAGAAATATCGGAGCTGGAACAAATACAGAGATCGTTTACGGCTCACATTGAGCCAGTAAAGCACCTGAACTACTGGGAACG
This sequence comes from Cherax quadricarinatus, assembly GCF_038502225.1. NCBI lineage: Eukaryota > Metazoa > Arthropoda > Malacostraca > Decapoda > Parastacidae > Cherax > Cherax quadricarinatus. The sequence goes on from NC_091309.1 coordinate 16,420,793, forward strand.
CCTGCAAGTCTTGAACATGTACTCATTGGAGCGGAGGAGAGAGAGGTACATGATAATATATACCTGGAAGGTACTCGAGGGCTTGGTCCCAAATCTGCACACTGCCATAACAACATACTGGAGTGAGAGATATGGGAGGAAGTGTAAAATAAACCCAGTGAGGAGCAGGGGTGCGGTGGGGACAATAAGAGAACACTGTATCAACATCCGGGGTCCAAGACTTTTCAACATCTTACCAGAAGATATCAGAAACACTGCTGGAACAAGTGTTGAAGCCTTCAAGAGGAAACTAGACAAGTATTTTCACCAGGTGCCAGATCAACCAGGCTGTGATGGATATTTGGGGCAGCGGGCCTCCAGCAGCAACAGCCTGGTTGACCAGGCAAGCACCAGACGAGCCTGGCCCATGGCCGGGCTCAGAGAGTATATATACTCTGGAAATTCTTCAAAGGTATATCAAAGGTAAGGTATGCTTCAGCATGCTGCTGGTTCTACTTCATCTACTTCACTTGTACTAAGTAGCAACCACTGACTGTAGTGCGACCCAAGATAAGCTGGGCAGGACGAAGCTCCGTTACTGAATATTATCCCAACAGATTCACACACACACACACACACACACACACACACACAGCAATTGGCTCCTGGAGTTCAATCGCACCAAGTGCAAAGTCATGTAGATTGGGGAAGGGCAAAGAAGACCGCAGACGGAGTACAGTCTAGGGGCCAGAGACTACAAACCTCACTCAAGGAAAAAGATCTTGGGGTGAGTATAACACCAGGCACATCTCCTGAAGCGCACGTCAACCAAATAACTGCTGCAGCATATGGGCGCCTAGCTAACCTCAGAACAGCATTCCGACATCTTAATAAGGAATCGTTCAGGACCCTGTACACCGTGTACGTTAGGCCCATATTGGAGTATGCGGCACCAGTTTGGAACCCACACCTAGCCAAGCACGTAAAGAAACTAGAGAAAGTGCAAAGGTTTGCAACAAGACTAGTCCCAGAGCTAAGAGGTATGTCCTACGAGGAGAGGTTAAGGGAAATCAACCTGACAACACTGGAGGACAGGAGAGATAGGGGGGGACATGATAACGACATACAAAATACTGAGAGGAATTGACAAGGTGGACAAAGACAGGATGTTCCAGAGATTGGACACAGTAACAAGGGGACACAGTTGGAAGCTGAAGACACAGATGAATCACAGGGATGTTAGGAAGTATTTCTTCAGCCACAGAGTAGTCAGTAAGTGGAATAGTTTGGGAAGCGATGTAGTGGAGGCAGGATCCATACATAGCTTTAAGCAGAGGTATGATAAAGCTCACGGCTCAGGGAGAGTGACCTAGTAGCGATCAGTGAAGAGGCGGGGCCAGGAGCTCGGACTCGACCCCCGCAACCTCAACTAGGTGAGTACAACTAGGTGAGTACAACTAGGTGAGTACAACTAGGTGAGTACAACTAGGTGAGTACACCTGCCTTCACCTACAAGCAACGTGAAGACCAAGGAACCAGTTTTCTCCACAGATATTCTCGTTATTTCCTCTCTCCCAGTAGGATGATCAATACACAGATAACCCGCACATAAAAGAGAGAAGCTTACGACGACGTTTCGGTCCGACTTGGACCATTTACAAACTCACACTGTGACTTTGTAAATGTAGTGCTGACTTCGTGTCATGATGGTGTGTGTAAAGTGCTTGTAGTGCTGACGTCGTGCCATGAAGGTGTGTGTAAAGTGCTTGTAGTGCTGACGTCGTGTCATGAAGGTGTGTGTAAAGTGCTTGTAGTGCTGACGTCGTGTCATGAAGGTGTGTGTAAAGTGCTTGTAGTGCTGACGTCGTGTCATGAAGGTGTGTGTAAAGTGCTTGTAGTGCTGACGTCGTGTCATGAAAGTGCTTGTAGTGCTGACGTCGTGTCATGAAGGTGTGTGCAAAGTGCTTGTAGTGCTGACGTCGTGTCATGAAGGTGTGTGTAAAGTGCTTGTAGTGCTGACGTCGTGTCATGAAGGTGTGTGTAAAGTGCTTGTAGTGCTGACGTCGTGTCATGAAGGTGTGTGCAAAGTGCTTGTAGTGCTGACGTCGTGTCATGAAGGTGTGTGTAAAGTGCTTGTAGTGCTGACGTCGTGTCATGAAGGTGTGTGTAAAGTGCTTGTAGTGCTGACGTCGTGTCATGAAGGTGTGTGTAAAGTGCTTGTAGTGCTGACGTCGTGTCATGAAGGTGTGTGCAAAGTGCTTGTAGTGCTGACGTCGTGTCATGAAGGTGTGTGTAAAGTGCTTGTAGTGCTGACGTCGTGTCATGAAGGTGTGTGCAAAGTGCTTGTAGTGCTGACGTCGTGTCATGAATGTGTGTGTAAAGTGCTTGTAGTGCTGACGTCGTGTCATGAAGGTGTGTGTAAAGTGCTTGTAGTGCTGACGTCGTGTCATGAAGGTGTGTGTAAAGTGCTTGTAGTGCTGACGTCGTGTCATGAAGGTGTGTGTAAAGTGCTTGTAGTGCTGACGTCGTGTCATGAAAGTGCTTGTAGTGCTGACGTCGTGTCATGAAGGTGTGTGCAAAGTGCTTGTAGTGCTGACGTCGTGTCATGAAGGTGTGTGTAAAGTGCTTATAGTGCTGACGTCGTGTCATCAAGGTGTGTGCAGAGTGCTTGTAGTGCTGACTTCGTGTCATGAAGGTGTGTGTAAAGTGCTTGTAGTGCTGACGTCGTGTCATGAAGGTGTGTGTAAAGTGCTTGTAGTGCTGACGTCGTGTCATGAAGGTGTGTGTAAAGTGCTTGTAGTGCTGACGTCGTGTCATGAAGGTGTGTGTAAAGTGCTTGTAGTGCTGACATCGTACCATGAAGGTGTGTGTAAAGTGCTTGTAGTGCTGACGTCGTGTCATGAAGGTGTGTGTAAAGTGCTTGCAGTGCTGACATCGTACCATGAAGGTGTGTGTAAAGTGCTTGTAGTGCTGACGTCGTGTCATGAAGGTGTGTGTAAAGTGCTTGTAGTGCTGACATCGTGTCATGAAGGTGTGTGTAAAGTGCTTGTAGTGCTGACGTCGTGTCATGAAGGTGTGTGTAAAGTGCTTGTAGTGCTGACGTCGTGTCATGAAGGTGTGTGTAAAGTGCTTGTAGTGCTGACGTCGTGTCATGAAGGTGTGTGTAAAGTGCTTGTAGTGCTGACGTCGTGTCATGAAGGTGTGTGTAAAGTGCTTGTAGTGCTGACATCGTACCATGAAGGTGTGTGTAAAGTGCTTGTAGTGCTGACGTCGTGTCATGAAGGTGTGTGTAAAGTGCTTGTAGTGCTGACGTCGTGTCATGAAAGTGCTTGTAGTGCTGACGTCGTGTCATGAAAGTGCTTGTAGTGCTGACGTCGTGTCATGAAAGTGCTTGTAGTGCTGACGTCGTGTCATGAAGGTGTGTGTAAAATGCTTGTAGTGCTGACGTCGTGTCATGAAGGTGTGTGCAAAGTGCTTATAGTGCTGACGTCGTGTCATGAAGGCGTGTGCAAAGTGCTTGTAGTGCTGACTTCGTGTCATGAAGGTGTGTGCAAAGTGCTTGTAGTGCTGACGTCGTGTCATGAAGGTGTGTGTAAAATGCTTGTAGTGCTGACGTCGTGTCATGAAGGTGTGTGTAAAATGCTTGTAGTGCTGACGTCGTGTCATGAAGGTGTGTGCAAAGTGCTTATAGTGCTGACGTCGTGTCATGAAGGTGTGTGCAAAATGCTTGTAGTGCTGACTTCGTGTCATGAAGGTGTGTGCAAAGTGCTTGTAGTGCTGACGTCGTGTCATGAAGGTGTGTGTAAAATGCTTGTAGTGCTGACGTCGTGTCATGAAGGTGTGTGTAAAGTGCTTGTAGTGCTGACGTCGTGTCATGAAGATGTGTGTAAAGTGCTTGTAGTGCTGACATCGTACCATGAAGGTGTGTGTAAAGTGCTTGTAGTTCTGACATCGTACCATGAAGGTGTGTGTAAAGTGCTTGTAGTGCTGACGTCGTGTCATGAAGATGTGTGTAAAGTGCTTGTAGTGCTGACATCGTACCATGAAGGTGTGTGTAAAGTGCTTGTAGTGCTGACGTCGTGTCATGAAGGTGTGTGTAAAGTGCTTGTAGTGCTGACGTCGTGTCATGAAGGTGTGTGTAAAGTGCTTGTAGTGCTGACGTCGTGTCATGAAGGTGTGTGTAAAGTGCTTGTAGTGCTGACGTCGTGTCATGAAGGTGTGTGTAAAGTGCTTGTAGTGCTGACGTCGTGTCATTAAGGTGTGTGCAAAGTGCTTGTAGTGCTGACGTCGTGTCATGAAAGTGCTTGTAGTGCTGACGTCGTGTCATGAAGGTGTGTGCAAAGTGCTTGTAGTGCTGACGTCGTGTCATGAAGGTGTGTGTAAAGTGCTTGTAGTGCTGACGTCGTGTCATGAAGGTGTGTGTAAAGTGCTTGTAGTGCTGACGTCGTGTCATTAAGGTGTGTGCAAAGTGCTTGTAGTGCTGACGTCGTGTCATGAAAGTGCTTGTAGTGCTGACGTCGTGTCATGAAGGTGTGTGCAAAGTGCTTGTAGTGCTGACGTCGTGTCATGAAGGTGTGTGTAAAGTGCTTGTAGTGCTGACGTCGTGTCATGAAGGTGTGTGTAAAGTGCTTGTAGTGCTGACGTCGTGTCATGAAGGTGTGTGCAAAGTGCTTGTAGTGCTGACGTCGTGTCATGAAGGTGTGTGTAAAGTGCTTGTAGTGCTGACGTCGTGTCATGAAGGTGTGTGTAAAGTGCTTGTAGTGCTGACGTCGTGTCATGAAGGTGTGTGTAAAGTGCTTGTAGTGCTGACGTCGTGTCATGAAGGTGTGTGCAAAGTGCTTGTAGTGCTGACGTCGTGTCATGAAGGTGTGTGTAAAGTGCTTGTAGTGCTGACGTCGTGTCATGAAGGTGTGTGCAAAGTGCTTGTAGTGCTGACGTCGTGTCATGAAGGTGTGTGTAAAGTGCTTGTAGTGCTGACGTCGTGTCATGAAGGTGTGTGTAAAGTGCTTGTAGTGCTGACGTCGTGTCATGAAGGTGTGTGTAAAGTGCTTGTAGTGCTGACGTCGTGTCATGAAGGTGTGTGTAAAGTGCTTGTAGTGCTGACGTCGTGTCATGAAAGTGCTTGTAGTGCTGACGTCGTGTCATGAAGGTGTGTGCAAAGTGCTTGTAGTGCTGACGTCGTGTCATGAAGGTGTGTGTAAAGTGCTTATAGTGCTGACGTCGTGTCATCAAGGTGTGTGCAGAGTGCTTGTAGTGCTGACTTCGTGTCATGAAGGTGTGTGTAAAGTGCTTGTAGTGCTGACGTCGTGTCATGAAGGTGTGTGTAAAGTGCTTGTAGTGCTGACGTCGTGTCATGAAGGTGTGTGTAAAGTGCTTGTAGTGCTGACGTCGTGTCATGAAGGTGTGTGTAAAGTGCTTGTAGTGCTGACATCGTACCATGAAGGTGTGTGTAAAGTGCTTGTAGTGCTGACGTCGTGTCATGAAGGTGTGTGTAAAGTGCTTGCAGTGCTGACATCGTACCATGAAGGTGTGTGTAAAGTGCTTGTAGTGCTGACGTCGTGTCATGAAGGTGTGTGTAAAGTGCTTGTAGTGCTGACATCGTGTCATGAAGGTGTGTGTAAAGTGCTTGTAGTGCTGACGTCGTGTCATGAAGGTGTGTGTAAAGTGCTTGTAGTGCTGACGTCGTGTCATGAAGGTGTGTGTAAAGTGCTTGTAGTGCTGACGTCGTGTCATGAAGGTGTGTGTAAAGTGCTTGTAGTGCTGACGTCGTGTCATGAAGGTGTGTGTAAAGTGCTTGTAGTGCTGACATCGTACCATGAAGGTGTGTGTAAAGTGCTTGTAGTGCTGACGTCGTGTCATGAAGGTGTGTGTAAAGTGCTTGTAGTGCTGACGTCGTGTCATGAAAGTGCTTGTAGTGCTGACGTCGTGTCATGAAAGTGCTTGTAGTGCTGACGTCGTGTCATGAAAGTGCTTGTAGTGCTGACGTCGTGTCATGAAGGTGTGTGTAAAATGCTTGTAGTGCTGACGTCGTGTCATGAAGGTGTGTGAAAAGTGCTTATAGTGCTGACGTCGTGTCATGAAGGCGTGTGCAAAGTGCTTGTAGTGCTGACTTCGTGTCATGAAGGTGTGTGCAAAGTGCTTGTAGTGCTGACGTCGTGTCATGAAGGTGTGTGTAAAATGCTTGTAGTGCTGACGTCGTGTCATGAAGGTGTGTGTAAAATGCTTGTAGTGCTGACGTCGTGTCATGAAGGTGTGTGCAAAGTGCTTATAGTGCTGACGTCGTGTCATGAAGGTGTGTGCAAAATGCTTGTAGTGCTGACTTCGTGTCATGAAGGTGTGTGCAAAGTGCTTGTAGTGCTGACGTCGTGTCATGAAGGTGTGTGTAAAATGCTTGTAGTGCTGACGTCGTGTCATGAAGGTGTGTGTAAAGTGCTTGTAGTGCTGACGTCGTGTCATGAAGATGTGTGTAAAGTGCTTGTAGTGCTGACATCGTACCATGAAGGTGTGTGTAAAGTGCTTGTAGTTCTGACATCGTACCATGAAGGTGTGTGTAAAGTGCTTGTAGTGCTGACGTCGTGTCATGAAGATGTGTGTAAAGTGCTTGTAGTGCTGACATCGTACCATGAAGGTGTGTGTAAAGTGCTTGTAGTGCTGACGTCGTGTCATGAAGGTGTGTGTAAAGTGCTTGTAGTGCTGACGTCGTGTCATGAAGGTGTGTGTAAAGTGCTTGTAGTGCTGACGTCGTGTCATGAAGGTGTGTGTAAAGTGCTTGTAGTGCTGACGTCGTGTCATGAAGGTGTGTGTAAAGTGCTTGTAGTGCTGACGTCGTGTCATTAAGGTGTGTGCAAAGTGCTTGTAGTGCTGACGTCGTGTCATGAAAGTGCTTGTAGTGCTGACGTCGTGTCATGAAGGTGTGTGCAAAGTGCTTGTAGTGCTGACGTCGTGTCATGAAGGTGTGTGTAAAGTGCTTGTAGTGCTGACGTCGTGTCATGAAGGTGTGTGTAAAGTGCTTGTAGTGCTGATGTCGTGTCATTAAGGTGTGTGCAAAGTGCTTGTAGTGCTGACGTCGTGTCATGAAAGTGCTTGTAGTGCTGACGTCGTGTCATGAAGGTGTGTGCAAAGTGCTTGTAGTGCTGACGTCGTGTCATGAAGGTGTGTGTAAAGTGCTTGTAGTGCTGACGTCGTGTCATGAAGGTGTGTGTAAAGTGCTTGTAGTGCTGACGTCGTGTCATGAAGGTGTGTGCAAAGTGCTTGTAGTGCTGACGTCGTGTCATGAAGGTGTGTGTAAAGTGCTTGTAGTGCTGACGTCGTGTCATGAAGGTGTGTGTAAAGTGCTTGCAGTGCTGACGTCGTGTCATGAAGGTGTGTGTAAAGTGCTTGTAGTGCTGACGTCGTGTCATGAAGGTGTGTGCAAAGTGCTTGTAGTGCTGACGTCGTGTCATGAAGGTGTGTGTAAAGTGCTTGTAGTGCTGACGTCGTGTCATGAAGGTGTGTGCAAAGTGCTTGTAGTGCTGACGTCGTGTCATGAAGGTGTGTGTAAAGTGCTTGTAGTGCTGACGTCGTGTCATGAAGGTGTGTGTAAAGTGCTTGTAGTGCTGACGTCGTGTCATGAAGGTGTGTGTAAAGTGCTTGTAGTGCTGACGTCGTGTCATGAAGGTGTGTGTAAAGTGCTTGTAGTGCTGACGTCGTGTCATGAAAGTGCTTGTAGTGCTGACGTCGTGTCATGAAGGTGTGTGCAAAGTGCTTGTAGTGCTGACGTCGTGTCATGAAGGTGTGTGTAAAGTGCTTATAGTGCTGACGTCGTGTCATCAAGGTGTGTGCAGAGTGCTTGTAGTGCTGACTTCGTGTCATGAAGGTGTGTGTAAAGTGCTTGTAGTGCTGACGTCGTGTCATGAAGGTGTGTGTAAAGTGCTTGTAGTGCTGACGTCGTGTCATGAAGGTGTGTGTAAAGTGCTTGTAGTGCTGACGTCGTGTCATGAAGGTGTGTGTAAAGTGCTTGTAGTGCTGACATCGTACCATGAAGGTGTGTGTAAAGTGCTTGTAGTGCTGACGTCGTGTCATGAAGGTGTGTGTAAAGTGCTTGCAGTGCTGACATCGTACCATGAAGGTGTGTGTAAAGTGCTTGTAGTGCTGACGTCGTGTCATGAAGGTGTGTGTAAAGTGCTTGCAGTGCTGACATCGTGTCATGAAGGTGTGTGTAAAGTGCTTGTAGTGCTGACGTCGTGTCATGAAGGTGTGTGTAAAGTGCTTGTAGTGCTGACGTCGTGTCATGAAGGTGTGTGTAAAGTGCTTGTAGTGCTGACGTCGTGTCATGAAGGTGTGTGTAAAGTGCTTGTAGTGCTGACGTCGTGTCATGAAGGTGTGTGTAAAGTGCTTGTAGTGCTGACATCGTACCATGAAGGTGTGTGTAAAGTGCTTGTAGTGCTGACGTCGTGTCATGAAGGTGTGTGTAAAGTGCTTGTAGTGCTGACGTCGTGTCATGAAAGTGCTTGTAGTACTGACGTCGTGTCATGAAAGTGCTTGTAGTGCTGACGTCGTGTCATGAAAGTGCTTGTAGTGCTGACGTCGTGTCATGAAGGTGTGTGTAAAATGCTTGTAGTGCTGACGTCGTGTCATGAAGGTGTGTGCAAAGTGCTTATAGTGCTGACGTCGTGTCATGAAGGCGTGTGCAAAGTGCTTGTAGTGCTGACTTCGTGTCATGAAGGTGTGTGCAAAGTGCTTGTAGTGCTGACGTCGTGTCATGAAGGTGTGTGTAAAATGCTTGTAGTGCTGACGTCGTGTCATGAAGGTGTGTGTAAAATGCTTGTAGTGCTGACGTCGTGTCATGAAGGTGTGTGCAAAGTGCTTATAGTGCTGACGTCGTGTCATGAAGGTGTGTGCAAAATGCTTGTAGTGCTGACTTCGTGTCATGAAGGTGTGTGCAAAGTGCTTGTAGTGCTGACGTCGTGTCATGAAGGTGTGTGTAAAATGCTTGTAGTGCTGACGTCGTGTCATGAAGGTGTGTGTAAAGTGCTTGTAGTGCTGACGTCGTGTCATGAAGATGTGTGTAAAGTGCTTGTAGTGCTGACATCGTACCATGAAGGTGTGTGTAAAGTGCTTGTAGTTCTGACATCGTACCATGAAGGTGTGTGTAAAGTGCTTGTAGTGCTGACGTCGTGTCATGAAGATGTGTGTAAAGTGCTTGTAGTGCTGACATCGTACCATGAAGGTGTGTGTAAAGTGCTTGTAGTGCTGACGTCGTGTCATGAAGGTGTGTGTAAAGTGCTTGTAGTGCTGACGTCGTGTCATGAAGGTGTGTGTAAAGTGCTTGTAGTGCTGACGTCGTGTCATGAAGGTGTGTGTAAAGTGCTTGTAGTGCTGACGTCGTGTCATGAAGGTGTGTGTAAAGTGCTTGTAGTGCTGACGTCGTGTCATTAAGGTGTGTGCAAAGTGCTTGTAGTGCTGACGTCGTGTCATGAAAGTGCTTGTAGTGCTGACGTCGTGTCATGAAGGTGTGTGCAAAGTGCTTGTAGTGCTGACGTCGTGTCATGAAGGTGTGTGTAAAGTGCTTGTAGTGCTGACGTCGTGTCATGAAGGTGTGTGTAAAGTGCTTGTAGTGCTGACGTCGTGTCATTAAGGTGTGTGCAAAGTGCTTGTAGTGCTGACGTCGTGTCATGAAAGTGCTTGTAGTGCTGACGTCGTGTCATGAAGGTGTGTGCAAAGTGCTTGTAGTGCTGACGTCGTGTCATGAAGGTGTGTGTAAAGTGCTTGTAGTGCTGACGTCGTGTCATGAAGGTGTGTGTAAAGTGCTTGTAGTGCTGACGTCGTGTCATGAAGGTGTGTGCAAAGTGCTTGTAGTGCTGACGTCGTGTCATGAAGGTGTGTGTAAAGTGCTTGTAGTGCTGACGTCGTGTCATGAAGGTGTGTGTAAAGTGCTTGTAGTGCTGACGTCGTGTCATGAAGGTGTGTGTAAAGTGCTTGTAGTGCTGACGTCGTGTCATGAAGGTGTGTGCAAAGTGCTTGTAGTGCTGACGTCGTGTCATGAAGGTGTGTGTAAAGTGCTTGTAGTGCTGACGTCGTGTCATGAAGGTGTGTGCAAAGTGCTTGTAGTGCTGACGTCGTGTCATGAAGGTGTGTGTAAAGTGCTTGTAGTGCTGACGTCGTGTCATGAAGGTGTGTGTAAAGTGCTTGTAGTGCTGACGTCGTGTCATGAAGGTGTGTGTAAAGTGCTTGTAGTGCTGACGTCGTGTCATGAAGGTGTGTGTAAAGTGCTTGTAGTGCTGACGTCGTGTCATGAAAGTGCTTGTAGTGCTGACGTCGTGTCATGAAGGTGTGTGCAAAGTGCTTGTAGTGCTGACGTCGTGTCATGAAGGTGTGTGTAAAGTGCTTATAGTGCTGACGTCGTGTCATCAAGGTGTGTGCAGAGTGCTTGTAGTGCTGACTTCGTGTCATGAAGGTGTGTGTAAAGTGCTTGTAGTGCTGACGTCGTGTCATGAAGGTGTGTGTAAAGTGCTTGTAGTGCTGACGTCGTGTCATGAAGGTATGTGTAAAGTGCTTGTAGTGCTGACGTCGTGTCATGAAGGTGTGTGTAAAGTGCTTGTAGTGCTGACATCGTACCATGAAGGTGTGTGTAAAGTGCTTGTAGTGCTGACGTCGTGTCATGAAGGTGTGTGTAAAGTGCTTGCAGTGCTGACATCGTACCATGAAGGTGTGTGTAAAGTGCTTGTAGTGCTGACGTCGTGTCATGAAGGTGTGTGTAAAGTGCTTGTAGTGCTGACATCGTGTCATGAAGGTGTGTGTAAAGTGCTTGTAGTGCTGACGTCGTGTCATGAAGGTGTGTGTAAAGTGCTTGTACTGCTGACGTCGTGTCATGAAGGTGTGTGTAAAGTGCTTGTAGTGCTGACGTCGTGTCATGAAGGTGTGTGTAAAGTGCTTGTAGTGCTGACATCGTACCATGAAGGTGTGTGTAAAGTGCTTGTAGTGCTGACGTCGTGTCATGAAGGTGTGTGTAAAGTGCTTGTAGTGCTGACGTCGTGTCATGAAAGTGCTTGTAGTGCTGACGTCGTGTCATGAAAGTGCTTGTAGTGCTGACGTCGTGTCATGAAAGTGCTTGTAGTGCTGACGTCGTGTCATGAAGGTGTGTGTAAAATGCTTGTAGTGCTGACGTCGTGTCATGAAGGTGTGTGCAAAGTGCTTATAGTGCTGACGTCGTGTCATGAAGGCGTGTGCAAAGTGCTTGTAGTGCTGACTTCGTGTCATGAAGGTGTGTGCAAAGTGCTTGTAGTGCTGACGTCGTGTCATGAAGGTGTGTGTAAAATGCTTGTAGTGCTGACGTCGTGTCATGAAGGTGTGTGTAAAATGCTTGTAGTGCTGACGTCGTGTCATGAAGGTGTGTGCAAAGTGCTTATAGTGCTGACGTCGTGTCATGAAGGTGTGTGCAAAATGCTTGTAGTGCTGACTTCGTGTCATGAAGGTGTGTGCAAAGTGCTTGTAGTGCTGACGTCGTGTCATGAAGGTGTGTGTAAAATGCTTGTAGTGCTGACGTCGTGTCATGAAGGTGTGTGTAAAGTGCTTGTAGTGCTGACGTCGTGTCATGAAGATGTGTGTAAAGTGCTTGTAGTGCTGACATCGTACCATGAAGGTGTGTGTAAAGTGCTTGTAGTTCTGACATCGTACCATGAAGGTGTGTGTAAAGTGCTTGTAGTGCTGACGTCGTGTCATGAAGATGTGTGTAAAGTGCTTGTAGTGCTGACATCGTACCATGAAGGTGTGTGTAAAGTGCTTGTAGTGCTGACGTCGTGTCATGAAGGTGTGTGTAAAGTGCTTGTAGTGCTGACGTCGTGTCATGAAGGTGTGTGTAAAGTGCTTGTAGTGCTAATTTAAGCCTCTTGATGCGTGTTGAAGGATCGAGGATTCACTTCTTTGAAAGTGAGGGACCGATTACATCGACTCATGGCTGAGGGACTGATAACCTCAAACTCTTTCTGATCTGCACTATTTTTCTTTGTATAGGACTGATGAAGCCACTGTGTAGCCAGACGTTTCCACAATAAAGATATCCAAGTGTTGCACATGTGTCTGAGATATCAGCTTGTGGGTTCTCTGTGGGGTACCAGGTACCAGCAGTGGGCTTCCCAATCCTCTACCAAATCATAGCCAAAGAGTCGGTAGCTAACAAAGCCAGGGGCTTTTTCGACCATTTACTCACCAAGTCAGCTCCTGATAAGCCAGGTTGTGGTGCATACGTTGGGACTGCGTACGGCCGGTACGAAGAACGTAGTCGATCAGGCCAGCACATGAGGTCTGATGTGGATCCGGGCAGCGGAGATGACTTCCCCGGAAACTGCAGGAGGTTCACCCTCGACACAGAACCAACGGACTCTGAGTCAGTCTTGGGGCCGGTGACGACGTTGCTATGTTTCCTTACACCGTCCCTCAAGGTGGTACCTTGATGCTGGTGAGGGGGGCTCTTGATGGATGGAATTGGACCTGTTTTCCCTTTCCTTGAATCGAAACTGATTGCTTTCCATTCCCCAGGTGCTGTATGACGTACCGGTTTAGCGCTTCTCTTTATATAATAATAATAATAATAATAATAATAATAATAATAATAACAACAACAACCTCTTATTATTATTATTATTATAATAATAATAATAACAACAACATACCTCTTAGCTCTGGGACTAGTCTTGTTGCAAACCTTTGCACTTTCTCTAGTTTCTTTACGTGCTTGGCTAGGTGTGGGTTCCAAACTGGTGCCGCATACTCCAATATGGGCCTAACGTACACGGTGTACAGGGTCCTGAACGATTCCTTATTAAGATGTCGGAATGCTGTTCTGAGGTTTGCTAGGCGCCCATATGCTGCAGCAGTTATTTGATTGATGTGCGCTTCAGGAGATGTGCCTGGTGTTATACTCACCCCAAGATCTTTTTCCTTGAGTGAGGTTTGTAGTCTCTGGCCCCCTAGACTGTACTCCGTCTGCGGTCTTCTTTGCCCTTCCCCAATCTTCATGACTTTGCACTAGGTGGGATTGAACTCCAGGAGCCAATTGCTGGACCAGGTCTGCAGCCTGTCCAGATCCCTTTGTAGTTCTGATTGGTCTTCGATCGAGTGAATTCTTCTCATCAACTTCACGTCATCTGCAAACAGGGACACCTCAGAGTCTATTCCTTCCGTCATGTCGTTCACAAATACCAGAAACAGCAATGGTCCTAGGACTGACCCCTGTGGGACCCCGCTGGTCACAGGTGCCCACTCTGACACCTCGCCACGTACCATGACTCGCTGCTGTCTTCCCGACAAGTATTCCCTGATCCATTGTAGTGCCTTCCCTGTTATCCCTGCTTGGTCCTCCAGTTTTTGCACCAATCTCTTGTGTGGAACTGTGTCAAACGCCTTCTTGCAGTCCAAGAATATGCAATCCACCCACCCCGCTCTCTCTCTTGTCTTACTGCTATCACCATGTCATAGAACTCCAGTAGGTTTGTGACACAGGATTTCCCGTCCCTGAAACCATGTTGGCTGCTGTTGATGAGATCATTCCTTTCTAGGTGTTCCACCACTCTTCTCCTGATAATCTTCTCCATGATTTTGCATACTATACATGTCAGTGACACTGGTCTGTAGTTTAATGCTTCATGTCTGTCTCCTTTTTTAAAGATTGGGACTACATTTGCTGTCTTCCATGCCTCAGGCAATCTCCCTGTTTCGATAGATGTATTGAATATAGTTGTTAGGGGTACACATAGCGCCTCTGCTCCCTCTCTCAATACCCATGGGGAGATGTTATCTGGCCCCATTGCCTTTGAGGTATCTAGCTCACTCAGAAGCCTCTTCGCTTCTTCCTCGGTTGTGTGCACTGTGTCCAGCACATGGTGGTGTGCCCCACCTCTCCGTCTTTCTGGAGCCCCTTTTGTCTCCTCTGTGAACACTTCTTTGAATCTCTTGTTGAGTTCCTCACATACTTCACGGTCATTTCTTGTTGTCTCTCCTCCTTCCTTCCTTAGCCTGATTACCTGGTCCTTGACTGTCGTTTTCCTCCTGATGTGGCTGTACAACAGTTTTGGGTCAGATTTGGCTTTCGCTGCTATGTCATTTTCATATTGTCTTTGGGCCTCCCTTCTTATCTGTGTATATTCGTTTCTGGCTCTACGACTGCTCTCCTTATTCTCCTGGGTCCTTTGCCTTCTATATTTCTTCCATTCCCTAGCACACTTGGTTTTTGCCTCCTGCACCTTTGGGTAAACCATGGGCTCATCCTGGCTTTTTCATTGTTCCTGTTACCCTTGGGTACAAACCTCTCCTCAGCCTCCTTGCATTTTGTTGCTACATATTCCATCATCTCATTAACTGGCTTCCCTGCCAGTTCTCTGTCCCACTGAACCCCGTTCAGGAAGTTCCTCATTCCTGTGTAGTCCCCTTTCTTGTAGTTTGGCTTCATTCGTCCTGGCCTTCCTGCTTCTCCCTCCACTTGTAGCTCTACTGTGTATTCGAAGCTTAAAACCACATGGTCACTGGCCCCAAGGGGTCTTTCGTATGTGATGTCCTCGATATCTGCACTACTCAAGGTGAATACTAAGTCTAGCCTTGCTGGTTCATCCTCTCCTCTCTCTCTTGTAGTGTCCCTTACGTGTTGGTACATGAAGTTTTCCAGTACCACCTCCATCATCTTAGCCCTCCATGTATCTTGGCACCCATGCGGGTCCAAGTTCTCCCAATCGATCTCCTTGTGGTTAAAGTCACCCATGATCAGGAGCTTTGCCCTGCATGCATGAGCTCTTCTGGCCACTCTAGCCAGTGTGTCAACCATCGCTCTATTGCTCTCGTCGTACTCTTGCCTTGGCCTCCTGCTGTTCTGTGGTGGGTTATACATCACTGCTATTACCACCTTGGGACCTCCAGAGTGAAGCGTTCCCGCTATGTAATCACTTTCTTCTCCGCTGTCTCCTCTCTCCAGCTCATCAAAATTCCAGCGATTTTTGATCAGCAATGCCACTCCTCCACCCCCCCTGTTCCCTCTGTCTTTCCTCAGGATTTGGTATCCCATTGGAAAGATGGCATCTGTTATCATACCTGTAAGCTTGGTTTCTGTGTGAGCTATGATGTCCGGTGATGCCTCTGACTCTTTCATGCCACTCCTCCCACTTATTTGTTATACCATCAGCGTTTGTGTACCATACCTTCAGTTTCCTTTCCAACACTGTGGTTTGTGGGGCCTGTGAGGGTGGGAGACCTGGTGGCATACTGTGGGATTCTATAGCTCGGTGTTGGGTGGAGGCTGTGGGTATGGATTGTAGTGTGTGTTGGGATGGTGTGATAGGTTGTATGGTTCTGAGAATAGTTGTGTGTGTGCTTGCCCTTGCTGTTCTGTTCTGCTCTGACTGACCTCTGCTGGTTCCATCCTTGTCTCTTTTCCTAGCTCCTTTCGCTTTTTTGTCCTCTCCCTCAGCTGCTGTCGTTCTGATTGTGTTCTGTCTCTGTCTAGGAACACCCTCTTGTACTCTTCCGAGTATTTCAATCGTGGTTTCTCTTGGAGGATCCTGTTCCGCACTGTTTCCGTCCTGAGAATCAGCTTGATTGGTCGGTTTCTCCCCTTCGAGTACCCCCCTATTCTCTGAAATTTACAATCTCGTCCATCTCTTCACCTATTTCCGTGATGATTTTCTCAATCTCCTTACTTTCTTCCTGCTGCCTTTCAGTGTGTGTCCTTTCCTCTCTCTCCTGAAGCCCATGGATAAACACTGATTTTGCCCTTTCCTCCTCCCATTGCCTCACCCTCTGTGACTCTGGATCCTGCCTGTATGTGGTCAGTTTCTCCCTTGATTTTTCCAGTGGCTCTTGATAGCATGGTTGTGCCTCAGCATTCGACCTATCACCCTCTCCATCTGCAACCAGCTGTTCTTCCCTTCCACTCCTTGGCTCTTTTTGGCAGGTTGATATGACCTTAGCATAATTCATAATTCCTTCCTTCCTGTTCGGCCTCGCAGCTTCATATGCTGTGTCTTCTCTGGTCACTGCCCCTGTAACTTGCTTCAGCCTATTTACCTCAACTTCTAGGACCCTTATCTTGGCTACTGCAGTTTCGACTTGTGCCTCCCAATTCTTTGTCTCCTTCTCCAACCTCTTTTCCAATTTCACAGAGAGCTCTTTCTCCATTTTTTTCAGAAAGCTCTCCTAATTTTCTCTCCCACTCTTGTTCCATCCTTTTCCACTGCTCCTCCATCCACTCCTCCCTACCAGAACCATTCTCATCTGATCCTTGGTTCCTGCGAGTCCCCACCATTTTTTTTTTTTGTGAGAGAAGAGAGAAAGGAAAGGTAGAAGGAGAGAGAGAGGGGAAGAGTGAGAAGGGAAAGGGGGAGAGTGTGAGAGGGGGAAAGAGAGAGAAGGGAAGGGAAGGAGGGGGGGAGAGTGAGAAGAAAAATGGGGAAGAGATGGAGAGAGAGAGAGAGAGAGAGAGAGAGAGAGAGAGAGAGAGAGAGAGAGAGAGAGAGAGAGAGAGAGAGAGAGAGAGAGAGAGAAAGAGAGAGAGAGAGAAGGGAAGGTAGAAAGAGAGAGGGGGATAGTGAGAAGGAAAAAAGGGGAAGTGAGAGAGAGAGGGGGGAGAGAGAGTGAAGGGAAGGGTAGGAGAGGGGGAGATTGAGAAGGGAAAATGGGGAAGAGAGTGAGCAGAGAGAGAGAGAGAGAGAGAGAGAGAGAGGGAGAGAGAGAGAAGGCAAAGAGAGGGGGAAAGAGGGGGGAGATGGAAGAGCAAGAGGGGAGAGAGAAGGCAAAGAGAGGGGGGAGCGGGGGAGAGAGGGGGAAAGAGGGGGGAGATGGAAGAGTGAGAGGGGAGAGAGAGGCTAGGGGGAGAGAGAGGGGAGGAGGGGAGAGAGATGGGAAAAGGGAGAGGGGAGAGAGAATGGGAGGGGAGAGATGTTAGAGGGGGAGAGACGGGAGAGGGAAGAGAGAGAGATAGGCAGAGAGAGAGATATAGGTAGAGAGTGAGATAGGTAGAGAGAGAGATTAGAATAGGAAGAGAGGGAGAGAGAGAGGAGCGAGGTTCAGATGGTGTGTGTGTGTGTGTGTGTGTGTGTGTGTGTGTGTGTGTGTGTGTGTGTGTGTGTGTGTGTGTGTGTATGTGTGTGAGTGTGTGTGTGTGTGTGTATTACGTGTGGTGGTGGTGTACCTGAAGGGTGTTTTGGGGGGTCAACGCCCCCGCGGTCCGGTCCATGACCAGGTATAAAATCTTCTTCTTCTTCTTCTTCTTCTTCTTCTTCTTCTTCTTCTTCTTCTTCTTCTTCTTCTTATTATTATTATTATTATTATTATTATTATTATTATTATTATTATTATTATTCAACAAACCGGCCGTATCCCACTGAGATAGGGTGACCCAAACTTTAGTAATGTATACAGGAGAAGGGGTTACTAGCCCCTTGCTCCCGGTATTTTAGTCGCCTCTTACGACATGCATGGCTTACGGAGGAAAAATTCTGTTCCACTTCACCAAGGAGATAAGAGGAAATAAACAAGAACAAGAACTAGTAAGAAAATAGAAGAAACCCCAGATGGGTGTGTATATACAAGCGTGTGCATGCATGTGTTATGTGACCTAAGTGTAAGAAGAAGTAGTAAGATATAACTGGGATCCCGCGTGTTTATGAGACAGAAAAAAGACACCAGAAATCCTACCATCATGTAAAACAATTACAGGTTTCTGTGTCACAGTCACCTGGCAGGACGGTAGTGCCTCCCTCGGTGGGTGCTGTCTACCAACCTACTACCTTCAGTTGTTGTTATTTTATTTTATTATCACACTGGCCGATTCCCACCAAGGCAGGGTGGCCCGAAAAAGAAAAACTTTCACCATCATTCACTCCATCACTGTCTTGCCAGAAGGGTGCTTTACACTACAGTTTTTAACTGCAACATTAACACCCCTCCTTCAGCTTTATCATACCTCTGCTTAAAGCTATGTATGGATCCTGCCTCCACTACATCGCTTCCCAAACTATTCAACTTCCTGACTACTCTGTGACTGAAGAAATACTTCCTAACATCCCTGTGATTCATCTGTGTCTTCAGCTTCCAACTGTGTCCCCTTGTTGCTGTGTCCCATCTCTGGAACATCCTGTCTTTGTCCGCCCTGTCAATTCCTCTCAGTATTTTATATGTCGTTATCATGTCCCCCCTATCTCTCCTGTCCTCCAGTGTCGTCAGGTCGATTTCCCTTAACCTCTCCTTGTAGGACATATCCCTTAGCTCTGGGACTAGTCTTGTTATACCTTACCTTTGATATACCTTTGAAGAATTTCGAGAGTATATCTACTCTGAGCCCGGCCATGGGCCAAGTTCGTCTGGTGCTCGCCTGGTCAACCAGGCTGTTGCTGCTGGAGGCCCGCTGCCCCACATATCCATCACAGCCTGGTTGATCTGGCACCTGGTGAAGATACTTGTCTAGTTTCCTCTTGAAGGCTTCAACACTTGTTCCAGCAGTGTTTCTGATATTTTCTGGTAAGATGTTGAAAAGTCTTGGACCCCAGATGTTGATACAGTGTTCCCTTATTGTCCCCACCACACCCCTGCTCCTCACTGGGTTTATTTTACTCTTCCTCCCATATCTCTCACTCCAGTATGTTGTTATGGCAGTGTGCAGATTTGGGACCAATCCCTCTAGTACCTTCCAGGTATATATTATCATGTACCTCTCTCTCCTCCGCTCCAATGACTACATGTTCAAGACTTGCAGGCGTTCCCAGTAGTTCAGGTGCTTTACTGGCTCAATGTGAGCCGTAAACGATCTCTTTATTTGTTCCAGCTCCGATATTTCTCCTGCCCTGAACGGGGCCGTCAGTACTGAGCAATATTCTAAGTGAGGAGCACTAGCGATTTGAAGAGTGTCACCATCGGCATTGTTTCCCTTGTTTTGAAAGTTCTCAACACCCACCCAGTCATCTTCCTGGCTGTCGTGATCTTTGCTTTGTTATGGTCTTTAAAAGAAAGGTCCGCTGACATAATTATTCCTAGGTCTTTTAGGTGTTCCTTACGTTCTATTTGGTGACCCTCTTGAGTTTTGTATATAGTGCTCCTTTTGAGTTCTTCATTCTTTCCATACCTAAGCAGCTGGAACTTATCACCATTGAACGTCATGTTGTTCTCCACTGCCCACTGGAAAACCCTGTTTATGTCTTCCTGTACTTTTTCAGTGTCCTCTACCGTACTGACTTCCATGTTTATTTTAGTGTCATCTGCAAATGATGATACAAAAGTGTGCCGGGTGTTTTTGTCTATGTCTGCTATGAGGATGAGGAACAGCAGAGGTGCCAGGACAGTGCCTTGGGGCACTGAGCTTTTGACCTCGCTGATTCTGGATCTTGCCCTGTTCACTACTACGTTTTGTGTTCTGTGTATTATGAAACCGAAAATCCATCTGCCTACCTTCCCCGTAATGCCCATGGCCTTCATTTTGTGCGCTATCACTCCATGATCGCATTTGTCAAACGCCTTTGCAAAATCTGTGTAAATCACATCTGCGTTTTGGTCGTCTTCCAGTGTTGCATACCTTTGCACTTTCTCTAGTTTCTTTACGTGCTTGGCTAGGTGTGTGTTCCACACTGGTGCCGCATACCCCAATATGGGCCTAACGTACACAGTGTACAGGGTCCTGAACGATTCCTTATTAGGATGTCGGAATGCTGTTCTTAGGTTTGCTAGGCGCCCATATGCTGCAGCAGTTATTTGGTTGATGTGCGCCTCAGGAGATGTGCCTGGTGTTATACTCACCCCAAGATTTTTTTTCCTTGAGTGAAGTTTGTAGTCTCTGGCCCCCTAGACTGTACTCCGTCTGCGGTATTCTTTGCCCTTCCCCAGTCTTCATGACTTTGCACTTGGTGGGGTTGAACTCCAGGAGCCAATTGCTGGACCAGGTCTGCAGCCTGTCCAGGTCCCTTTGTAGTTCTGATTGGTCTTCGTCCGAATGAATTCTTCTCATCAACTTCACGTCATCTGCAAACAAGGACACTTCGGAGTCTATTCCTTCCGGCATGTCGTTCACAAATACCAGAAACAACACTGGTCCTAGGACTGACCCCTGTGGGACCCCACTCGTCACAGGTGCCCACTGATACCTCACCACGTACCATGACTCGCTGCTGTCTTCCTGACAAGTATTCCCTGATCCATTGTAGTGCCTTCCCTGTTATCCCTATCTGATTCTCCAGTTTTTGCACTAATCTTTTGTGTGGAACTGTGTCAAACGCCTTCATACAGTCCAAGAAAATGCAATCTACCCTCCCCTCTCTCTCTCTTGTCTTACTGCTGTCACCCTGTCATAGAACTCCAGTAGGTTTGTGACACAGGATTTCCCGTCCCTGAAACCATGTTGGCTGCTGTTGATGAGATCATTCCTTTCTAGATGTTCCACCACTCTTCTCCTGATAATCTTCTTCATGACTGCATACTATACATGTGTGTTTGTGTGTGTGTGTGTGGATAGGCACGCGTGTGTACAAAGCTCCTGGAGAGCGAAACGTTGCCACAATTAAAATGTCACATTAGTTGCACATGTGTCCTTTTACTTTACATATTGTCGGTAATTCTACCAGCATTATTACAATATATTTTTTCACTGTGGTTATTTTGCATATTGTGCTATCACCTGTTTACTGTGATCTTAGTGCCGAATGAACAACACTTGCGGGAATGGATAGCTTTAGAAAATAGGTTAGACAAATACATTAGTGGGCGTGGGTGGATTTGAGTTGGACTTGCCTGTCATGGGCCAGTAGGCCTGCAGCAGTGCTTCTCCTTTCTTATTTTCTTAAGGCAGGGGAGGAGAAGACCAAGTCTGTGCCTTAAAGGTCCATCACCGACTGATTATCCAGAGTTTTGATAGTAACACTTGTGTTTCTTTGACGTAAAACCTTTCTACATTGTTACCTTAAGTTTTTTCACATTTCAGTGCCGGGTGATTTAACACAGGTGTTGGAGGGTTGACATAACAAAAAGAAGGGTGGTTGACAGGTGGTTGGTTTAAAGTGGCAGTGGTGGTGATGGATGGGTTAGTCCCCACCACAGTACACTGGGGTGGGAGGGTGCAGGTGGGACGGGTGTGTAGGCACGAATGATGTTCATTGTGTACTTGAGGCCATGAGTGAAGGTGCCAGCTGTCCTGAAGTGTATTAACCAGCGTGTACACGCTATAGTCGTCTACACTCATGACCTCACTTCAAGTCGTCCCGGGTGCACAGAACATTGTTTCCAAGACGATTGTCAACAACACCAGCGGAATGTTGAGTGTTGCTGGAGGAACCTTGCTTGTAGCCAGTGCTTCACTTGTGTTGTTGCTGGAGGAACCTTGCTTGTAGCCAGTGCTTCACTTGTGTTGTTGCTGGAGGAACCTTGCTTGTAGCCAGTCCTTCACTTGTGTGTGCTGTTGCTAGCCAGTGCTTCACTTGTGTTGATGCTGGAGGAACCTTGCTTGTAGCCAGTGCTTCACTTGTGTTGTTGCTGGAGTGCTTCACTTGTGTTGTTGCGAACCTTGCTTGTAGCCAGTCCTTCACTTGTGTTGTTGCTGGAGGAACCTTGCCTGTAGCCAGTGCTTCACTTGTGTTGCTGCTGGAGGAACCTTGCTTGTAGCCAGTGCTTCACTTGTGTTGTTGCTGGAGGAACCTTGCCTGTAGCCAGTCCTTCACTTGTGTTGTTGCTGGAGGAACCTTGCTTGTAGCCAGTGCTTCACTTGTGTTGTTGCTGGAGGAACCTTGCTTGTAGCCAGTCCTTCACTTGTGTTGTTGCTGGAGGAACCTTGCTTGTAGCCAGTGCTTCACTTGTGTTGTTGCTGAAGGAACCTTGCCTGTAGCCAGTCCTTCACTTGTGTTGTTGCTGGAGGAACCTTGCTTGTAGCCAGTGCTTCACTTGTGTTGTTGCTGGAGGAACCTTGCTTGTAGCCAGTCCTTCACTTGTGTTGTTGCTGGAGGAACCTTGCCTGTAGCCAGTCCTTCACTTGTGTTGTTGCTGGAGGAACCTTGCCTGTAGCCAGTCCTTCACTTGTGTTGTTGCTGGAGGAACCTTGCTTGTAGCCAGTGCTTCACTTGTGTTGTTGCTGGAGGAACCTTGCTTGTAGCCAGTGCTTCACTTGTGTTGTTACTGGAGGAACCTTGCATATAACCAGTGCTTCACTTGTGTTGTTGCTGGAGGAACCTTGCTTGTAGCCAGTGCTTCACTTGTGTTGTTGCTGAAGGAACCTTGCTTGTAGCCAGTCCTTCACTTGTGTTGTTGCTGGAGGAACATTGCTTGTAGCCAGTGCTTCACTTGTGTTGTTGCTGGAGGAACCTTGCTTATAACCAGTGCTTCACTTGTGTTGTTGCTGAAGGAACCTTGCTTGTAGCCAGTCCTTCACTTGTGTTGTTGCTGGAGGAACCTTGCTTGTAGCCAGTGCTTCACTTGTGTTGTTGCTGGAGGAACCTTGCTTGTAGCCAGTGCTTCACTTGTGTTGTTGCTGAAGGAACCTTGCCTGTAGCCAGTCCTTCACTTGTGTTGTTGCTGGAGGAACCTTGCTTGTAGCCAGTGCTTCACTTGTGTTGTTACTGGAGGAACCTTGCATATAACCAGTGCTTCACTTGTGTTGTTGCTGGAGGAACCTTGCTTGTAGCCAGTGCTTCACTTGTGTTGTTGCTGGAGGAACCTTGCCTGTAGCCAGTCCTTCACTTGTGTTGTTGCTGGAGGAACCTTGCTTGTAGCCAGTGCTTCACTTGTGTTGTTGCTGGAGGAACCTTGCTTGTAGCCAGTGCTTCACTTGTGTTGTTGCTGGAGGAACCTTGCTTGTAGCCAGTCCTTCACTTGTGTTGTTGCTGGAGGAACCTTGCTTGTAGCCAGTGCTTCACTTGTGTTGTTGCTGGAGGAACCTTGCTTGTAGCCAGTCCTTCACTTGTGTTGTTGCTGGAGGAACCTTGCTTGTAGCCAGTGCTTCACTTGTGTTGTTGCTGGAGGAACCTTGCTTGTAGCCAGTGCTTCACTTGTGTTGTTGCTGGAGGAACCTTGCCTGTAGCCAGTCCTTCACTTGTGTTGTTGCTGGAGGAACCTTGCTTGTAGCCAGTGCTTCACTTGTGTTGTTGCTGGAGGAACCTTGCTTGTAGCCAGTGCTTCACTTGTGTTGTTGCTGAAGGAACCTTGCCTGTAGCCAGTGCTTCACTTGTGTTGTTGCTGGAGGAACCTTGCTTGTAGCCAGTGCTTCACTTGTGTTGTTGCTGAAGGAACCTTGCCTGTAGCCAGTCCTTCACTTGTGTTGTTGCTGGAGGAACCTTGCTTGTAGCCAGTGCTTCACTTGTGTTGTTGCTGGAGGAACCTTGCTTGTAGCCAGTGCTTCACTTGTGTTGTTGCTGGAGGAACCTTGCTTGTAGCCAGTGCTTCACTTGTGTTGTTGCTGGAGGAACCTTGCTTGTAGCCAGTGCTTCACTTGTGTTGTTGCTGGAGGAACCTTGCTTGTAGCCAGTGCTTCACTTGTGTTGTTGCTGGAGGAACCTTGCTTGTAGCCAGTGCTTCACTTGTGTTGTTGCTGGAGGAACCTTGCTTGTAGCCAGTCCTTCACTTGTGTTGTTGCTGGAGGAACCTTGCCTGTAGCCAGTCCTTCACTTGTGTTGTTGCTGGAGGAACCTTGCTTGTAGCCAGTGCTTCACTTGTGTTGTTGCTGGAGGAACCTTGCTTGTAGCCAGTGCTTCACTTGTGTTGTTGCTGGAGGAACCTTGCTTGTAGCCAGTGCTTCACTTGTGTTGTTGCTGGAGGAACCTTGCTTGTAGCCAGTGCTTCACTTGTGTTGTTGCTGGAGGAACCTTGCTTGTAGCCAGTCCTTCACTTGTGTTGTTGCTGGAGGAACCTTGCTTGTAGCCAGTGCTTCACTTGTGTTGTTGCTGGAGGAACCTTGCTTGTAGCCAGTGCTTCACTTGTGTTGTTGCTGGAGGAACCTTGCTTGTAGCCAGTGCTTCACTTGTGTTGTTGCTGGAGGAACCTTGCTTGTAGCCAGTGCTTCACTTGTGCTGTTGCTGGAGGAACCTTGCTTGTAGCCAGTCCTTCACTTGTGTTGTTGCTGGAGGAACCTTGCTTGTAGCCAGTGCTTCACTTGTGTTGTTGCTGGAGGAACCTTGCTTGTAGCCAGTGCTTCACTTGTGTTGTTGCTGGAGGAACCTTGCTTGTAGCCAGTGCTTCACTTGTGTTGTTGCTGGAGGAACCTTGCTTATAACCAGTGCTTCACTTGTGTTGTTGCTGGAGGAACCTTGCTTGTAGCCAGTGCTTCACTTGTGTTGTTGCTGGAGGAACCTTGCTTATAACCAGTGCTTCACTTGTGTTGTTGCTGGAGGAACCTTGCTTGTAGCCAGTGCTTCACTTGTGTTGTTGCTGGAGGAACCTTGCTTATAACCAGTGCTTCACTTGTGTTGTTGCTGGAGGAACCTTGCTTGTAGCCAGTGCTTCACTTGTGTTGTTGCTGGAGGAACCTTGCTTGTATCCAGTGCTTCACTTGTGTTGTTGCTGGAGGAACCTTGCTTGTAGCCAGTGCTTCACTTGTGTTGTTGCTGGAGGAACCTTGCTTGTAGCCAGTGCTTCACTTGTGTTGTTGCTGGAGGAACCTTGCTTATAACCAGTGCTTCACTTGTGTTGTTGCTGGAGGAACCTTGCTTGTAGCCAGTGCTTCACTTGTGTTGTTGCTGGAGGAACCTTGCTTGTAGCCAGTGCTTCACTTGTGTTGTTGCTGGAGGAACCTTGCTTGTAGCCAGTGCTTCACTTGTGTTGTTGCTGGAGGAACCTTGCTTGTAGCCAGTGCTTCACTTGTGTTGTTGCTGGAGGAACCTTGCTTGTAGCCAGTGCTTCACTTGTGTTGTTGCTGGAGGAACCTTGCTTGTAGCCAGTGCTTCACTTGTGTTGTTGCTGGAGGAACCTTGCTTGTAGCCAGTGCTTCACTTGTGTTGTTGCTGGAGGAACCTTGCTTATAACCAGTGCTTCACTTGTGTTGTTGCTGGAGGAACCTTGCTTGTAGCCAGTGCTTCACTTGTGTTGTTGCTGGAGGAACCTTGCTTGTAGCCAGTGCTTCACTTGTGTTGTTGCTGGAGGAACCTTGCTTGTAGCCAGTGCTTCACTTGTGTTGTTGCTGGAGGAACCTTGCTTATAACCAGTGCTTCACTTGTGTTGTTGCTGGAGGAACCTTGCTTGTAGCCAGTCCTTCACTTGTGTTGTTGCTGGAGGAACCTTGCTTGTAGCCAGTGCTTCACTTGTGTTGTTGCTGGAGGAACCTTGCTTGTAGCCAGTGCTTCACTTGTGTTGTTGCTGGAGGAACCTTGCTTGTAGCCAGTCCTTCACTTGTGTTGTTGCTGGAGGAACCTTGCTTGTAGCCAGTCCTTCACTTGTGTTGTTGCTGGAGGAACCTTGCTTGTAGCCAGTCCTTCACTTGTGTTGTTGCTGGAGGAACCTTGCTTGTAGCCAGTGCTTCACTTGTGTTGTTGCTGGAGGAACCTTGCTTGTAGCCAGTGCTTCACTTGTGTTGTTGCTGGAGGAACCTTGCTTGTAGCCAGTCCTTCACTTGTGTTGTTGCTGGAGGAACCTTGCTTGTAGCCAGTCCTTCACTTGTGTTGTTGCTGGAGGAACCTTGCTTGTAGCCAGTCCTTCACTTGTGTTGTTGCTGGAGGAACCTTGCTTGTAGCCAGTGCTTCACTTGTGTTGTTGCTGGAGGAACCTTGCTTGTAGCCAGTCCTTCACTTGTGTTGTTGCTGGAGGAACCTTGCTTGTAGCCAGTGCTTCACTTGTGTTGTTGCTGGAGGAACCTTGCTTGTAGCCAGTGCTTCACTTGTGTTGTTGCTGGAGGAACCTTGCTTGTAGCCAGTGCTTCACTTGTGTTGTTGCTGGAGGAACCTTGCTTGTAGCCAGTGCTTCACTTGTGCTGTTGCTGGAGGAACCTTGCTTGTAGCCAGTGCTTCACTTGTGTTGTTGCTGGAGGAACCTTGCTTGTAGCCAGTGCTTCACTTGTGTTGTTGCTGGAGGAACCTTGCTTGTAGCCAGTCCTTCACTTGTGTTGTTGCTGGAGGAACCTTGCTTGTAGCCAGTCCTTCACTTGTGTTGTTGCTGGAGGAACCTTGCTTGTAGCCAGTGCTTCACTTGTGTTGTTGCTGGAGGAACCTTGCTTGTAGCCAGTGCTTCACTTGTGTTGCTGCTGGAGGAACCTTGCTTGTAGCCAGTGCTTCACTTGTGTTGCTGCTGGAGGAACCTTGCTTGTAGCCAGTGCTTCACTTGTGTTGTTGCTGGAGGAACCTTGCTTGTAGCCAGTGCTTCACTTAGGACCTGTGCTCAAATAAGTTATATTTTTGGCTCCTTTATATGGCTTTTAAAAATATTTTGTGTACAGTTGCTATGACTGTACAAGTTATCATGTGTGTAGTTGGTGATGGTAGAGCCAGGCCGCCTCGCTGACCGTGCATGCCGGGGAAGGGCTCTTGATCCAAAGAATGGAAGATATGCTCCTCTTCCTTGTGTTAAATCTGATTACCTTCTGTTGCTCTGGCACTGTATTGACCCCCAGCAACAATACATTCATCATGAGTATGATAATCCTGGATGATGGCACGGACAACCAGGCTGTTGGTGCTGATTAAAGATTTTTTCCTATTTTTTTTAATTTTTTTTCCAGTGTACATAGCCTGAGGGACACTTCCGGGGAAGGGGGGCAATGACCCCGCTTCACGGTCCCAGACCAGGCTTCTCAGTGGATCAAGGCCTGATCAAACAGGCTGTTACTGCCGGCTGTACGTAGTCCAACGTACGAGCCACAGCCCGACTGGTCAAACACTGATATGAGGAACTTGTCCAATTCCCTCTTGAAGACAGCCAGAGGTTTATTGATAATTTTTCTTATGCACGAGAGGGCGATGAAAAGTCGGGGACCTCTGACAGTCATTGACTTCTCCCTTAGTGTACTCGTCTCACCCCTACTCTATTTTGGAGGTATTTTGTACCCTCTGTCAAATCCCTTGTTTTCAGATGAGTGATTAGTGTGCAGGCTCAGGAGGCGATGATCCCGGAATCAGCAAAAGGTAGATTCGTCTACGTTATACTACCTCGCTACAAGTCTTCACCTTACAAAGCCAGCAAGGAACTAGCTGTATCCGGGGTGAGTGAAGGGTTAGAGCTCTCAGAGCGTGCAAACACTGCGATTAATATTCATAGAGCACCTCTGTTGCGAGACAAATTATGCAACGGTATACTGCTTATATATACATAACAGTACAATATATTATAGGGTGATATATATATATATATATACCAAGATGAATACAGGTGAAGGTTTGAGTGGTGTGTAGTGTACCAAGGAAGACTATGATAAGTAGTGGCAGAGGTGGAAAGCAGTCTTAGTAATATTGAAGGTGTTTGTGGATATAAAGCAGCCATTGTGTCTTGAGGTGAGGCTTGCAGAGTGCCACTTACCAGCTTATCAGTGGCCACCTCCACCACCTCCCTTAGCTGGCACGCTGGGGTGCCCGGCTGCCAGGAGAGTGCCACTCTTGATCACTCTGTTGACACCCCCGCTGCCCGCCCGCCTCCTCAACACCACTTTAATGTTGTTCTTGTATATAAATGGTACACAGTACCGACAACATGAAGAATTAGATAAATGTACATCTGTGCATCTTTATTTCTAGACGTTTCGCCATCCAGTGGCTTTATCAGTACAATACAAGAGCATAATGTGAAGAATTATATACAAAAGATGAGGTAATCAGTCCCTCAGCCTTGGAGTTGGTGAAGAGACACTCATTACCTCATCTTTTGTACATAGCTCTTCACAGTATGTCCTGGTATTGTACTGATAAAGCCACTGGTTGGAGAAACGTCTAGAAATAAAGATACCCAGATGTTGCACATGTGTCTGATTCTTCTTCAATAGTGCTCTCATTTATAAGAAAATATTTCTTCAAGGGAGGCTTTTATACCAGAGAAGGACTTTTGATCCAAGGAATTGAAGCTACTCTGCATCAGACCTAATTACCTCCCATTCTGCGGTGCTGTATGACCCTGGTGGGTCATACAGTATATGTATTGATATTTATACAAAAATGTTGTCACCAATACTTGGGCTTATCCAAACCTACCAGTGTGACTTAGTCTACATTACTAACTGTCTACCTGGAGTCTACCTGGAAAATTGCTGTCTACCTGGAGTCTACCTGGAAAATTACTAACTACCTGCCTGGTTTACATACCTTATCAGTTTCCTTCTTGAAGACATATGGAGGTTTGTGGGTAATCTCTAATGCACGGAAGGAGCGTGATGAAAAGTCTTGGTCCCCTGCACATGCTTTATATTTGAAGTATTTGCACCATCTGCCAAGCCTCTTTTGTTTTCCAGTGGAGTAATTTCTGTTTGGGGGTTTGAGACCAAACTATCCAGAATTTTCCGTCTCGCTTGCATTTCAAGGAGTACAAGTCAAGGGACTTCAGACATCTGCAACAGTTCAGTTGCTTGACTGAATGTATACGAGCAGTGAAGGCTCTCTGTACGTTTCTTAGTTCTGCATTTGCTCCTCCAGTGAAGGGGGTCATAAATACACAGTGATATTCCAACTTAGAAAGGTCAGTTCTTGTTTTGAATGTTCAAGTTATCCAGACTTCATTTTCCTTACAGTTGCGATAGTAATGTTGGTACTCCTTGAGTATGATATCTTCTGACATCGTCACTCCCAAGCACAACGAGTACATACAGTTCCAGGACTTCAAGCATTTCCACTAATTTAAGTGTTTGGCTGACTTTATACAGGCAATAAAGGTTCTCTATACATTTTCCAACTCTGCAGTTTCGCCTGTTATAGAAATGTGTTATTAGTGTACAGCAGTTTTCCAGCCTAGAAAGGGAAAGTTACGAATATCAATATTGGCTTAGCATCTCTTGTTTTGAAAGTTCTAGTTATCCAGACTGTCATTTTTATTGTGGCGGCGCCGGTCTCTATAAGACCTTTAACTTAGCATTCTCTCTTTTTTATACTACATTATGAAGTGCCAGTTCATCTGGGGAAGATACTGGTCAACTGACAAGTATCTTCACCAGGTGCCAAATCAACCAGACTGTGATGGATATGTGGGTCATCGGGTTAGCAACAGCCTGGTTGACCAGGCAGGCATCAGACGAGCCTGGCCCAAGGCCGGACTCTGGGAGTAAAAAACCTCTCTGAACTCAGTGTCAAATGCGTGCAGGATTCAAGGTTATTGCCAAAGAAGTTACTGTTGCAGTAGTTTCTTCATTACACATTCAACGCGATCACGCTTGTCCCGAGCTTCCATTAACCTCAAAACAATGGGCAACTTTTTTTTTTTTTGATAGCTGAGGCGTTCAAAATCCGCTGTGTGCAAGTTCCTGTTGGAAAGAAAAGTCGACAATTTGTGGTGTGCTTTACGTCTGGCGGCAGTGAGGACACTGGCCAAGACTTTTCAGTGTTTTCCCATCAAGCACAAGAGGAATTGCTAATAGTCGTCACTGTCTTCAAGAGTGAACGTGACAAGTTCCTGTAGCAAGTTCGTGACCAGCCGGGCTGTGCTTACGTCTGATTGCGTGCAACGAGCACCAGCAATCTTATTGATCAGGGTTTGAGACCGGGCCACGAGGATGATGACCCAGGAAACCAGCAGATAACCTTCAGATAAGATCGCTCCTCAATATTCCTTACATACCTTTGATATACCTTTGAAGAGTTTCGAGAGTTTCTCTACTGTGAGCCCGGCCATGGGCCAGGCTTGTCTGGTGCTTTCCTGGTCAACCCGGCTGTTGCTGCTGGAGGCCTGCTGCCTCACATATCCATCACATCCTGGTTGATCTGGCACCTGGTGAAGATACTTGTCTAGTTTCCTCTTGAAGGCTTCAACACTTGTTCCAGCAGTGTTTCTGATATCTTCTGGTAAGATGTTGAACAGTCTGGGACCCCGGATGTTGATACAGTGTTCCCTTATTGTCCCCACCGCACCCCTGCTCCTCACTGGGTTTATTTTACACTTCCTCCCATATATCTCACTCCAGTATGTTGTTATGGCAGTGTACAGATTTGGGACCAAGCCCTCGAGTACCTTCCAAGTATATATTATCATGTACCTCTCTCCCCTCTGCTCCAATGAGTACATGTTCAAGACTTGCAGGCGTTCCCAGTAGTTTAGGGGCTTTACTGGCTCAGTGTGAGCCGTAAACAATCTCTGTATTTCTTCCAGCTCCGATATTTCTCCTGCTTTGAACGGGGTCGTCAGCACTGAGTAATATTTTAAGTGAGGGAGCACTATCGATTTGAAGAGTGTCACCATCGGCATTATTTCCTTTGTTTTGAGAGTTCTCATTACCCACAGTAATATACGTCTAACACACACCTAACTAATAACAATGAGTGCTTTTAGCTGTAAGTGGATTAAGTTACACTTGCAAGTGAATTTAATACAGATTAAGAAGTAGAATAGCTACTTGGAGGTTTAATGACCCAAATCTTAATTAAGAGTACAGATGGGGTGCCAGTACAAATATATGAACCAGAAAAGTGTGTACGGTGGTGGTGGGATGTACCGGTGTACACAAGGTGTCACACGTGTATAGTGAAAGTTGTGCATGCAGCGAGGTGCTGGCTGCCTGCCTGCAACCATCACTATGTCTGCTCGCTGTCTCACTCGTGTGAGAGAGGCAGACGTTAGTGGAGGAGTCTCTCATCCTCTTGTTATGATACTGGTTACAGATCAAGACTCCTCCTCCTCCTCCTTGTCAGCCTGGTCTGCTACTTGTCTCCTCGTCTGCTTTGACATCTTTATTATTATTATTATTATTATTATTATTATTATTATTATTATTATTATTATTATTATTATTATTATTATTATTATTATTTAAAGGAAGTTGTTAAACCATTAGGGATTATATAGCGCCTCTGGGAAGGAATCCAGTGAAAGGCAAGGATATACTGTTCAGACATTTACAATATATACACTGTCAACATCCCCTAGCTATTTTACATGAGTGATTATCCAGCTGCAGTCACGCAAAATATCCAGCACTCAGCAGGTGGAGGTGGCTGCTCCTCCAGTTCCCTGGGAGAACTGAAGAACTCAACAACACCAGCACACAGATATCCTGAGTTGGAGGAGAAATATTGCGGGATTAAAAACTACTGACAAAAACAAAAGGAAATTAAATGTATGTGCATGTTGAATGTAAATAGATCTTTGTAAGATTTACCTATTTTCCGTTGTAATATTTCCCTGTTACCTGTTGTAAAATTTCCCTGTTACCTGTTGTAAAATATACTTAAGAGTACCTGATATTTACAGTAAATAACCCCCAAAAACACTCGCTACATTATTCACTAATTAAAGTTTGATCGTCTCTTTTTTGTGTAAAGAAAAATGTTTTTCTTTATGTGATTTATACACCATAGAGAAATTAGTCATAAAAAGTGAATATATTAGGTACATGTGTTCGTTAGTATTGTTTCTTGTTTCTGGTGGAGCAGAAATGTCAGTAGGTACCTGTGTAAATGATGTATGGTGTGGAGGAAGTAGTGCCTACCAAGGGTGTCAGTAGGTACCTGTGTAAATGATGTATGGTGTGGAGGAAGTAGTGCCTACCAAGAGTGTCAGTAGGTACCTGTGTAAATGATGTATGGTGTGGAGGAAGTAGTGCCTACCAAGGGTGTCAGTAGGTACCTGTGTAAATGATGTATGGTGTGGAGGAAGTAGTGCCTACCAAGGGTGTCAGTAGGTACCTGTGTAAATGATGTATGGTGTGGAGGAAGTAGTGCCTACCAAGGGTGTCAGTAGGTACCTGTATAAATGATGTAAGGTGTGGGGAAGTAGTGCCTACCAAGGGTGTCAGTAGGTACCTGTGTAAATGATGTAAGGTGTGGAGGAAGTAGTGCCTACCAAGGGTGTCAGTAGGTACCTGTGTAAATGATGTAAGGTGTGGAGGAAGTAGTGCCTACCAAGGGTGTCAGTAGGTACCTGTGTAAATGATGTATGGTGTGGAGGAAGTAGTGCCTACCAAGGGTGTCAGTAGGTACCTGTATAAATGATGTAAGGTGTGGGGGAAGTAGTGCCTACCAAGGGTGTCAGTAGGTACCTGTGTAAATGATGTAAGGTGTGGAGGAAGTAGTGCCTACCAAGGGTGTCAGTAGGTACCTGTGTAAATGATGTAAGGTGTGGAGGAAGTAGTGCCTACCAAGGGTGTCAGTAGGTACCTGTGTAAATGATGTAAGGTGTGGAGGAAGTAGTGCCTACCAAGGGTGTCAGTAGGTACCTGTGTAAATGATGTATGGTGTGGAGGAAGTAGTGCCTACCAAGGGTGTCAGTAGGTACCTGTGTAAATGATGTAAGGTGTGGAGGAAGTAGTGCCTACCAAGGGTGTCAGTAGGTACCTGTATAAATGATGTAAGGTGTGGAGGAAGTAGTGCCTACCAAGGGTGTCAGTAGGTACCTGTATAAATGATGTAAGGTGTGGAGGAAGTAGTGCCTACTAAGGGTGTCAGTAGGTACCTGTGTAAATTAGGTATTGTTGCTTGTACTCTCTCTTTTTCCCTTCGCTAAAATTTGTATAACTTTTGTTGGAGAATAAAAGTCACAATACTGTACTGGGACAGTTAACAAGTGACTCACAATACCTCATGCTTTCTTCTCTCTCTTTCTCTCTCTCTCTCTCTCTCTCTCTCTCTCTCTCTCTCTCTCTCTCTCTCTCTCTCTCTCTCTCTCTCTTCAACCTTCCTGACATTTCTTTTCTCACCGTCCTTTCTTCCTTCCCCGTGCTTGCGACTTCTATTCCCTTTATGCTTGCACCATTTCCTCTCGCCTTTTTCCCACATTTCCGCCTCCCATACTCTTTCCTGTCTTCCTCCCATTTTACCTCTTTATTTTCCTCCACCTACTTATCCTTTCTTTTCTTTTTCTTCTTCTTGTTCTTCTTCTTGTTCTTGTTCTTCACCTTTATCCTCTTTTTCCCCGTTGCAACACTGAAATCACTGAGCAGTGAAGGTTCTCTGTACATTCTTTAGACCTGCGGTTTCACCTTCCTTGAATGGTGTTGTTGGTGTTCAGTAGTATTCCAGCCTAGAGAGAACAAGTGAGGATCTCACCTTCAAGGATCATAACAGTGCGACTATCACATCTGCCAGGAAAATGTAGGATGGATAATGACAAGTTTCAGAACAGGGGATGCCAAGTTAATGATAATTCTTTTTAAGTCACTTGTTCTCTCTAGGTTGGTATATTGCTGTACATCTCCATTCAAGGCAGGTGAAATCGCAGATCTAAAGGATGTACAGAGAACCTTCACTCCAAGTATTAGTTCGGTCTAGCACCTTAATTGCTGGGAACGCTTGGAGTCACGACCTGTACTCCATTAAGTGCAGGCGAGAGAGATACATCATAATATACACCTGGAAAATCCTAGAGGAACTGGTCCCAAATTTTCACACAAAAATCACTCCCTACAAAAGCAAAAGACTTGGCAGATGGTGCTACATACCCCAGTGAAAAGCTGGGGCTCCGTGAGTACACTAAGATAAAACACTATAAGTATCCGCGGCCCAAGACTGTTCAACAGCTTCCCACCAGTTATAAGGGGAAATGCCAATAGACTCCTGGCTACCTTCGAGAGGGAACTGAACAGATACTTGAAGTCAGTGACCAAATAGTCGGGCTGAATTGCGTGCTGCCAACAGTAACAGCCTGGTTGATCAGGCCTTGATCCACTGGCAGGCCTGGCCAAAGACTGGGCAACCGAACGTCCTCCAGGTAGTGGTGGAGTGGAAGTGAGGGAGGTAAATGTGGTGGAGTGGAAGGTGGGTAGCAGTGGTAGAGAGGAGGTGGCTGGGAAGGGTACAGTCCATGTCACGTGAGGCAGAAGTGGTGGGCAGCTCTTGAATGATGTCACCGTAAATAGGATAGAGTTTCTGTCTGTGGTTAAATGTCGGGTCACTTGCGTGCTACACACCTCACAGGACCGACTCTGGACTTCTCAATGATTTTACTACGGGTTACAGTGGCTTGTGTGTGTTAGTTCCATCCAGGGAGGTACCTTGATGCCAGTAAAGTGCTCCTCATCTGTGGAGTTAAAGCTAATCCCTCACCTTCATTGGTTCAGACCTCATTGCCTCCGTTTCTCCAGAATGAAGTGTGACGTGGAAAGTACTTGAGAGCCCAGTTTCAAATCTACACACTGCCATAACAACATAATGGAGTGAAAGGCATGGGAAGAAGTGTGGATTAAAGTCAGTGTAAAGCAGGGACGCAATGGGCACAATAAGAGAGCACTGTATCAACATCCGTGGTCTCGGACTATTCAGCATCTTAGTAGAAGATATCAGAAACACTGCTGTCACAAGTGTAGAAAATTTTCAAGAGAAAACTGAACAAATATATTCACCAAGTGCCAGATTAACCAGGCTGTGATGAATATGTAGGTCAGCAACAGCAACATATGTGGGTCAGCAACAGCAACATCCTGGTTGACCAGACAAGCATCAGACAAGCCTGGCCTTGGGCCGGGCTCTAAGAGTAAAAAAAAGTTCTCGAAACTCATCGAAGGTATATCAATGGTATTTTACAGGTAGCATGCGTTTACAGCAACGTCATCTTATCACTTTCATCTTGAACACCACACGAGGTTTTCAATGCACTGAAAGGCGAAGTACCAACGTAATGCACAAAGAATTTCCTACATGGTCTTGGATGTAGTGCGAGACAAGCAAAATACCGAGGCAATGTACACAGACGTTGCTAAAACCTTTGGGAAGTGAGATCATGTTGTAATAGCTTACAAAATGAGTGTAAACGGAATAATTGAATAAGTGGGCTGATAGATCTTAAACATTCTAACAACCCAGAACTAACAATCCAAAACAAAAGAGTAATAGTGAAACAGACTAGAAGTATCCACTGTGAAAAACTCGGTACCTCAAGAAGGAACTCGGTAAATTGCTTGAAAAGTAGGATACATGCGTAACAGTAAGGTATCTTTTTTCCGACACGTTTCGCTTACACAGTAGGCTTCTTCAGTCGAGTAAAGATGAGTTTGCAGACGCAGTACAGATATAAAGACGATGTAATCAGTCCATCACCCTTGGAGACGTAGTTTTGAGGTGGTCAGTCCCTCAGCTGAGGGGCTTAGTCTTACTTATCAACTTGTCGTTATTCTCTACCATTATCATATTCAAATTGCCTGAAGCTATTGCTGATCAACCAGGTTGTGGTGTCTACGTCGTACTTCGTGAGGGGCGGCTCCACCAGCATCACTGACACATGACTCAACCCAGAAGTCTGATCTGAGCCCCGGCCCCGGTGACAATGAGCCACGCAACCATTACCAAGAACACACGACGTAGATATTCCGGGAAGTTATACATACACTGGAGTCCGTCTTACCGCGAGTGTCAACAAAAAAATATTTTGCTGCCGGAAAACAATTCTGAAATAAGTCAGGTTTTGGTAAACAAGAGGAGGGTGCCAAGGTGCAGCAGTGGCCTGATCACACCTGTTAGAGACCAAAATATACGTAAAACCTTAGTTAATTAACTACCTTATAGCAACCGTGTGTGCTTGAGGCGATCACTACACCTGCGGATCCTTCCCTGACCAGCCTACCTCATTGATGCCTTCATCACTATGATATAGTCTTGGATGCACTGGATGAAAAACAGACAGAATGAAGATGTAACATACACAGACTTTGCAAAAGCCTTTGACAAGTGCGATCATGGC